>NC_142504.1:102098579-102412745 GCF_057876585.1 Rhinolophus sinicus
GCCCTAACTCCAGGAATGAACGGAAATTTCAACTTGGTATTTTGATTTTCCACTCAATTTAGATAGTTCAGAAATGACTTGAAGTAAAAACCGTAAAACCAAATAAAAGATGTCCTAGAGAAACACAATATAAACATATCAGTGTGACACGTGCAAAATATATTATAGTTACACTCCTTTTGACAATATACCCACCCATACATTTTAACACACCTTTCAAATTATAACAACTATTTCCCTATTTAAAGTAGGATATTAAAAGCAAAGCCACCCAAATGTATAGGCATACCTTGGAGAGACGAGGTTCCCATTCCAGATCACCGTTAGAAAGCGAGTTTTGCAATAAAGTATGTAGTGATCTTTATGCTGGTGGAAGGTCTTGCCTTCTATTTGTAAAAACACAACACCTGTGAAGTGCAATAAAGTGAAGCAGAATAAAACAAGGTATGCCTGTAGTTGATACTACAAAGATCAAATAAGAAAATAAGATCAGGTCTTATATTAATTTTTGCTCCATTAGGGCTTATTTTCAGGGGCTGTCTTATTTTTTCATGTACAACAATCTACATTTATTCAATTCCAGTCATGTCATCTTCTTCTGGAATATCGTCATAACATAGTAGATGCGTCTGTCTTGCTGAAATCCTAACTGGGCTTATTTTCAGGGTAGGTCTTATTTTCGGGGAAACATGGTAATTCAGAAGCAGTCTGTTAAAACTACTTGTAACCCTTTGCCTCTGCTGTAAATTAGAATTTGGATCACCTGAATGTCAGAACTGTTGTGATACGCACCATTAGAATGAACAGATAGGAAAAGCCTGTGTTTTCTATAAAGACTGTTCCTTTGTCTTGTTTAAAATAACCCTTTTCATAGACCTGCAGGGGCTTGAGCTGTTGGGTAAAGAAAACATCCCTGTCACCTCTCAGACACTGCTGGACTAGCATCATTGGGTATGACTTTCACAGCCCAAACAGAAGACATTAGCCCATCAGTCAAAATGACCTCTGAACCAGTTTATTGGACCAGAACCAACAAAGTTCAGTGAAATGTGACATGTGATATTTCACAAAAAAGAAGCAAGAAGGCCAGGTGAGCCACAGGAAGACCGTGGTTGATTTTGGTCTTCCAAGATTAATTTGGTCCAGCAGTTATTCTTTAGAAAATGTATTCACTCTTCTCCAAATTTACTTGGCTATAGAGGCCATAGCTTTTCTAGAAAAACTACATTGTAAATTGGGCCAGTTACACATAGGTGGAAGATGACAGTAGAATTTGAGGGGCCACATGAGGTTCTTGGCTGGGGATGGGAAATCCTTTGCTACAGAATCCCAGGTGCTAATGAGGTACCCCAAGATATGAGGACATAAAAATCATGGTGTTATATTTAGTGGGGAAAGTTAGAGGACTAACGGGTAAACGGAATTACAGCAAATTTTACCTTGGCTGGTTGCAATGGAGCCACCAAAGGAACAGGGCCATTTCACTGGATAGACACAAGTGGTTTAGCTCACTCTTTAAAAATATCTAAAACCTGAGCTGTCCTAAGCAGAGGAAAGCCTACACCTGTCTTTGAAAGCCTTCCAAAATTGCACTTTGATTAATTCTAACTTTGTTTTATTTTCGTGTAATGGAAAGTCAACAAAATGAGGAAAGAACTAACTGAAAACATTTTCTCCATCATCATCCTCATCATCATCCTTACCATTGTCAATACTATAATTGTATATATATATTGATGGGGAGAAGATACATTCCTTTAGAACCTGTGTGGTTTGCCTAGGCCCAGAAAAATTGGTCGGATTTTATAGAGACACAGACTGCTTAAAAGTATGGTAGGCTTCAGAAAGCAGCTAAGTCAAACCTTCTCTTTGAGATAAAAATGCACCTGGGCAGTGAGAGATGACATGCCCGTGAGTAGCTGGAGAATGGCAGAACCAAGTCTAGAACATTCATGCCTCCCTGATGCCAACCCCCATGTCCTTTTTCTTTGTAGCTGGCTTATTTTCCCCTTTTAAAAAAATTACAAAAGTAATACCTGCTTTTTTTGCATGTTGAATTGTATCCCCTTTCCCAAATTCTCTGTTGAAGTCCTAACCCCCAATACCTCAGAGCATGACCTTATTGGGAAATAAGGTTGTTGCAGGTGTAAGTAGTTAAGATGAGGTCACACTGGAGTAGGCTGGGCCCCTATCCAATATGACTGGTGCTGTAGAAAGGAGAAATTTGGACAGAGAGACAGACATGCATAGAGAGAAGATGATGTTAAGAGATATAGGGAGTTAGATAGCCATCTACAAGCTAAGGAGAGAGATCTGGAATAGATCCTTCCCTCTCAGCTCTCAGAAGGAACCAAGGCTGCCAACACCTTGGTTTCAGACTTCTGGCCTCCAGAAATGTAAAAGCATGAATTTCTATTGTTGAAGCTACACAGTTTGTGGTACTTTGTTATAGCAGCCCTAGCAAACTAAGATACCTGCCAACCATGCAAATGTTTGTGTATACAGAACAAGTTCATACTCTCCCTTGTCTCTGCAATCTCATGCCTGTCAGGTAACTGATGTTAGCATTTTGGGGTGTATCTTTTCATACATTTTTTTCATGTATGAGTTGATACACATACACACACACACACACACACACACACACACATACACACATAATTTCTATTTATTTATTTTTAATGGAATGATATGTACAGCACTCTACAACTTACCTTTTAACTTCAATTATTAATAGCAATATATCATGAGTGTCCTTCCAGATCTATATGGATAGCTTTCTTTCATTCTTTGTAATTACTGCATAATATTCAATTTTATGTATATATCATTCTCCGATTGGTTAGCAACTAGGTTATTTCAGGTTATATACCATTACAAACAATGCTGCAGTAAACATCCTTTGATATATATACTTATATGTTTTCCATTTTAAAGCACTGATTTCTTGTTGAAATTTCTCATTGAAAGAGTGTGTGCATTTCTCATTCTTTCATGTTTTGTGCCCAACTTATCACAAAATTCTCTAACCACTGCACATAAATCTCAATGTTGGGAACCAAAAGCTATTTAAAGAGAAATTATGATCACAAAGAGTCTGATTAGACCCTTAGATGGAGGTCTTTGTTGTATTCTGGTAGATCAGGAAAAATATAAATCGTAATCACTCCATTCTCAACCACACAGATATAGAGCCCCTACACATATCCCTTTTTCCTGCTTTCAATGGGATGTGTTCCATAGAAACTACCAGTATTTCCCAAAATCATTCCATCACTTCTGCATTTTTAAGGTAACCCAGAGATGTCAGTGCAAAAAGACAAACTTAGGCTGACATCTGCTCACTGGTGATTCTTTCCACTAGAGTGTAATTTCCTGATTCTAGCAAAAAGCTTGGCAAAGTCTCTGTTCTCCTATCCTCACTCGCAGTTAACTAGATGAAGCTTTAGAATCTCATGAAGGGATGGGCACAGCCAGACATTTCAACTAATATGGACTCCAGTGATGCACTTCAGGGACAGCCGGCAAGAAGTAGACTGCAACCTGTGAGAATTACAGGCACATGCTCAGATTCTGAGGCCATGTTAAGAGGCGATTATTGAGGCAGCTCTGCTGAAGTCAGGGCTCTTGGGAGACAGGGGCATGTGTAAAGCATTTCTATTGCTGAGCAAATCAGCCATGACTTACTATGCAGATCTGCAGGAAAATGAACGAATAAAGTTGAGCTTGAAAAATGCACTAGCCTTGCAAATGCTTCTGTCATGTCAACACAAGCTGAGATTGGCACCTTAACAAGAGTGGCTCATCCCTGACAGATTGCTCATGTGTTTCTTAAGAAAAATGAGGACTTAGGGCTAGATTGTCATAAATTATTCATTTGGGGGCAATTTTTTCATTTTATTTCAGAACATTCTCTTGGTCATTTCTTAAGTGAATTTCTCCCTGGTCCCACCATTCCCAAATGCAGACAATTTTCAGAGAAAGCCAGATCTTAAGCAGGGATCCATGGGGTTGCCCTTAAGGGGCATCTCAATGGTACTTCCTTGCTGACCCCTATCTAGGTCAGCAATACCTTAAGCTCAGTTAAGGCTGTGAAGATTTCTCTTGTACACATTTGAAAAATAAAGCCATCTTCATATAAAATTGCAAGAACAGTATTTTTTTCTTTCATCACTGCCAAACCTCAAACACATCAAGATTTTCCACTATGAAAAGGCTGCAAGTTTTATATGCTATATTTATGTCTCATTGTAAACTATTCATTGGTTTATAGACCTTGGGTCCTCTAGGAAGCATCACAAATCCTTGTTATACTCTTAGATATTAAATTTAGTGTTAGGACCTCTGATTTATCTGCCAGGCTAACTCACACGTAAACAGACATCCCTCTTAAAACTATCTACTTCATATTAAAAAGCTAAAAAATATAATAATAATTCATGCTAAAACACTAGACTTGAAGTTCATTACAATTACATTATTGACAATGGTAAAGACGACCACAATGATGATGAAGATGATGACGATGGAGAAAATGTTTCTAGTTAGTGCTTTCCTAATTTTGTTGACTTTCCATTACACAAAAATAAAGCAAAGATACAGATAATGAAAGTGCGACTTTGGAAGCCTTTCAAAGACAAGTGTAGGCTTTCTATGTGAATACAATTATTTTTAAAGGAAGGAACCAATCAATCAACATTAAGTGACTATGAAGTCCAATCAACAAGGCAATAAATAATGGTCATCTAATAAATGCAGATCAAAGACTTATCCCAAAGACATTCCTTCTTATAAGTTCTCACCTTTCCAAGAAGTACAAGTATAAAAAATCTCCAATGAGTTTGTTATGACTTTTTTTTCTAGCTGCTACACAAAATTTTTCTGGTGGGAATTTGTATAGGAAAAAATTTTAATTGTTCAGTTATCTTTTGAGAGGCTATGATTACATGAGTGTTATTCCAAATTTTTTTGAATATGTCAGCCACCCAGCTGTTCTCCTTTTAATGAGCTTATATACCAAAATATTGCCAACTCCAAAATAACAGAAGACAAGAAACATTTCCTCCTTCAACATTTTCAAAATACTGAAATACTTAGGCAGATGATGTTTAATAAGAATGATTATAAGTACTGAAAATATATTTCTAGATTTGAGAATTCACATTACATGCATGGAAAGCCAATCAGAATAACTCACTTCTCCTCAAGAAAATTTAGTAAAGCTCTACTGTGTGCCTGTAACGTGCAAAGCACAATACTAGGTAATGAAAAGGTAAAATTATATGGCATGACCCTGCCCTCAAGGATCATTCAAATCAATTTGACTTTTTTTCTTTTACATGAACTAAACGGTCTTTAATTTTCAAAATAGAGAGAAATTTTGAACAATACTTTGCATATCAAGGCCTTCATCAATCATATAATCAGTTCACATGTTCAAGGAGAAAATGTTAACCACTAAAAACAAACCACATATTCTTAGGTAAATTTATACCTGCATGTGAGGTTGTCTACAAGTATATCAACCAAAATGACATTTTTAAAAATCAAGATAGGGCAATATATTTTGAAAACATTATGATGTGGTTTAATCTTTACTCTTGGCTGGATGTGACGAGTATTTGGAAATTATTCTAGAAGTGATAATGCAAGGAAATAATCTGGTGCACTTTTATTCATTAAAAGAATCCTAAGAAAGCTATTAATTTTGCAAGTAAAGAGATAAAAAAGCACACAGATATGACAAGTATGGTTAAATTATATAGAATAATAAATATCATTACATTTCTAGTTTGTGGTTTTTTTTCCTGAAGTATCATTTTGAAAAAAATTTGTTACATTCTTTATTCAGTAGATCAGGGATAACCTAAAATTTTGAAATTATGAATTTAATTATTAAAAATTATTCCAGGACATTTTAATTAATTTCAGATATATTTAAAGAGGATTGTTATAACTCATTCTCTCAAGTTGTAGAATTCCCAAGGCCTTTGAATCCTAACAATTTGTAGAAATATTTTGCTTGCCATTTTATGAAAAAACAACTGAAAAATCATATAGTTCAGTGGATTTGAAGTTGCCTGCACAACAGAACCCAAAGAGGGTTGATTAGTAGGTCAATTGCAAACTAAAGAGTGGTTGTTAACTTTATGCTGAGGGAATCCGTCGTTGTTTCTGTTCTGTTCAAATATTAAGAGGGACTTGGATGAGGACATAGGTGATCTACTTAGCAAACCCACAGATGACATAGAGTTGAGGCAGATAGCAACTCTGCGGGTTGATCGAGTGAAGAGCGAGTTGATCTCAATGGGATAGAGTTATGGATTAGATTTACATAGAAATAAATAAGATAAATGTGAAAGTGTAGCACGAGTTTATGAAATAAATAAGTGTAGAAGAGAGATGGTGTGACAAAGCTATACAGAGGGTGCCAAAAAAATGTATACACATTTTAGGAAAAGAGAAAACTGTATTAAAATTGCAATACTCAATATATACCAATAACAAAAGATGAATACAAGTCATGTGTATACATTTTTTTAGTACCCCCGGTGTATGCTCTCATAGATTGCAATTTCAATACGAAAGCAAGTGGGTAGACTAGATGGAAACTAACATTTATTGAGTGCCTTAAGCTCCTAAATGGACATCAAGGAGACATATTCATTATTATTATTCACATTTTACAGAGGTACAGAGACATAAAATAATTTCCCCTATGTCCTATGGATTATAAGAAGCAGATCTGGGGTTTGAGCCAATAGTGTTGCTGCAAAGCCCTGCCCTTTACAATTTATTATCATGTAAACAGTGCAATAAATACACTGGGATTACTTATGTAATCTTACCTTAGATTAACAAAAGTACAATGTCAGAACAAAGGAGGTGGCAGTCCTCTTCCCTCCCGTATGCACTGCTCAAATCATTAATGAAAGTCTAAAGTAGAGTAATGCACACACCAAACAGTAATCAAAAGATTAAAACAAAAGAGGTATATTCACATAATGAAATGCTACTCAGCATTAATAAGTAATAAATTATTGACACATGCAACAAGATGAATCTCAAAAGACATCATGTTGAATAAAGGAAGTCAAACTTTAGTAAAGGGAAAAGAGTGTATCCTGTTTGATTCTAGTAATATGAAGTTCAAGAAAAGGTCCATGGTGATAGACATAAGAAGAGCAGTTTTCTCCGGGAGGGTTGCCTGGAAAGGAATATAAGGGAATTTTCTGGGTCGATGAAAATATTTTATATCCTGATTTGAATGGTGGTTACAGAGATGTACATACGATTTTCAAAACTCATCAAACTGTATACTTTAGATCAGAGCATTTTATGATATGGAAAGAATACCTCAATTCAAAGAAAAAACAATAATGCATACCTACTGGAGACCATGGATAAGCAAATACACAGCGAAGGATCAGGAAATCATGGCTTATGTGAAACATATGATCCAGGAAATATTATTTGTAAACATTCATTTTATAAAGTTCAAGAAACGGGAGATTGAGTGAAAAATGATATTCATGTTAAAAATGATACATTCCATAATAGAGAAAGAGAAATAGTCATAAGTCCTTTTTAGGGCGTATAGTTAGGGCCAATAAGTAGAAATTTCTCAATATAAGAAAGGATTGTCTATCACTGAAACAAAAGTGGAATTATCTGCTTTATGAAGTAATAAACTCCCCACTGCTCAAGGTGCCAGGTGAAGCTGGACAGTCTCCTGTCAGAATGTTTGCAGAGGGCACGCAACACCTAAGACAGTTCTCTCCAGTTCTGAGTTTCCACGCTCACTTTGACCTGCATGGACAAAGTTCACATTCTACACGTCACCCAAACTCTCAAACTCGCTCCAGATGGACTCCCAGGACACACGGGCCCCCGTGTCCCCAAATCCGTGTGCCAGTAACTAAGAGAAGCAACACCCACCCAGCTTCCTCCACTTCGACCTGTAATCCCACATCCTGCAGAACAGTGCTTTTTTTTACAATACCTTTACTCTTTCCGGTAGGGAAGGACTCTGTAACCTTTGCTGAACCAAAATAATATTCTTTATTCATTTATTTAGCAATATTTAGTATTGACAGCCTAGTACGTATACAGCATGTTCTGGACACTAGAGAAAAAAGATAACATTCCCCATCTTGGTGGAGCTCACATGCTTCTCACATGCTTCTTAGTAGACATTAAGTGGCTTAGGGTAAAAACATCTTCCCAATGTTGAACTCTGGGCAATAGTGGATAATAAATAAATAACCATTAACATAACTTCATGTGAGAAAATTACATAGAATGAATCTGTAGAAGTCTCAGAGGAAGACAGGGCTTACCCAAGACTTAGACATGGTACTTTGCTCCTCGGCTCAGTAAAAATCTCTGTTAAATGTCAGAGAGTTGAGGAAATGCTCATTTTCACCATTGTTCCTACACCTGAATGATAAACCAATGCACTGTGGCTCAATGGGTTTACTTCTGAATTTACACAGAGGCTAACGCTATGCCCCAGAGGGACTCATGAGCCATAGTGAAGCTTATCAAAATCAACGTCAGTAAAATAAAAGGAGTGATGTTCCTGAGCTATACCCAATAAATCACAGTCTATTGGCTGATATTAATTTATATTTTCAGTCACAGGGATAAAATTATTCACAATGGATACTTTTAAATTGGGTGAAAAGCCCAGGTAGCAAAATCTGAATGCAACAAATCCTTCTAAAATAAAAACACAAAAAACAGTCTCTGAAGCAGTAGCTTTTGGGGAGTTGCCATTAACCTTACTTAATGAACCAAGATAAAATGTTTCAAGCATGCACCAATTCAAGATGTGAAATTGATTCAAGCCACATTTTAAGTCCTGCACAAACACTAGCAGTAAACTTCACCGACTAATTCTCAAAAGAAAATTAGGTATTTGTTATACGTGTATCAGAGGTGGGGAGTTCCAAAGGGAATTATGCATAAATTATGCACATATGAGGGTGAGAGTCACCAACTCTATTAGTCGTTCTGTGTCTATCCATTTCCTGCATGTGTAATAAATCTTTGCTAACCTCTGGTCCCTTTTCCTTCCTCTGTGCACCTTCTTTCATAGTCTCCAGTTAACTGCCTGCCACATGGAGGCATGTAAAAACTTCAACAGAAAAAAACATAAAAATGCATTTCATAAAGGCATACAATCATCAGGGAGGGTGGGTGTTTGTATCTGTGTGCATGCCAACCAACAGACTCATACATTTGGGAGAGTGTGAAAAGGGGGAGGAAAAGTAAAATAAAGTAGGAAAGTCTGACTCTAACAGTGATCCTAGTGAGAGGCCGCAATGACAAACAGAAGCCCTACCCAAAAAGGAACCACGGCCACTTGCAGAAAGGGAAAAGCATGAAAGAGGAGGCATTACAATAGAAAAAAGCTTGGGAATCAATTAGAAAATCCTTATTACTTAATATTTGGGAAACCTCAGATTTGGGTGGTTTATGGCAACTGAGTTAAATGTTTAAACCTCACAGTGGGATCCAAAAAGTAATAGCAAGGTGACAAAACTGGTTTCCTAAAAGTAAAAATAACATAACTTTGTTCACCTTTGGTGACTTTTTTTAAGTCACCCTGTGTTATCTAAATCACCCTGTAGAATACCAAATTAATCCAAAAAAGTGAAATGGCTGAAGGAAGCCCTGTGGGCTTCCCCTGGGCAGATATTATTCTGATAAAATGGCAGCTTCAGTGACTGACCAGTTCCAATATTAACATTACAGTTTTGAATGGGGAAAACTTATAAATAGAAACTGAAGAATAAATTGTGTATATGTGGAAAAGAAAAGAGGCATGATGGGAAATGTATGACGATAGCTCGATACCTATAAATAAACACTTGAAAGTGATGAAACAATGAATAGGGCAAAAAAGACAACCAATTAGAATAAGTCATTTTTCTAGAGAAGGGCAAAAAATCATTTACCCTCCCATAGAACAATGAATTTTCAAATTCTGAGAAAGAGACGAGTTTACTACAATTTGATGCATATCTGTCAAATGATGTGTAAGGGGCTTACACATGTGTAAGGCACTCTGCTAGGTGCCACTAGGGTGTGTAAAGTGGTTTTCAACATAAAATATGCCTTGGAGGATTTTGCAATATGACTGGGGAAATTCAGCACACAGACAGATCCCACTTTCCAAGGATAACACTGATCCTAAAAGATCAATTGTGAGCTCGCTGATTGAAACATGGAGGAAATCCCCTGGGGGTGAAGAGAGGAGAGTGGGAGAAACATTGCACTATTTTTTTTTAAATTTATTGGGGTGACAATTGTTAGTAAAATTACTTAGATTTCAGGTGTACAATTCTGTATTACATCATCTATAAATCCCATTGTGTTCACCACCCAGAGTCATGTCTGAATTTCCTGACTAGAAAATTCAGGCTACAAGAAGGAATGAATAAAAATAAAATTGTAAAATAATAGTTCGAATCAATTAGAAATGTCAACTGCGAATGACAAATGCCTAACCTTAATCCTAACCCTATGCTAACTTGATGGGAATTTTCTTTAAAAATTGTGTAGATTGATGGATTTTTCTTCTTCCAACACTGGCCATATGTTGGTTCCGTGCATGTCAAGACCATTGAGTACAGCTCCAAGAATGTGGATTATACCCATATGCCTAGAACATAACACTCAAGTGATCACAAGGCCACCACGTGCCCGTGTATGGTGACTTTGGGCAATTAAGAAAAATGAGTCCCGCACACATGACACTTAATGTCCAACTGTAAGAAAACTGTAGCCAGTTGATTTTGTAGAACATCTGCCAGTTTTATTTTGATCTGTATCAATAATGTCTAGGATACCCATGGCTTCTCATGGCACAAACTCATGGCTTCTCAAGGCCGTACAAGCCCAGCCTTGCATGTGAAAGAAATTAAAACTGAGACACTATAATACTCCATGGTCAGCAACAGAAGTCCCAGACCAAGAGTTCAATGATAATAGTATCTAGCATTTTCAGTTTGGGTTTTAAGTCATTTTTTTATTAGACTCTTTAAGACACAAGCAATAAATATTGCATAGGATACGTGGATTCCCTAATTATTCAATATAAAGTGAACTGGAGAGGAGCAAAAGAGAAACGAGTCAGGAGGATACAGCATTACACCAGCTAAGAGATGATGGTGGCTTTGGAGCAAGAGTGATATAATTGGACATAAGAAAATTGGTCTTGCCCAATGGGTTTCTTTGCCCACCCTATGTTCTCCCTTCCAAGGCATTTTCCCTTCCATTCTGAATGTATTTATTCCTCCCGATCCACAATATTTCCCATAGCAGTTGAGATAGAGGTTGGAGGCCTCAGAGTTAAGTAAAGCTAGTGAAGGACACACATACTTCAACTGTATATATGTTCACTAATTATAATGTGGGTGCTTATAAGCCGACTTCATAAATGCATGTGAAAAGATAATTGGAAGAAAGAGATGAACTGAAAGGGTTTGTGTAAAATGAAAGCACAGTTAAGTTACAGTATCTTATGCAATAGATTGGTTTATCGAATTAGGCTTAATCTTTGTGATTGATTTATTGAATGAATGAATGAATGAACAAATGAAGCTATGACAATGCCAGTCAACTATTAAGAATTTGACTTTGTACTTTTGCAGTTGTAATAATCAGTTGCCACAGCTGTAGAGTTTAATTAAATAACCAGAGTAGCCAGGAATATGAGTAAAAGTGTGGCAATATACCTCAGCCCTATAATCGCCTCATTGAGAGTAGAATACAGTCACCTTGGCCATTTTACAGAAACACTGTGGGACTTGGGAACAAACAACAAGATCAATTCTGATGCAATGAAGTAATTGACATGAATTTATTTCTTTTTTAACTGTAAAGTCCCATATAAAAATTAGTACAGAAAAAGTGGTTTAACCTGTGAAGACCCTTGTCTGTCTGGCATAAAAGTAGGGAACCCAGGGCTTGTGTGGTGGCCTGACATCATTGGATACCAGGATGCTTCACCCTAGAAAATGGCTCTTATCCTCATAGTCCAGTATAGCGATTCAGCCCCATATCATGTGCAAGCAGCAGGATCAAGAAAAAAGGGGAAGAAATGCAAGGAATGTGGACTAGCAATCTGTTAAGGAATTTCTTCACTACCATCATGCAACAATGCTACATAACTCCATTAGTTGCATGGCGACACAGAATTGCCAGACACGCTCCGATTTTCATTCTATCTGCCTGCTCAAAAATCAGAGCCTCTATCAACACCAAAAAAGGAAAGATTTTATGTTGAAGGACAACTGGCATTTCTGCCACAAAAAAATTACAATTAAAATTGTCCCTTAGCTAGAAAGCTTGTGGTAAGCTCCCAAGAGGAGACTAATAGTTGCGTAATTTATACATTCTCCAAAAGCCCCCAACCAAGAGGGAAAGTAGAGACTGAAATCCAACCAGCAATCTGCTGACCAATACGTTGCCCTGTCCAAGGGCTGAATCCCACTAAATGGTTGCTTCTTTGCCACCCTGCACCCGGCCAGGATAAAGACCCACAAAGACTGTAAGCCATTTGGCTCCCCAGGCCACATCCATCCCAAGACAGTGTCTTTTCCTAATCCATCTACACTAATTCATCTTTTCCTAATTCATGAAAAGGCATTTTCCTAGTAAGCCCACTGTCTAAACAATGATCTGAATCCAAAGTGAGTACCATTTCATTTCACTGGTAAGAATCTTCATAAAACAACAGAAAATATTTTCCTCAATAATGCCTACTGTGTGTAAAACTTTGTGAAAAAATTTTTTAACTGGGGAAAATATACCATCTTTTATACACAGTAACAAAGCATTGAGGCAATTTAAAAGTTTTATAGCCTTGGTTTACATCTTTGAGAATTAAGTGCTGAGGAAGTAAAACACAGTGATTAAAAACCATGGACTTCCAGAGCCCAATTCCAGCTCTGACTTTTCTTAGTTGCGTAACTTTGGGCAAGTTAGTTAAATTCTAGGTGTCTCAGTTTAGTCAAGTGTAAAAAGAACAGTAATATGTACCCAAATTTTAATAGAGATTAAATATATCCATGTCAAGAGTTTAGAACACTAAGTGTTCAATAAATGTTAGATATTATTTAGAAACACAATTCAACACTATCAAAACCTGAATAGATTTTTCAAATAGGTGGCACTTGTAAGAGTAGAAATGGAAGGAACAGTGAGCAAAAGACATAAGTTCTGCCTCCGAAAGCTGCCTACATAAAAACTTCTGTCAAAAAGAATGAAGTTTCAGAATGTTCTTTGACTCATTTTAGCTAATTATAGATATTTAAGGTCATTACTTTGAAATGCCATCGCTTTTCAGCATTAAACTTCCTTGAATTTTATCTCTATTCCAATTAAAAAACTAGAAAACAACAAATCCCATGTTCCCTTCTTCTCAAAAGAAATACAAAGAAACTTTTAAAAACACAAGTTGATAGTTGTCATGAAAATAAAGTGTGCAAAATCTTACAGGCAGTATTTTTTCAGTCCCTATTCTAGATGAAATTCCTGCAACAAGGCACAAATACATTATGTAAAAAGCACTAATTATAATATTCTTCATATTCTCTTATGGAGAATTTCAAACACTAAAGTGGACAGAATAAGATAATAAATCACCATATACCCATTCTTCAGCTATTATCACCTAATGGCCAATTTTAATTTTTCTCTAGTCCCGCCTACTTTCTCTCCCCGCTAAGAAATCTTTCAGAGCAGATCACAGACATCATATCATTTCTGACACATTAACAGTTTTATTGATACACAGTTGACAGACAGTCGATTGCATATGCTTAAAATGTACAATTTGGTAAGTTTTAACATAGGGATGCACCCCTGAAACTATCACCACAATCAAGATAATGAATATATCCATTACCCACAAAAGTATTCTTATGTCTGGTGGTAATTCCTCTCAACCACTGACCTATTTTCTATCACTTTAGATTAATTTGCATTTTCAGAGTTTTATATCAATGCAATTCTGTAATATGTACTCTTCTTTTGTCTATATTACATCACTCAGCATAATTATTTTGAGTTTCATCCACATTGTTTTGTGTACCAACACTTCATTCCTTTTTCTTTCAGAGTATTACTCCATTTTGGATATAACACAATTTGTTTATCTACTCACTTGTTGATAGACACTTGGATTGCTTCCAGTTTGGGGATATTACAAATTAAGCTGCTCTAAACATTCATCTGCAAGTCTTTGTAGAGGCCCATACTTTTACTATTCTTGGGGAAATATCTAGGAATGAAATTGCTGGGTCTATGGTAGGTATATGTTTAACAATTCAAACAAATCCCCAAACTCTTTTTCCAAAGCGGTTGTACCATTTTACATCTCTACCAGCAATGATATGAGTTCTAGAGTTCTATCTCCTTAAAAAGACATGATATTGTCAGTCTTGTTAATTTTAAACATTTTAACAAATTTTGGTGGTAACCCAATGTGGTTTTATTTTTCACTTCCCTGATGATATACAATATTGAGCATCTCTTCTGCCTTGTTACCATCAGACGGTATGTCTTCGTTGGTAAAGTATCTGTTCAAATCTTGTATCCATTTTCCAAGTTAGGTAGTTTGTTTTCTTAAGTTTTGAGAGTTCCTTATCTATTCAGAATACAATTCCATTATCAGATATGTGATTTGTAAATGTTTTCTTCCAGTTTATGAATTGGTTTTTTTCATTCTCTTAAGTGTCTTTCAAACAGCAGAGTACTTAATTTTGATGCAACCTAATTTACTAATTCTCTTTGATGGATTGTACTTCTGGTGTCATACCTAAGAAATCTTTCCCTAACCTTGAGGTCACAAATATTTTTCTTCTATAGTTTCTTCTAGATGCTTTATAATTTTAGGTTTTACTTTTAGTCTATGATGCATTGAGACTTAACTTTTGAATATGATATACTTTTTTGCATAGGTATATCCAATAATTCAAAAGACATTTTTTCCTCTGAATTGCTTTGACATTATCGCTGAAAATCAATAACATTATTTTACAAGTGTATTTATTAACTTTTTTCTCTTCCAATAAAATGTAAGAATCATGTAGGCAGGAACTGTTTACATCCAACCTCCTGAAACGTAAGCACTCAAATACTGGGGATGCCAAAATAATGTATACACATTTTTTGTTATTGTATATTCATTTTTTGTTATTTGTAATATTGATATTACAATTTTAATAGGTTTTTTTTTCCTTTCTTAAGATGTGTATACATTTTCTTGGCACCCTCTGTATATGTTGTTAAATGACTGAATCTATATCTAGTGTGAAAATAAATGAAGACGAAGCAAATGAGAAAAAGCAAATGCTATCTCTTTTTTTTTTTTTTCAGAGTTTGTCATAGCAAAATTGTCAGGTACCATCACAGGTGTGTGGCAGAGGAGTGGGAAGGCATTATAGTAGAAAAAAGGGAAGGCTTCAGGTATGCCCTGACTGGAGAATGTTAACTTGAAGAAGATGGAGATGGGCCAAACAAGAAGTGGGACATCCCATGTGGTTGGTTAAGGGTACATATTGGGCTTTCTCTGGTTAGTCCTAAACTGGAAGCTGGGTCAGAAATTATGGAAACTGTCAGTTATTCATCACGCCCTAGCTCTTTAGGGCTGATTATTCAGAAGTTATTGTTTGCCTTCCTAGACCGATTGCTAGAAATAATGTTCTGACTTCCTACTAGTCTGGCTTATAGATAGCATGTTGGCTTCCTGGGCTGGTTTTAGGTCAGAGTTCTGTTTTTATATATGACCTGGCCATTGTCCATTAGTATATTCAGTCTCTCACTATAAAGGAAAATATGTTTGTAAATGCATAGCAAAAGAACTGGATGAATGGCTTATATCTGGGAATAGGAGATGAAAGGGACTTATTTAGTTGAGATATACATATATATATGTATATATATGTGTGTGTGTATATATATGTGTATATATAAGCTTGTATATATAAGCTTGTATATATATGTGTATATATATATATACAGTAAGCTTGTATATATATGTGTATATATAAGCTTGTATATATAAGCTTGTATATATATATATGTATATATATGTGTGTGTGTATATATATGTGTATATATAAGCTTGTATATATAAGCTTGTATATATATGTGTATATATATATATGCGTGTGTATATATATGTGTATATATAAGCTTGTATATATAAGCTTGTATATATATGTATATATATATGTGTGTGTGTGTATATATATGTGTATATATAAGCTTGTATATATAAGCTTGTATATATATGTGTATATATATATATATATATATATACAGTAAGCTTGTATTATTTTTAATTTAGAAAAATTAAATCAAAGAGTACAATCAACGAGACACAATAACTGCAAGTCAAAGTGCTTCCTCTGATGTTTGCAAAATCCATCTGACAAAACTATTTGCTTAGTTACTGATCCCCCTATTATTTTTTATTGTTTTAACTTGTTTTTTGTTTTGTTTTTCCGAAAACAATTTAAACATTGTAAAAATGTGCTAAATCCTCCCTTCGAAATTTCAGTTTATGTGTTCTGAGTGAACTGCCGGTGATCTCTCCTTTTCAACTGAGCCCTTGAAAACAAAACTTTTCATTTGACATTTATTCAATGAATGTGAATTGAGTGACTAACATGTTCCAGACATTTCCTTCGCTAAAAAAGTGAGGGAAATGTCATGACTGCAAGATTGCCCTGAACGCAAATTGGTAGGTTGACTTGAAAGCTCTGCTTTCCTAGAGACATCGCGCCATCTAGTGGAGCTCTAGGATATTTTCAGAGAGGCCTAGATTCACGTTGCCTTTTCACAACCACAGCCGGCAAGCGCTCTCAATTAACTACAAAATCCCAGACAAACACTCTAGTTGACTGCAAAAATCCCATAAACCGAAACACTCCATTCCCCAAGTATTCTGGCTGTGGAAGTAACTTTACTGTATTGATTTATGCTAGTTTTTAGCAAGGAAAAGAACTTATGTGGATCATTTACTATGTTCTGTGAACAACACATTTATTTTCTGTGTTACTGCCAAAGAAATGATTGGACCTTATAGGACTTACTATATCATATCGTAATTATTTGCACCTGGGTCAGGTACTGGAGCCCAAGGACCACATGTCTCTACCCGTATGCCCACCTGAGTTCCTGGCACAGAGAAGATGATCGATGTTTTAAAAGAATGGCAGAAGCCCCACGGCATAACATGGATCAGAAAGAATTCATTTAATTCATTCCTAACACATTCCTGTCCAGTAGTAAAAGATATAGTGCTTTTTAAGAAGTATAAGCTCTCAGTTTGGAAATTTACATTCAGAAAAATGGTACAGATGATAAATTCTGCTATGGTTCATAGGGGTGAGAAATTACTTCCTGCTGGCATGATTAAGAAAGGCCTCACATTTCAAATATACTTGCGAATAGACCCTAAAACCACTCAGATCAAGGCATCACTGTAATAGGTACAGTTATTCGGTTTGTAAAATCATTGTCCTTACAGAACTGTACCTAACGTACTACCAAAGAAACCTTTGCCTCAAGGTATGCCTCGGTTATGTATTGTTAGGATTATAGTTAGTTTTCAGTATACAGCACATCACAAAAATAAAGCCCACATATTGATATAAAATCCAAATTCATCAATAGCATAAGGCAGGCATTCAATCCATGCTCAGAGGTGGATGAAGCTTGGCCTGCCCGCTGCAGAATTCCCCGGAAGTTATTACACGTATGTGGGATTCATCTGCTCATGCCACAGAGGTTGTCAGAAGCCAAATGTCCTTTGCCTCCCTGTGTATATCTCAATGTATGGCTCTATCCTTTGAAAGTTTATGTGGACACTTTTAAAAACACACATTAACACATATATCACCTATATACCATATATACACTTATATAACATGCACATAAATAATATGTAACATACACACCCATAACAACAAATAAAATACATGTGCACATATACAATGCACACATATAACGTGCCTGTACATATAACACATGCATGTGTGCATAACATATAATACATACACAGTGCATACATGTGCATATGCATGTCATATGCAATATATACGTGTAACTTACACATAGGTGTACTGTATACAAATATAACATGCATGTGCACACATATATACATATATAAAATATATGTGCACACATATATACATATATAAAATATAATGTATACACATAACATACATACAAGGTCTGACAATTACGTTCGCAAACTTGTTGCAATGATATTGCTAACCTTTTTTAATATCAGAGGGATTATTCATTATGAATTTGTACCACCTGGACAGTTAACCAAGTTTACTCTTTGGAAGTGCTGAAAAGGCTGTGTGGAAAAGTTAGACAAAAATGACCTGAACTTTTCACCAACAATTCATGGCTCTTGCATCATGACAATGCACCAGCTCACATGCACTGTCTGTGAGGGAGCTTTTAGCCAGTAAACAAATAGCTGTATTGGAACACCCTCCCTCTTCACCTGATCTGGCTCCCAATGACTTCTTTCTTTATCTGAAGAGAAAGGAAATATTGAAAGGAAGACAGTTTGATGACATTCAGGACATCAAGGGTAATATCATGACAGCTCTGATGGCCATTCCAGAAAGAGTTCCAAAATTGCTTTGACAGGTGGACTAGGTGCTGGCTTCGGTGCTGGCGTCAGTGCATAGCTTCCCAAGGAGAGCACTTCAAAGGTGACCATAGTGATATTCAGCAATGAAGTATGTAGCGCTTTTTCTAAGATGAGTTCGAGAACTTAATTGTCAGACCTTGTACACACATATGTAGCATATACTCACATATAATATGTACAACATACAACCACTATTGCAATAAGCACTTCTATGTAATTACTTTGTATCAGCCTCACATACCCTGTGAAAGAGAAATTATTTCTCCCATTTTATGAATGAAGAAGCGAAGACTCAGAGGCTGAATTACCTAAGGTCAAGGAGCTAGGAAATCTTGGTCAGGGTTTAAACCTGTATCTTTCAACCCCAAGCCCATTGCGTTTTGCATGAACCAAAGCTGCCTCAAAGGCTGCATGGTTTCCACAGTAAGATTTCCCAGTGATCATCAGTTCTGCCATTTACAAGTGCAGACTGATTAGTTCTGTGATCGTAGAAAAGTCACTTCAACCCACTATTCTTCCGTTTACTCAACTGTAATAAAGACGAGAAAATTATACCTGGCTGGCCTACTTCCCACGCTGCTTTAAGAGCAAAATCAGATGCGGGAGACTTAAAGAGCTTGGGCTCCGGTGTCAGCTGCCTGGGTGTAAATCCCACATGCACGACTGGCTAACTGCACAGCCTTGAAGGTTGTTGAATCTCTACACATCCATTTCTTCATATGCAACATGAGAATAATAAGGGTTCTACCTCTTAGGATTGTTCTGAGGATTAAATGAGATAATTTGTATAAAGGCCTCAGTAGGGTGCCTGGATCATAGTACTTATAAATGTTAGCTACAGTTGTTATTAATAAATGCATCTAGAAGCACCTGGAAAAGAAGAAGACTTTTTGCAAGTACAGGGTTATTATTGTTGTCTAGTCTAAGCCAAGATGATATGTGCTGCCTGGACTTACCCTAATTTTTAACTTTTTCTTTTTCATGTATATTTTACTAACCTCATTCTAAAAATATCAAGTGTTTCTGAGTCGTGTAGACTCAAATAGCTGAACTCTCAGAAGAAGGCTGTATCTGTCAGAATTCCTACAAAATCAACAACATACTCTAAGTATTAAGTTTTAATGAAGGGCTTTTTACATGGTGTGGGCAGGGCTCAGGGAACCCCTGGTGTTGGCAGAGACCGGACTTGCACAGGCCGGGAGGCTTTATCGCCCCTCAGCCTAAATACAGATGTAAACAGTAGTGTCACCAGACCTGAAGAGAACTGGGGCCACCCACCACAGGTGTAGTCCCTGCGGACAGAGGGGGCCCACAGCCATTGAATGCCAGCCTCTCATCTCTTTCTGGCGCCTCCCAATGGCCAGAACCAAATGAAAATCGGAGGCGAGGAAGCCCAGGGATGCAGTCCGCAGAGAATAAGCCCCTGGGAGTCAGCACTGCACAGAGAGGGACAGCAGATCTGGTGCAGCAAGTGGAGAATGGCCAGCACAAAGTCCTAAATGAGGACTAAATCTAAAATATATTTAGTGAAGTATATAGTTACCTCCTTTAGCATAGTGACTAGTCCTATCCCTACTGACTGAAGCAGACGAGCCTACTTTCAAATCCCGGGTGGCCTTGGCGTGATTTATCTTCTCTGTGCTATAGTTTCATCTTTAAAATTGGGATATTATAATACTTACCCTCTAGCGTTGTTGTGGGAGTTAAGTGAGTTCATATTTAAAGTATTCAGAGCAATGCAGGCACTCAGCACCATATGAATTTTAGCTACTACCATGAATACTATTATTATCTCTTGTCCTGGGGTAGGATTATAGGTGTTTACAGAGGTTTACGTCACACATAAGGGAACCCTCTGGGTAATAAGAAAAGCACATGTTTATAATTTTTACATGCCACAAACACAAGCAAAACACATCGATGCCAACTGTACCACAGTGGGGTGGGGCCTTAATCTGTATAAACACAACTTAATGTCAGTTCATCATCAAAACCCAGCCCGGAGTACTGCCACATCTTGTGGATTTCCTTCAATCTGTGTTTACCCGATTGAAGAAAAAAGAGTCCATACACACAAAGGTTATATATATAGACGGGTCCCCTCAGGACGTCCACCAAATACATGAACATATAGCAACACACATTCCTGTCCATGTCTCCTTCTAAAGCAGCAAACATGACATTTTCCCAATGGGCTTCAACGTGCTATTTTTTCTTTTCTTCAGACCAAAATTGCTTTACTCCAATCTTTGTGGATGGTGTCAAGGTTCCCGTCAGCAAGGCCAGATGGAATTTGAAGCTGGTAAATAACAGCAGAGGAGCAGGGTCCCTAGAAGTGAGCCTGGTGTGGTCATCATATGACATCTCAGAGACCAGACAATTGAATGCTGGGCAAACATCCAATCCACAGGCCATGCTGAATCCAAGAATATAAGCACATGGCGGGGGGTGGGGGAGGAGAGTTGGTTTGGAGCTGCAGGAGGTTTGCTTTTTTTTTTTTTTTTTAAGTAGGAGAGGTAAAACAGAAGAATAATTAAAGAAAAAAGGAGTGTGAATTAACTCCTTAGACAGGCAACTCGAGAGAGGATCAAAGCAGCAAAATATCTGCCAACAAACACCAGGTGGACTTCAAAAGTACCAAATTTAAATCACTCCAAGATTCCCGGAACATAAAAGCATCCAATTCAATTTTCTCAAACACATTTATTTACCTCAAGTACATAAATCAGAGTTATCGCTTGAAAATAAGTTACCCCTACGTCATGTACAGCCGTGAAGCATAGAGAGCCATCACCCAAGTCTTCCCACCAATATGACAACCATGTCACCAAGAAACACTCATCTCAATTAAACTTCACTTTATAAACTTGAGCCTAAATGGGTTTGGCTTGCCCCCATCATTGAATAGCTGTTGCCCAGAGAAAAGCCACAAATATCTAGGGCTTGTCTTTACTTAGATTTAGATGATGGATATCGCAAACTTATAGAAGTCTTAAAATTTTAGGGGTTTTATATTTATCCTATTGATATCTCACAAATACCATGTCAAGTGAATGGAACTGATTTTTATTTTTTCCATCTTACCTACAAGAAAACTAAGGCTCAGTTTAAGTGTTAGTGAAAGTCTTAGAAACGCATAGAAAAATCATTGTGGCCATTTCCAGTACACAAAATATAAAAGAGAAAATGTGTAGAAAACTTAAGCCAAATACTACGGAGGGGAAGTTACCCAGATGTTCAAGAAGGGTGAAATTGAATGTAAGAACGTACACAGCATTGAATATAGTTTCTTAGTGAGACTATCATTTCAGTGAAATAGCCTGTCAACTCAAGGCCACCACACATTCCTTTAATACTGAGGATCCATGAGAACTCTTGTTAACAGAATGGGGAGAAGCCCTGATAGAGGTGTTTTTCTACCCCAGGAAGTGACTGAAAACAACAGGGATTAAAGCAGTCAGGGCACTGAAGAAAACAAAATCTCAAAATTCTCCAGGGTATTAAGAGTTAAAGGAGGGTCCAAGGGTAAGGCAAGTCTCATGTTCCCTCAGGATCCAAAAAGGTCGAAATGGTTTCCCAGCCTTTGTCACTGAGAAAAGAAACAGGACTAGGAGGAAGGAGATGGCCGTGGGGGGTACTTTAGCATCATGGAGGGCAACCAACCTCCCACCTAAGAAGGTGAGTGGGCTTTTGAGGCTTCCTAACCCCCTCTTATGAGATTATGGTTGAGGGAGGGGGGTCTTCTAAAGACCTCACCACTGAGTTAGGGCTGATGGTTATTTGGAAGTTGGTAGGTCACTCAACAGCTAGAGAAGGAAGGTTCAGGAGAGATATGGCAGGGCTGGGAAAGGGGAGGCCAGGGGCTACCTTCAGGTCTACCATTTTTAGTAAGAAAGCATGTACCTGGCTGTGAGTAAGGTGGTCACTACTGAAGTGGCTTAAGCTGTTTGGCCAACATTCCCCACGAGGACCACCTACCAGGAGCCCTAGCTAAATAATTTGTGGGTCCCAGTGCAAAATAAAAATGTGGGGTTCTTGCCAGAGATGGGAAACCTCTCCTTCCCATGAACTCCCCACCCCAACTCACAGTAGAAGGGCAAGTCCTAAGGCCCTGACCTTCCTGCCAGTCTGAACTTAGTACTTAGTTGCAGGTAGGCAAGAGGCCCCACTGAGTTGTCCACCATATATACCGTGGCCCTGCCAGCTCAGGGAAGGGACAGATCCCTCTTTGTTCTGCCCAAGACACAGTGGGGCACACACCAACCCAAACCTCCCCTGCCCGGGTCTACACACACAGGCCCCTCTTCACACTGCACACACAATCAGGCAGAGGACAGCATCAGTTTCAGGGCAAGTGTGGAGACAGGGAGATCAGGCAGAGCCCCAAGGACAAGTGATGAAAGGTTATCCTAGGGAGGTAAGGAGATAGCCAGATGTAAGTCCATGCAGGGCCCAAGGCTCCAACCATCTGGCATATGCTCCATTTTCCCATGTGACTTCACTTCTAAAACACAAATTCAAAGATAAAATTATTAAGAATTTCAAGATGGCGCCCTCAGAGCATGAAACTCCACACATGGGGCCCTTCTGAGCACAGGCCCTGTACAACCACATTGGTCCTATGTCCATGAAGCAGGACTTTCCTGCTGGACAAGACAAACCAGCAGCAAGAGGTGACAAGGTGGGTGCCCACAGCAGGGACAGAAACTGGGAGTAAGGAAGGAAGAAGATAAGCTTCAGTCAGACCTCTCCTACCAAGGGGCTTCACAGGAAGGTTGTCTTGTGAACCCTCAAGAACCAAATGTTGTCCCTCTGAGAGGACCACTATGCATGTGCTCAACCTCTGAGGGAGCTGACAGTCAAGAAGATAATGAAGATGGAGCCACAAGCAACAGAGGAGGGAAGAAACCTTGCCACCTCCAATATGAAATTTAATTTTTCACATAATGGAAGAGTAATTACAAACATCATGTTGAAGGCGGCCAATTCTCCACCAATAGTTATATGAGAATACGGTGCTTTCCCTTCCAACACTTCAACACCCAGACACAAGAGGGAAAAGCATGGGGAAGTGGGGTGGTGAGAGAGCAGACCACATCCCCCACAAACACTCCTAGTGTCCAGACAGAAATTCAGTCTTTGCTAGGTTTGGAGGGAAGTGGAGGAAAGTGGGGAAGCCCTGAAATCAATATGTGGTTGAGGTTTTTAAAAGAACGGGAGAAGTTTTAAGGCTTTTTTAATTACCAAAAGTGACTAAAAAATTAGGGAATCAGCCCAAACTGTCATTAAGGATGTCAGTTTCCCAGCAGGAAAGAGAAGCTCAACTGACACACTCCAGCACTGGAAAGATAAAGTCATTGTACTTGTATGTTAATTTCTGGCAAGTCAAAACTGTCCATTCAAAATGATGAAGTACAACCTCAGTGATTGCTCCAAGAAATGGGACAGAGATCCTGCCCTTACTTCTGAGAGTTTTAAAAAGCAGTTCCTCAGAATACAAATCACTGTTCCTCTCCTTGGGGTCATGCACCCACCATGTGACGTCCCCGCCAAAAATAGTTGACCTATGTCTTCTAAAATATGAATGCTTAGGCAATTTGCAAATGACATCCTGTTACCAGTTTTTGCAACAACTTTAGAAGCTTCCTAATTATTTTGTTAAATTAATTCCAAGGCAAGCTGTGCCCTCATTCAAAGTGTAATTTAATTAGCTCTTCTTATACTAGTTTCAATGAGAAATGTAGATTTCAGATAAACTAACTTTCAGGTAGATTGGTTCCTGGAGGATTATCTCTTTAAATTGCACCAAGGTTGTGCCTTGGCAAAAGCACATTATTTTGACTGCTTAACCAATCAGTTCAGTGAAATAAACTTTGAATTTGTTTAATATACTGAATGTGCCAGTTGTCACGCTAAATTGACTAGATAAAGACTAGTTTCCACATCACGTAAACAAAATGGAAGGCCATGCCTTTGACTTTTGGTTTCAGAAAAATACAAATCCTTGAGGTTGGTCTAAAACCCATTTGATCCACCTCAAAACCATTTTTGTACTGGAACTGCAACCAAATCAATGTTTTGGAAGCATGTAACCAGGGGTGGGAAAATAACTTAACCACAGGTCAAATTCTTTCCATTTCCTGTTTTCGTAAATAAAATTTTATTGACACAGTCATGCCCATTTATTACACATTACTTACAATTGCGTTCACACTGCAATGCCAGAGTTAAATAGTTGACATGGAAACCATCTGGCCAGCAAAGCCTGAAATATTTACTACCCTATCCTTCACAAGAAAAGTGATCAGCAGCCCAGGTCCATATGTTTCATGGGCCCTACCACTGAGGAGTAGTTACCTCTGAAACTCTCATATTCTAGCCTTCAACTTCAATTCACAATGTCTGACCCTTTGCCATGGTCAACAGAAGTGTCACTATAGAGTAATGAGATAGTAGTCATTGCTTTATAATTGCACTAGAATTATCCATAGCCTGCTCTTGTAATAGTGTCTACTAACTGGGATTTTGGGGAAGTCACCTGCATTCTCTGAACCTCAATTCCCAAATAAAGAGTTTGGGATAGGTGATAGCTAAGGTTCCATCTAGCTTTAATATGAAGAACTTTTATGATCCAACAAATAATTTTTTCATTTAAATAAAATGTATTTTAACCCCTGGTGGTCACAAGACTTTATTGAAAGCTCACTTTTTTGTAATAGACATTAAATTGGCTGCTTGTACAGTATCCATCCTACTCCCTCTCCTTCCTAACTGAGTCCTGGCTAGTGTTGGCCCTTCCTTCCATTGGCCGTGTGTCTCAAGAAAAAGTGACATATCAGCACTTCAGGGAGTGGCCCCTGACTTTCTAAATCAATTCTCACAGTACCTTGCCCCTTGCCAGATACGGATTTAGGATGTATCACAAATTCCAGCAAATGAGACGTATGAGGAAGTCAGCTGTGGTAGAGGAAGGAAGGAGGCATTTCAGGGAAATGTTTTCTTAATTTAAAGGAAGAAACACAAACCTCACTTCTTTTTCTAGCAATTATCATGACTGGATGTATTGTTAGATTTCCTGCTGCCATCTTGTCACTAGCCTGAGGATGACACCAACCCAGGAAAAGGACAAAGAAGCAGACTGGCTCTGAAGTACATTTGAAGCTAGCCTTGCCTCTGGATTCTTTATGATTAAGAGGAAATAAATATCCTTACTGTTTAGCCCAATTTCATTTATTCTCATAAACTACTGACAAAATCCAACTAATACTCTGATGGAATAAGCTAAATGCAGGCATGGTGGGGTTAAGGATAACTGGGATTGTGGAGAAATTACTTCCAAAATTAATAATAACCAAACAGGAAAGCTC
The DNA here is from genome assembly GCF_057876585.1 of Rhinolophus sinicus. Taxonomy (NCBI): domain Eukaryota; kingdom Metazoa; phylum Chordata; class Mammalia; order Chiroptera; family Rhinolophidae; genus Rhinolophus; species Rhinolophus sinicus. The sequence continues at coordinate 102,124,638 of NC_142504.1, forward strand.
TGTTCTAAAAAAAAAAAAAAAGAATAAATAAAAAATAAAATAAAACAACAACGCTTCAGTCCCATTATGATGCAACCACTGCTATTTAGTGGATGCAGACTGGCTAATTTGAACATTTCGCTCAAAAATAACTTGGGAGCATTCTTCTAATACAACAGACACAAAAATATTTTCTTAAAAAATAAATTCTTTTCAGTAGCTATTTTAACATGGCAAACATATATAATGTGATTATTTTAAGTCTTGAATAAATGGCATAGCTTACATTTTCTTATATTTAAGTCCTCAGTACTAAAAACAAACAAATAATCCAGTAGTATTTCTAAGACCGAGAGAGAGAAAGAGAGAGAGAGAGAGATTGAGAGATTGAGAGAGAGAGAGAGAAAGAGAGAAAGAGAGAGAGAGAGAGAGAGAGAGATGTCAACATGTGGTTAAAAAACATAAAGTTCATGAGGTCAAACTCAAAAGCTAAGCAGCTTAGAACCAAAGAATCCCACTGTCTTGGAGGAATCATGAGCAAATCCCCATCCACTCCCTTCTTCATCCGTAACAGATTTTCCCATTTCTCCTACTTAGATGCCTCCCATTAAATGTGCTCACTTCTCCCCAAGGCTAAACACAGCACAGCTGAACACCATAACTTTGAAATGTTCTCTTTTTTCTAAATATCCCAACAATTCTCCGATAGTCCTCCCCACCCTCTCAATTTTCCAAGGACAATTCACCATCATTTTAATTACAGTTGAGCAGAAATTCAGTTGGGAAAGACACTTCTACGTTACATGTGTAACCATTTCACTAAATAAGCCCAATCCACAGAATATAATCATGAAGCAATTTTATTTTGGTCTTTCTCTGTCCCATAAAATGTGCTCCATGGGGCTACTGAGTGCACTGGATGAAAATGGAAGTTGACTCCATGAATTCTCTGGTCTCTCTTAGGTCATAAAAAGTACACTATCACTTTAAATGACAAAGGGCAGTTGCAACTTGGTAACTAAAATATTCAGTTCGGTATCATAATCAACATTTGGTCTTCATATAAAGTGGAAGCTTCCCACCTACCTCCTTAATCTGTGTCCGCTGCAGATGGAAAGTGAGCAGGCGATGGGCTGTGGTCAGCTGCTTCTCTCTTTTCTAGCCCAGGCTTCATTCCTGCCTACAAGTTGCTTATGGTAGTTCCCACCTCCTTCAGAGTTAAAGTGAGGAGAGGGAAGGGAGAGAAAATGAGGAGGAACGATCCAACATGACTAATGATATCATGAGCTGGTATCAACACTATCCCAGGCCAGTTGGCAGGTGTACGTGTTAGATATCAATGCTCCCCTTGGCTCTCCAAGTGGTCTCCTTAGACATGACAGGGGTGAAGTCTTCTTTGACTTGAGAATAAAAGAGGAAGCACAACTTACACCTCTCCGTAAGTTTGACTTTGACATGTTCTCCACATGGGATCAAATGAACAGCACTCTACCTACATCCTCCTCCCAAAGTCAGGCCCACATATCCAATCCCTGCCCTTTGATTACACTGTCTAAGGTCATTCAGAGTTATGATTCCTCCAACTCATGCCCATTAGGACGGCTACTATAAATATAACAGAAAATAACAAGTGTTTGCGAGAATGTGGAAAAATTGCAACCCTGTGCACTGCTAGTGAGAGTGTAAAATGGTAAAACCTCTATGGAAAACAGCATGGTGGTTCCTCAAAAAATTTAAAATGAAATTACCATATGATCCAGCATTCCTCTTCTGGGTACATATCCAAAGAATCAAAAGAAAATTTCTAAACACATAATTTATACACCCATGTTCATAACAGCCAAAAGATAGAAGCAACCCAAATGTCCACCGGCAGATGAACAGATAAATGAACTGTGGTATATCCCTCCAATGGAATATTATTCAGCCTGAAAAAGGAAGGAAATTCTGACTCATGCTACTGCATAGAGGAATTTTAAGGATATCACGTGAAATGAAATAAGCCAGCCACAAAAAGACAAATTCTATAGATTCCACTTATATGAGACACCTAGAATAGAGAAGTCCGTAGAGACAGAAAGCAGAACTGTTGTTGCAAGGGGCTGGAAGGAGGGGAAAATGGGGAGTTATTGTTTAATGGGTACAGTTTCCATTTGGGAAGAGGAAAAAGCTCTGGAGATGGATGGTGGTGATGGCTGCACAACAACGTGAATGTTCTTAAGGCCACTGAACTGTCCACTTAAAAACAGTTAGGATGGTAAATTTATGTTATCTGTATTTCGCCATAATTAAAATTAAAATTTAAAATAAAAGCTTCTTAAGTATATAATTCTGCTACCAACTTCTTAAACATATAATTTCTATTTTAGCCTCAGCCATGTTAACACTCTACCATATACTCGTATGCATCAACTATGAGGTATATTCTGATTTCATAAATATTAAAAAGTCAAAAAGTGGTCTGTCTTAGAATCAGCAAGATGCAGTATTTGGAATTTGCAGGCACATCAGCCACAACTCTGGAAACATTACTAAACCTTGGTGGCCAGTTTACTCCTGGGCCTATTACCTCATAATTGTTCTGGCAGAATATAAGACATTTTCTCTTGAATGCATTTTCCCAGCTCCAACTCTCACTAGGCTGATTTAGAAAATTAACTTGTCTCTCCTGAACCACTTCTGAATTAAAATTAATGTCCCACGTCCCTTCGACCCACCCCCAGTCACTCATACCCACAAAAGAGAGGACTTTTATGGTATAGAAATATTTTCACACTTGGAATTTAAAATAGTATCATCTCAACATTTCCAATTATAGAAAACTTTCACGAGAAAAAAAGAATACTTGGATGTTTATCCCAAAACAATATTTGGGGCTGATTTAAAATCACCAAGTCTCATTATTTTTACCCTTGTCCTAAAATATTATAGGAGGTACTAATACAAGAAAATCCTTGAGAGGCAAATGGTAAATCATTCATAGTATGATGAGGAGAGATTTACGGGTCTGATGGAAAAGCATAAATTTAGCAAGTGCAAGATTAAAACAGAGTATGTATGAAGTCCACTTAGCATTAAATTCTGAGCTCAACTACATACAAATATGCTAAAATTGCTGACTCTATAGAGATTCAAGAGCAATGAGTTAGCAATGACAAGCAAAATACCCTTTTTATATCATATCCAAAGCAGGAAAACACTAATCAATATACATTACCAAACTGTGCATGGTCCACACGGTCCTTCACACAGGGAGAGCATGATGGGAAATTAAGAATCTATACCCTAGTACAACTTAGCACTTAAGAAGGCCAAGCTCATTTTGTGAAATCCCCTGGGTTCAAATTTCAGCCCTGCTACTTATTAGCTCCAAAACCTTTAATGAGATTCTTAATCCTTTGTCCCTTCATCTATAAAATGGAAATAAAAATAGCACCTAATTAGTAGAATGGATGGGAAAATCCAAGGAAATAATATAGCTGAAATACTAAGCACATTGCCAAGCATATAGGAACTTCTCAATTAATGTTATTTTTTTCTGTAATAGGGAAAAATATATACTTTTCTTCAATAGCAGAAGTTTGGAAGAAATTTAGAAATGATTTATCTAGGTTTTTGGACTCACCTATCACTTGTTCTTGCTTACACACATAAAAGCCACCAGGGTAATGTCAAATTAATTAACAGGTAGCCAGTTAATCTACAGCAGTGGTTCTCAAACTTGAGTGTTCATCAGAAATCACCTGAAGAGTGTATTAAAACACAGATTGCTAGGGCCTATTGCCAGAGTTACTGATTTATGAGGCTGGTGCAAAAGTAATTGTGGTTTAAAAAGTTAAAAATAATTGCAAAAACCGCAATAACTTTTGCACCAACCTAGTAGCAGGTCTGCAGTGTGCCTGAGGATTTGCATTTCCAACAAGTTCCCAGGTGAAGCTGCTGCTCCTGCCAGTCTGGGAAACACACCTGGTGAACCACTGGTCTACACTTTCCTTCCCCCACAATTACCACCATCTTCCTTTTTAGAGCTTTACTCCTAACACTCCTTTGACCCTAAAAAACTAACCCTGGCTGCCTCGTTCTAAAGACTGGCTACCACTCAGTTCTGATGGCTGCTTAATAATGTGTTATGTAGCCCAAACAGAACTACCCAAAAAGGATCAGCCACCTTCAGACTCCACCATATCTGGGTCCTGAGCCTAGGGGAACCATGGTCCATTAGAGATGGTACCACTGAATCCTATGCCTGTTGTGTTCCCTCCGAAATCTAGAGAGCCCTCACATGCCTGGGAAGCTAGGCTGCATAACTCTAACTTCCTTCTGCCTGGGTCTCTGGTAACTTCTTCCACCTCTACGGTCTGCAATCTAGGGACCTGCATTGAGTTAGCCAGTAGACAAGCAGGACCTGATTTTCTAGCATTCCTACTAAGCTGCTCCTAGATGTTTTCATTTGCGAGAGATCACAATGTTACAATGGCATATTCCATACGTGTGCACATACATACACACACAGATGTCAGAACATTGTTTGTTAAGTGATATGTGGTTGGAAATAGAAACTCAAGGGTAATGTTTAACTTCCCCTCCCTGACAGAATAGCCATCCCGCCTCATAATCTGGAGAGAGATATTAATCTGTCAGCCAAAATATCCCTCACCCGAAAATACATTATTTGATTTTGTTTTCATCTACGGCTCCCTTTATAGTGTGACTTGCTCTTAAATAAGTTGCTTAATAATAGTGAAATCAGAGTAGCAGCCCACTTTAACATCTTACCACTTCCAACCTCAGCATGAGCACAACAAAATTTTTTAAATGCAATGACCGTTTTAGCTACCTAACACAGTTTTCTATAGAAAACTCCACTGGAAACTCCCGTTTCAATTTCTATCAGTGCCTGCATTGCATCACCTTCCCACCGCCAATGTTAGAGGACACCCCACCCTAAAACTGGGTTCAGCTTCAGCTGTCCTGTGGTGTCTGATCCAGGAATATCTGATTAACCATTTCACACTGAGACCAGGGCACTTGAGCCACAACCTGCATCTTTTGCTCAGATTGAACCTTTTGAAGCTTGACAATGAAATCTAAATTTGTCTTGAATTTGGATTCCATGTCTCGTGGGTGCTTCCAAAGCTGTCAGCAGTGTTCCCCCAGGAGCGCACTGATCAACACTTGGACCCCTCTCTTCAGTAAGCACTCCAATGATGCCAAGACTAGGCTGGGTCACTGTAAACATGCAAATAAAACCGTTGCCACATATAGGAAATATAGTCAATAGTATATTTTGTATACTATAGTATTGTAACAGCGATATACGATGTCAGAGGCGTACTAGACTCGGGGTGGGGGGGTTATCACTTTGTGAGGGGTGAAAATGTCTAATCATTATGTTGTTTTGTACACCTGAAACTAATATTAAAAACTTAAAAAAAAAAAACCATAATGCACACTGCTCCACAATAATTGTTTCCTGAAATAAAAACACTACCTGTGGAATCATTCTTATAAAGTGTTAACATAAATATAAACAATTATACCGCACACAAAAAACCAATGCCACATAAACCCCCCACCCCCAGCAATCAGTTTCATGAAAAATAACAGACTGAAATTATCCCCACCCTTCTATCCCACCAGCATTGAAAGTCTTCAAAATAAAAGAAAATTACCATTTTTGAAGGATTATATCACTAACTTATAAGTAAATATTAAAGCAGGACACACACACACACACACACACACACACATTCTAAGAATCACTTTTTCCACCATGTCACTGAATTTCAGACCTTCTGTTTATTTTTCATTGCACCTAGCCAATACATACGGTCTAAAGCTGGTAAATCAATATAGATATATAAATTTACTATTTAGAGTTACAATAATAACCAGCAGAAGAACAAAATGAAAACCAATTCAAAATGGTTACTTCTAGGTGATTTAAGAAATGAAAAGTGGGAATGGGTCAGAAGATTTTATTTTATATTTTATACCTTTCTGTACTGCTTATGTTTCTTATGTGTATATATTATTTCTATAATTATAAGAAACAAATATAAAATAGTAAATATCCTCATTAATAAGAGATTAGCTAAATAAATTAAGTATATGCTGGCATGTTGGTTCATATTCATGGGAAATTCTTGGTTGTAATCTGAAACTGGCCTCCATACACACGGAGCGCAAGGAGACCAAAGAAAGAGACAGAACTCTCCAGATTGGTAGGTAGCGGTTTTAATAAGCAAGGGAACTTACGAGGCTTGTCCTGGGTGGCTGCAATATGGGTAGATCTCCACACCCACCCACCTTGTCAAAATGGGGGTTGGTGTCCCTAGAATGAGCACAACTTCTTCATGACACGTCACCAGTGGCCACCACGTGAGCCCACAACTCGTAACAGACCTGTAATAGCCACCTAAGGAAAGGCAAAAAAACAGCAAAAGTTCTAGAAAACGAAAGGAAGTCATGAAACTAAGATTTGCTAAGCACATACTCTGTGCTAGGCCTGTGTCTATGCTAACTCATTGAGGTGGTTTATAGTGAAATTCTTAAAGCTTTGTTGGAAATAACAGGGACCCAGAGGGCTGAGGAGCCATGAGAAGAGCTGGCTGCAGTTCCGATGAGACCACTGTTATAAGAAAACAATGCAAAAACACAGCCTGAAAGCTTAGACGTGAGAGCAGCTCTTCCTGATTCCGAATTAGAGAGCTCTCAGTGAGCCCCAGAGGAACCTGTTTGATGGTTAAGACTAATTTCAACTAAAATGTTAATGACTGAAAATGGCATAAGGGAATGTGCATTTAAAGGAGAGGCCCCAGAAGAGAGACACACTCTGGTAGCCTGAGGCCGTTCGTCTCATTCCCAGGCGTTACACCAATTGCTCAGGAACCTCCTATAACACCCTCTTTTCATTCCAAGCCCCAATTTTTCTGGTCCCTCCATTGTATGAACATATCCAATTAATTAACATACCTTCCTCCCTTGTATCCAGCCAAATCTTCTCGTTAGCTGCGCATTCAATACATGTATCTTTTCCACTTTGCCTTTGATTTACTTGTTATATTGATATTTCCCATCTCTTAATTACTATAGATTCTTACAGCTAATATCCAAAAATCCAGCTCTCACTGATTCTTCAGCTTCTTTTCTTCCCAAGCATGTTTTTGCGGGTAGGGAACATATGTTGTGTTTTTCTTAGGCATGTCCCACAGCATCTCGCACAGTGCAGGGCCTGTGGTCCGTCCGTTCTCATGGAGGTCATTAATGAAGGAGGGAAGGGGTACTCTAAAATGTTTTTCAGGGGAGTCCAGAATTTAGATTTACAACATTGGATGTAACACCAATTCCCGTGTTCTTAATTCCTGGGATTCAATTCAGCATTGTCTCAGGCAATTTAGATTTGTGTTCTAGCTTACTCTTTCTGAGAATTGCTTTATTTTGTGTTTTATTTCTTGTCAGTATTCCCAGAAAGTATTAACATTTTAAGAAGCTTGGAAAATGCAGTGAGACCAAAAACCATCCTGGGAGGATAAAACCCAATCATGGTCTCCTCTTGAACAAGGCTGAACAGGTTCTAATATTTTCCTTGTTTCTGTTCTGTTTAGCTTTCGGGTGATGATATTCATTCCCTCCTGTATCAGTAAAGACTAATGGCCTATTCAACTGAACACCAGCTTATTACATGTTAACCAAATGCATGCCTGACCTTTTATGGTTTCTTTCTATCCTTTTTTTTTTCTTTTTTTCTTTTTTTGACTTACATTAGAGCATTCTACTTAAAATTCTACTTGAAGCGGGCTTCAAGCTTCACCACCTTCCAGACTTGGTGTAATATGAGACAGTAAGTTTGTCACTGAAGTTGGGAGCTCATGTCTCCCCAGGGAAATTGCCCAGAATCCTACAGTGTAGAGAGTGGTCCCACTGTGAGGTCTCCCAGAACACACACCATCTGGAATTGCCCTCCCTGCAAACACCATCCTAGGCCAGGCCCTGCATTGAATAAAGAAAGCCATTACATTGTTTACATAACTGAAAGGCATGCTGGAAGGAAGAATTCTGGAGCTGCTAACCTTATACAAAATGAAAAGAAACCCAAACTCAACAAATTCATAACATTAATAGTAATGAAAGCTAATATCTGTTGCATACTCAACACGCACCAGGTTCCAAGCTAGATGCTCTACATAAGTAATGAGATTTTGAAGAGGCTATGCTTATTGCTTTCGTTTGGTTTTGTTCTGTTGAGGGCAAAAGGAGCTGATTTTATTTTTCTCCTGTAACTGTCCCCATTATGTTCTATGGCATTGTTCCACGTCCATGGGGTGGTAAAGGATCTGACCAAGATCTCAGACTTACCATGTTTCCCCGAAAATAAGACCTAACTGGAAAATAAGCCCTAGCATGATTTTTCAGGATGACATCCCCTGAACACAAGCCCGACTGCATCTTTTGAAGCAAAAATTAATATATGACCTGGTCTTATTTTCGGGGAAACACGGTACTTACCCCTTAACTTTCTTAATAACCATCAGTCTCATGTTGGTTCTCAAGAACTCAGCCCATTTCATTTCATAATTGTAGACTCACTTTAAAAACAAAGCTCTCTGCTCTACCAGCTGGATTTGAGGTCCCAGCAGCTGAGGGAGGGAGGCTCTGGTCCACTCCCACCTACTTGCTCCTCACTCTTTCTTGGGCTTTGCCCCTTGGGCTCGGGTCAGGAGGAGGAAAAGAGGAGACAGGTTTCCCCCTTCAAATACAGATTCACTGACTGAACTACACTCATTTTTCTTACATAAACGAAACCCAGATGATAGTCATCTGCAATTTTCAATTTCAGTTTCTTTAAAAGGTAGGATAACTTAAAGGAACAGGAAAGCATTGTGATGACAATGTTCTTCTAGGTTTAACACTTTTCCAACCTTTTATAATTAACATGTTAGGTTAAATGAGGTTACTTTTCAACATTCATTAACATTTGTAAACATACACAAAAATAGAGAGAATATTATAATGAATATTCATGAACCGGTTGCTCAACTCAATTTTGCTATATATTTTTTCTGAAATATTTTAAAGTAAATCCCAGTGATATGCTTGCCCTCCCTACTTCTGGAGCACATCAAACCAATAAGGACATTTCCTTTATGTAACTACGGTGTCTTTATCACTACCAACAAAATTAACTGCCATGCCATATTATATAATAGCCATTCCATATTCAAATGTACTCAGTTAGAAAGTTTATTCTTTTCTTTCACAACTCACTTAAGAAAGATTAAATTTTGTTTTTATAAAAACTAGACCTTTCTTTTCACACTCATATTGGTGTACCGTGATCCCAATCTGATGGTGAGGTCATCGACTGAAAGAGACAAACAGCCTTAGTTAAAAGATGTAAGAAGATTCTACTGGCTAAGGATGTGGTAACTTAACCTTTTTGGAAATCATTCCACAAACCATTAATAGTGTTAATAAAAACATTTAAAAATGGAAACAACCAAATGCCTGTGATGATTAATTTTATGTGTCAATTTGACTAGATCATTGTGTGCCCAGATATTTGACTAGACATTATGGCTGGGTGTGTCTGTTACTGTGTTTTTGGATGAGGTTAGCATTCAAATGAGTAGATTGAGTGAAGATTGCCCTTCCCGATGTGTGCCTCATCCAATCTATTGAGGGCCTGAATAGAACAAAATATAAAGAAACGGAGAATTTGTTTGTTCTCCCTGACTAATTCAGCTGGGATATTGGTCTTCTCCTGCACTGAACCGAGATTTACACCATTTCATCCTGGTTCCTGGGCCTTCAGACTCAGAATGAGACTTACACCATTGGCTCCCCTGATTCTAAGGGCTCTGTGTTTAGATGGGGCTACACCACCAGCTTTCCTGGGCCTAGAGCTTGTAGACAGAAAATCATGAGACTTCTGAGACTCTGTAATCCTGTGAGCCAATCCTTCAAAATAAATTTCTTTCTATATACAGTGGTACCTCCGTTTTTTAACATCTCCGTTGATGAACATTTCGGTTTATGAATGCCACAAACCCTGAAGTAAATGCTTTGGTTTTCGAACACGTCTCGGAAGTCAAACATGTCACACGGCTTCCGCTGAGTGCAAGATCCTGAGGCTTAGCTGTCGACTGTTTTCAAATGTTTCAGAACTCGAACAGTCTTCCGGAATGGATTACGTTTGAAAACCGAGGCATCACTGTATATAAAAGAAACAAGATTCTGTTTCTCTGGAGAACCCTGACTAATACAATGTCCAACAAAAAGGAACTGGTTAAATAAACTGTTACACAACTCTACAAAGAAAACTATGCCTCAAGAGTATGGCCTTCATTCTATGGAAAACATAAAGATTTTGGACAAGGGAGTATTATAATGCGTTTGCATATTTTTCCACCAACGAACCACCAAGTTATTCTGAAATACGTTGACCATATTAATCCCCTGCTACTTTAACTCAGTGATCACCAAACACTTTCAATCATGCACTCCCTTTTGTTAAAAAAAGCCATGCCCCCTCTATAGTGCTGGTTACCTAGTGTTATACAACAAACTACTCCAAGACAGTGCCTTAAAACAACCACCATATTATTATACCTCATGATTTTGTTAGTCCTGAATTAGGACAGGTCTCAGTGGGCGATTCTTCTGCTCCTTTAAGTAGGATCTCTCAGTGGTACCCAACTGATGGCTCAGCGAGCCTCGTTTAGAAGATCCAAGACCACCTTGCTCACAAACCTGATGCCTTGGAGGGGATGGCTGGAAAGTTAGGTTCAGCTGCCCCTCTCCCTCTCTAGGAGATCTCAGGGCCTTTCCACATTGTCTCCCCAGTAAGGTAATCCCAGGTCTCTGAAGGATGAAATGCAAGCTGCCGGTCTATTTCTGGGCACAGAAACTGATACAGTGTCACTTCCATCATATCCTATTAGTCAAAGCAGTCACAGAGCCAGCACACATTTAATAGGATATAGATCCCTACCTCTCAATGGGAGCAGCATCAAAAAATTTGAAGCCATATTATACCGTATTATAAATATAGACTTGTACTACTGAATTAATACAGCATGAACATTGCAAAACATACACAAAAAGGGAAAACATTTAGGTAAGAAACAAATACATACATAAATAAATAGGCTAATATTTGTTCCCCTGGTCTCTGGATCATCTTGCACATCTCCTGAAGGAAACATACTCTCACTTTGGAGTCTCCTACTCTACCTTTCTACATCTTCGTTCATTAATTCAGTAAATATACACAAAGAGAGCAGCTTATGAGCAACAGACATTGTATTAAGAGACTGATGAACAAACATGGACCCAACGCTTTAGGAATTTACAACCCAATAGGGAAAAGAGACAACAAACAAGTAATTGCAACTTAAAGTTAGAAATGTGGCAATAGAAGAGTGCATTATGCATTGTGAGAGCATGAGGAGCATTGCTCACTGAACCTGGGAGACTCCAGGAGGGCGGCACAAAGCAATCCTTCTGGTCCCTACTCGCTTGTCATTGTTTTCATGATTGTGCCAAAGTTCTCCTAGTCGCAAAAGCCTGCAAAATCCCTGAAGACAGGAAACTATGTGCATTCCTTTTGTTGTTCCATACTAAATACTCAGTTAATATTTGAGCAAATACTCAGTAACACTTGAAGTGATCGAACTAATTGGTAAGATTTTCTTGCACCAAAGGTGTAAAACTATACCCCTATAACCACAGTCAGCTTATTGATCCAAAGTGTGGGTGGGTGAGAATATAGAGAAAACCAGCCCAAATTTATCAATGCTACTAGAAACAAAATAATTATTCCTCTCCATAGAGCACTTAACATATTACATAAGCTCTCATAAGCAATATCTCATTAAATAGCCTAGGTATTAAAAATCATTTTTAGAATAAGAAAACCAGGGTCTTAAATAGTCTCCCTAATAGAAAGTCACAGAGCATTACTTAACATATCATTTGTACTGCCTTATTCATCTGGATGTTTTCAGATGTACAGACACAAGCAAAAACTCCCCATAAACTATGGACAAAAGGGGGGGGGGGGGAAACCATTTCCTTCATGTTTATGTACTTTAGGCCTACTGTCAGAAGGAACTATCTTTACTTTCTGAATCTACTGGGAACAAAACCTGACAAAATGGAGTTTGACTGCGGCATGAGGGCCAAAAGTAAAATATTATTACCATTATCAGCCAATAGTTATAGACACTATAAAATTCTCCATAGAGTTAGATGGCAGAAGGAATTATCAAGAATGATCCCTGGAGAGCTTTTAGAAGAGTTTAGATAGAGCTATGTCCAAAGTGATTTAGGTAGAGCCCTGCCTAGAAGCCCGAGTGAGATATATAATGTTTCCGGACACTATCCTTCTATTTAATTCCTTCTATTACATTTATACAAAATGAGATAGAATTGTTGACTTTTAGAGCTGGAGAGGACTTTACAGATTATTATTCTAACCCTCTCATTGTATGCTAAGGAGACTGGGGCCCCAGCAAGTAAATTCTGGGTATCGACTCCCCCAAGCCAAATTCCGCATACAACTTTGAAATGATGCTAAGACATCGAGACTCCAAAAATAATACTTACGCCTGAGCGAAGAGTTTAGTACAGATAGTAAACACACCAGGTCTCACACGGCCCTCCTATCACACCATGGAATATACTTTCTAAGGAAGCCTTTGTCCAGTGTTTTTAGAACAAAGCATTGTCTTAAATCTTGCAAGCATAGTGAATAACAGCATCTAAATATACATAGTAGTAAAACATAGTGTTTCTTGCTTTTAATTATATCCTAATAAATGTCTTCACATTCTCATTTTTATTCATGGACTTTATGAATGAGGGATCATCATACAGACACCAAAAGTCTCAAACACACACACAGAGAGAGAGGGAGAGAGAGAGAGAGAGAGAGAGAGAGAGAGAGAGAGAGAGAGAGAGAGAGAGAGAGAGACCGAGAGAGAGAGAGAGAGAGAGAGAGAGAGAGAGAGGCCATAAAATACCTTTTAGCCCATTAAGTTTACTTCAGAAATATAATTTAGAAAATTTATAAATAGGAACTACTAAGCTATAAATTTCTAGCAATGGCTATAAAATTTACCCACAAATGTATCTCAAAAGCAGTTTGAAAGAAAAGTAAATGATAACAAACAATTACTTAATGGTTGTTTCCAATTTTGTTAACCATTCAACCAACCATTTCTGAGATTTTTTTTTTTACATAGTTTGTAAAACCATTTGTGCTTGTTTTTTATATAGTTTGTATTTTAGACAATCAAAGGTCAATAAAACATCAATATAGCTACTGAACAGTGTTTATGAACAGGCAGAGAACTTTTCATCCTTTTAAGGTGCATTTTTAGGCACCTTTAGCTCATTTTTATTGCCTTTAAAATATTTTCAACTTAATTTTCTGACAGTGTTTGCCAATGTCATTTTACCCAGTGTTTCTTTTTCTCCTTGCCTTAGCTCCCCATTTAAACAGCTAAACTATTCTGTGCTCATTGCCTCTGGGAAAGAATTTTAAAGGCAGAAAACAAAGGGACAAAGGAGTCCTTTATTGATTTTTGAATTTTGAAAGTCTATGGGTTAGGAGAAAACAAACAAACAAACAAACAAAAATCCTCATGGCAGGAGTTAACCATCTAATAGAAAATACAAATAAATCTCCCAACTACTTCCGACTGCCTACTACCACTAATACTGGCACAGACTCCAGATTGGAGGCAGGTGGAACCCAGAAAGATGAGACTGGAAAACTGGAGCAGAATCCGTATCCACAGGGCTTCAATGGGACGAGCACCACCCATCACTAGGACCCCTACCCACCGTTTCTCTACACAGTATCCTTCCAGGGGGCATCCAGCCAGAGCTTCCTACACCTGCCCCTGTCTGCACTCTAAGATTTTGTTTGGTGCTCATCTGACTTACCCTGAGTGTACAACCTCTTGCACCAATCAAGAACACTTGTGATTTGCAAAAAAGTGAGCAGAGTCGTAGAAACCTAGTGAAGGTATAGAAGGGAAAGTCCTTCTCTCACCTGAATGGAGGAAGAGCTGGATAGAACCAGCTCAAGAAAGATGATAGATAGATAGATAGATAGATAGATAGATAGATAGATAGATAGATAGATAGATAGATTTACCATGTTCTATGGTGGACTGTCTTATGATTCTTCTTTTTTTTTTTTTCTTTTTTCTTTTTTTTTTTTATTGTTTCTAGTATGGATTACCAAGGAGAGAAGGGATTACCAAGCAGAAGTCACAGCTTCAATCTAAAACAATCTATCCAAATACCTTAATTTAAGAGAAAGTAGCAGACAGCGAGGAAGAAAGCCCAGGCCATTCAGTGGTGGAAGGACTCAGAACAGGAAAGCAAGATGCATGATGAATGCTCTGATTTCAAAATATGATTTCATGTATCTAGGCCTTCTGTATTGTCTTCCCTCTTAAGTGACACCTAGATCTCCATTGGTATTTAAGACAATAAACTGAATTTATCCTCCATATTTTTTAAAAACCCATTCTCAGACAGAATCTGTAAGGTAAAAATATACTTTATTTATAAGACTTGAAGTTCTGATTTGTGTTAATTCCTCCCACTATCACTGGGAATGAAGCATAAGGTCCTGCTTCACCTTCTATCCTCTCATACCATCTGGAGTCAACTGGAGGAGATATGTAGAGCCTCTCAAGCCCTGAAATGTTGTGTCCATTTTAGCAATTAAACAACTTTTAATATGATGAAGCTCTATCAGATATTGTAGACCAGTTGATTCCACCCTTTCTTCCTTGACATTGGTCATTACCCCAGTGAAGCTCCAACTCGTGATACATCTTCCACAGTTTCATCCCTCACAGTGACCTGTGGTTCAAGCTTCCCATTGCCATCCTCCCTGTCTACCCTTTCAATGTATCCCCTTGAACCCCTATTTTGTTATCAATAAGTTCCTTTATGCCCTCAACCTCTATGAAAGACACACAATACACTCTTTGCTTTAATTGAATTCTGATATTTTCCCCAAGATTTCTACTTCCCTTGAATATCTCTGAACTGGAATCTGTTGTTTCTCCCATGCCTACATGGCAGAGTCAGCATTCTTCTAGTTTCCTATTCGCAGTTCAAGGCCATTACCCATCAGCTTTCTGAAAAATTCTCTCATCATTTGATATACATACCACTAGAGCTTTATCTCATCTCTAATATCTACTGTCATCCTCAGCACCCTCCCAGAGTGACTGCTGAATTAGTGCCCAGCCCTTTCATCATCCACCGCCTTTCCAGCCTAACTCCTCCTCCTTTAGGGAACATCAGACATGTTAGATGATTTGCCGGGACCTCACAGTTTCTTGAACTTCTCCACTCTAATGAATTTTACCTCTGCTGCATACCTCTATGACAACAGCTTGTATCTTTCAGGATAGATATAGAAGCACTAAATATGAACCAAATGAAATCCTAAAGCTAAAAATATAATATCTGAAATCTAAATTTCATTGGATGAAATTGCACACTATGAGAGAAAGGGTCAATGAACTTGATGAGAGCACAGTAGAAGTTATCAAAACAAACACAGAGAAAAAAGATTGAAACCTAGTGAACAAAGCATCAATGGTCTGTGGAACAAAATAAAACAGACTAATATATGTATAATTGGAGTCTGGGTGCCAGGTTGGGATGGGGGAGAGAGAGAAAGAACAAAAAGAAGGAGGAGGAAGAGAAGGAGGAAGAAGAGGAGGAGGAGGAGGAAGTGGAGGAGGAAGAGGAGGAGAAAGAAAGAAAGAAAGAAAGAAAGAAAGAAAGAAAGAAAGAAAGAAAGAAAGAAAGAAAGAAAGAAAAGAGAGAGAATGTAACAGAAAATAAATATTTGAAGAAATGCAGATTTAAATTTTTCCAAATTGTTTTAAAAATATCAACTTATATATACAATAAACTCAGTAAACTTAAAACATGGTAAACACATACACAAAACTCACATTAGGCATATCATACTAACACTTTTGAAAATTAAATAAAAAATAATAATTTGCAAAGAAGTCAGAGAAAAAAGACACATTGCATATATACAGAGAAATAAGAATATGAATTATGAACAACTTCTTATCAGAAATAATGGAAGGCAGAAGGTGATGGTATGCTATTTTAAAATGTTGAAAGAGAAAATGCTGCCAACAAAAACTCTAAATCCAACAAAAATATCCTTCAAAACTGAAAGTTAAATAAAGGCATTTCAGGTCAATGGAAAGCAAAAAGAATTCATTACTAGCAAATGTATTTCATAAGAAATGCTAAACAAAGTTCTTGAGGCCAAAGTAAAAGAATACCATATGAAAATTCTAATATACAGGATGGAATAATTAAAGAGGACTAAAAATGGTAATAATTTTGGCTAAGTATATTACCTTAACTTTCTGAAAGACAAAGGACTTTTTTTAAAGCAAAAACAATGGCATTATAAGGTGAGGTTTCTAACATATAAACACATAAAATATGTGAGAACAATATCACAAAATTCTGGAGGGTATAAATTGAATTATACCACCATAAATTTCCTACATAAGTAGTATGAAATCTATTAAAGATAAACCATGATAAGTTAAGGACTCATATTGTAATCCCTAGAGTAATGACTAAAACATAACCTAGATGGGGTTAGCAAAAAAGCCGAGTGACTAAAATGAAAGACTAAAAAATACTCAACCCAAAACAAGAAACAAAGAGTATATGGACCAAACAGAAAACAAGACAAATTCAAATATGTCAATAACTATGGGCCTACCTCGGAGATATATTGCAGGTTCAGTTCCAGACCATGGCAATAAAGGAAATATCGCAATAAAGTGAGTCACATGAAATTTTTGGTTTCACAGTGCAGATAAAAGTTATGTTTACACTATACTACAGTATATTAATGTGCAATAGCATTATGTCTTTTAAAAAGTACATACTTCAATTAAAAAATACTTTATTGCTAAAAAAATGCTAATCATCATCTGAGCCTATTGGAAAAATGGCGCCAATATGCTAGTACTTGCTCAACGCAGGGTTGCCCAAAACCTTCAATTGTAAGAAATACAGTATCTGCAAAGTTCAATAAAGCAAACCACAGTAAAACAAGCTATGCCTGTATATTAAAAATAAATGTACTAAACACTCCAATTAAAAAGCAGATAATATGAAATTGGATTTTTTAAATTAACAAAGCTATAAAAGCTATATGCTGTTTACAAAATGTGCACTTTAAATGTAAAAATATAGACCATGTTGAAAGTAAAATAATTTTTAAAAAATCATGTGAACACTGTTGTGGCTCCATTAAGATCAAAAAAGTAGACTTGAACACAAGGAATACTAACAGAGATAAAGAGGGACATTTCATAATCATAAAGGAATCAGTTCATCAAGGAATACACCATTCCTAAATGCATGTGCATCAAATTACAGTTTCAAAAGACACTAAGCAAAACTTAATAAAACTAAAGCAAGAAATATACAAATCTGTTTTACATGGTTGATTACTTAATTAGCCTACTAAAAGCTTAACTATGTTTATACTTACTAATAAGGTCTCCCAGCTTCTCTGATACCAAAGTCTCAATAGCTCCTTATTATGCAAGTAAAATACTATAGCATCTAAACTAGAGGGAAAATATGAAGATAGAACTAAAGGATATAGTCTACTTATTGCTTCGCCAGAGGTGTGCCTGTCTGTAAAAAGTCTCTACTGGTCTCATAGAGATACACCCTCTGAGAACTTTATCATGAAAAGAAAAATGGGTTTAATAAACTATCTCTTGGCTTTGATTTCTTACAACAAAACCTTTGTTATTATTCACCAATCCCTAAATATAAAGTATCGTCACTATTTGAATCCAAGTCCCTACATAAAACATCTTTTAAATCAGCCTCCCTTTCCTCCTTTCCAGAACCTAACACATAATCACCACTGTTTTACACCAGCATATTATACCTTATTTTTAATTTGGAATAATGTATCTTTCAACCCCATTTATTTTATATGATTTGTTAAGAACTTCAGTATCATCAAAGTAATTATCAGAGGCAAATGGCTTACCATAAAATTAATGTACCCAGGCCCACCAAGTTAGTTATTATTTAAATTTTCCAATTCTTTTTCTTCATGTATAATTACTTTTAGACGTGTGAATGAAGATGATTAAAAATAAGTAAAGAATGAAATTATGAAACTGATTCATATGTTCTACTTTTCAGTATCATTAAATATTTCTTAGTCTCCAAAGCTAAAAGGACCATTATGCAGACAGCGGCGTGACAGATGGCCACAGGACCAGCCCAAGGCAAAACTGTCTACAAACACATCTTTCTAACTTCCTTCCCCAATTTTTGGCACTCCTTCTCTTGTAATTCTCCTTCCCCTCAAAATCCCAAGTCCTTGTCAACCCCAGAAAAGGAAAGCAATATTCTGTAGGCTGAGTTGTGGTAGCACAGAGCATCAACTTTCCATTCAGGGATATAGGCAACGGCTCTGCTTGTTGCTCAAAAATTCACCTTGATAAAGATTTTGTGCCTAGCTCATTCTAAACACATTCAGAGAGAGATGAATTCCAGTTCTCCGGCAGTGTGCCAGGTATTTGACTATGATCATTGTGAAGTAGTAATGTCTGATCTAATTCACCAATGTCTGATTTAAGCCAGTATAAGTTAAATGACTAGTGAAGAGGAAAACATCATACAATGTAAAAGTTGTATTCCATTGGATAGCAAATGGAATAGCAAAGGAAATTATTATAAAATCCTACTACTTGAAAAGTTTAAGGTGATAGCTTTATAACTCAGATTTATACCAGTCAGCAACCATTAAGATATTTTTCTGTGCTTTTTCTTTGTCCAGTTTTGATGTAATAGAAGGAGTATGAACTGCAGAGTCAGCCAGACCAGGGGTTCAATCTCACTTCTGACGAACCCAAGTTCTCATATTATAAAATAAAAATAATCCCAAACTTCTGAAGTTATTCCAAGCATGACATAAAGTAATGTGCATGAAGTATCTAGCTAATGATCTGGTTTATAGTAGGTTCTTAATAAATAATAGCTTCCAATACTATTTTCACTTACTCTGTTTTATCAACTACAGAGTAAGTAAAAACAAGGATTTTATCTTAGTCTTCTTTAAAAATCTTAGTCTTCTTTAAATAATCCCCTTCGGGGTGTGGAAAATTGCCCAAACCACAATTGGCATGAAATACATTCTAGAAGAAAAATGGACAGAGAAGGAAAGAGAACAGAGACATAGATCTAGAAAATGAATTTACTTTAAGGTAATAAATGATAACTAAATGTGAAGACCTGAGGACTAACGCTGAGACAAAAAAGAATAAAAGTCCAGAAGATTTATTTTTAGTTCTTTAAAAAAAAGCGTAACTCACTAAAAAGAAATGAGCTATCAAAAACCATGAAAAGACATGGAGCGAACTTAAATGCATATTACTAAGTGAAAGAAGCCAATCTGAAAAGACTACATACTATGTGATTCCAACTACATGATATTCTGGAAAAGGCAAAACTATGGAGACAGGACAAAGATGAGTGGTTGCCAGGGGTTAGGAGAAAGAAGAGATAACTAGGTGAAGCTCAGAGAAGTCCTAGGGTAGTGCAAATACTCTGTATGATACTATAATGATATATACATGTCATTGTAAATTTGTGCAAATTCAATCACCAACAGTGAACTCTAATGTAAACTATGCACTCTGGGCATTAATGATGTGTCAGTGTAAGCTCACCAGTTGTGATAAATGCACCACTCTGGTGGGGGACGTTGATAACGGGGAGGCTATGCATGTGGGCCGGGAGTATATGGAAAATGTCTGAGATTCCGCTCAGTTTTGCTGTGAACCTAAAATTTCTCTATAAAAATAAAGTCTGTTTTTTGAATGCAACTGAAAATTAAATTTGTTATTCTCCTTGTCTTGTTGATACAGACATTTAACATCTTCACCAGTGCCTGATACTTTATTTAAATAAATGAAGGCTAATTTTTTTGGTTCAAACACAATAATCTTGGACAAACACCGGGGAAGTAATTTCCCACGCTCTCCCGAATCAATCCCTATTTCCATTGCCTGAGGCAAAATTCGGAGTTAGATAAAACTCGGGGCTTACCCAAGGTGACATTTCTCATCTGGTCAAGGGGTGAAACTCATCAGGGAGCTGGTGCATCACCATGCTGAAACTCTAGCGAGCCATTTTGCACCAAGAAGTGCTCCGAGTGGTGTCTAGAAAAGTTACCTTCTCAAATGTTGCACAAGCCTAGATTGTACCATACAATGCCAAGAGAACCCACTAATTATTTTTAAATAGATCAGGTTGGTTATTTGTTGCACTAAAGAACACAACCCCTGCCATGCTATCCAAAATAAATAATCACTTAATTGAATTCATCCACTTTCTATGAATTAATTGGACACACTAGTTTTGTGTGTACAAGCACTCTTGCTAAACTTACCTGGGACCTTCAAGGAAGGAAATAGAAATTCTACAAATTCCTTAGAAAACATAATCCAGGTTCTTGTATATCTAAGTCAACATCAATCCCCCATAAAGTCATAAAGTGATTTGGGTTCATTAAGGGATTTATCAGAATAATATGATTTATCAGACGTGACTCTGGATATTTCAAGTTAATGATGCTTAAGCTTAAAGTATCCTTATAGTTACTTCAAAGATGCATTTTGATTTTCAAAAAGATACAGAAGTTCCTTCTAGCATCCAGTTAGAATTCATCCTATTGTGATATGTCTGTCTTCTCCTCTGTTTAAGAAAGAAAAGAAATGCTTCTCCTCTGTTTAACTGGGAGAATCACTTTGTATATGACATCAGATTTCTAAGGAAGTAACCAATTAACTCATTGTCCTGTTATTTATAATAGCTAAAGTATTCAATTTAGGCTGACTTTTTCAAATCCTAAAAAAAATTTTTTTCCAGGATTTTTGTCCAGAAATTTCCATGCCATCTACTATAGTCTGAGTTCTACCCTGTTGCCCCGAAAATAAGACCTAGCTGGAGAATCAGCTCTAATACATCTTTTGGAGTAAAAATTAATATAAGACCCGGTATTACATATTATATTATATTATATTATATTATATTATATTATATTATATTATTATATTATATTATATTATATTATATTATATTATATTATATTATATTATCCCCAGTCTTATAGTAAAATAAGAATGGGTCTTATATTAATTTTTTCTCCAAAAGATGCATTGGAGCCACTTGCCCCACTAGGTCTTATTTTCGGGGAAACATGGTAGGAAGAAAAACACCAGCAACCCAAAAGTGCCTAAAATTGTATGACTGCAGTTATATCCTTCAGCTTAAGAAATTCCTATTAAAAGGCAAATATCTTTGAGGACATACTTTTTTGAATTAGTGATTTCAAAAGTTGCCATGCCTAATATTTTCAAGCTCTGTGCCAAATATCCTGAGGGAGTAAGGCTGGGAAACTATATTTTTAAAAAGCTTCCCAAATCACTCTAATGTAGATTGTCGTGGACTGCATTTTGAGAAACAAGTGAATTGAAATATGGATGCATTCTTGATAGTTTTGATAGCGGAAAAAAGTACAGCGAGCATGGAGCCTCTGGGATCCTATAAAGAAGGGAGAAATGGAGCCAGTAAGGCTGGAAAACAATTCAGAGTTCTGAGCCTGGAAGAACAAATAAGACAAATTTTACTTGCTTTATAAGCTTGCCTAGTACTGGCTACACCTACAAATGGAAACTATGTCAAAATTCCAAGAGGCTGACCTTTAACCTCTTACTCTCTGTGACCACACCCTACATTTCAAATTTGAAAACTGGGACATCTTAAATGTCAAATAATCTGGTACTCATATATAAAGTTCAGCCAATAAAACCCCAGAATTTATCATGCTTTGGCTCCTTAAATTAGAATTTAGCGCCATATACGTTCTAGAATCCTAACAAGGATTCTTATTTATGAAGAAAAATATAGATAAACATAGGGACCAGAGTAGCGGACAAGACAGTTTGCAATAAGATTTGTTTATGAGGAGGCTGAATCTGCCTAAGTTATTGTCCTCCAAACACAATACTATTTATAGCACTACTCACGTTCTGCAACTAATAAAAGTGACCTGAAAAGTACCCTGCACAAAACTTTATGTTAATGTAAATTATCGGTGAAAAGTAAAGTAAAATGAGTTACGAAATTCATCATTAGACAACATAGCCCCAACAACATCTGGAACTAAAATATTTTGTCGCTTCTGTAGGTGGTTTTAGAAATATATGTGCTTTGTACAGAGAGAGATACCATATATCCTCTGCAGGTAATTGTGAATGATTGCCAAAGTCAGGCATAAATTTAGGAGAAGCTTAGGCTGGGAGGAAGCAAGGACTGTAAATCTAAACTTCCTGACACGTAAGGTTGAATTCTCAGCCATTGTATTTCATAGATAATTTTTAAAGGAAAAGATTTTTTTTTAATTTCTTTATTAATTAAATACTTTAAAGTATTACAATAACGCACTAACTCTCTAATCTGGCAACTGACTTAAAATATAAAATCAAAGAGAATAAGAATCCCAAATGGCCAATTCAAGGATTCTTGTGTGCGCGTGTGTTTTGTTTTTTTTCTATTCAAGATGAATGTGTCATAAAACAGGGGTCTCTAGAAATTTAACATGCAAATGAAGAGTCTTTTTCATTAGTTATTAAACCACACAACAGTAATACCTATTAGTATTTTGTTATGGACAGCATTGGTTTCTAATACAAAAATTAAAGTAGCTACCACTTATCAAATACTTGTTTGCCAAATAAAGTACTAAGAACTTGATGTAACTATGCTATTCATGGTATATATTACATATTACATATATATTACATATTACACTTCCTCAATTTAGGGAAGCCGATAGTTATAAGCTTTGTGAGCCTTTTAAGTAAATTATTGGGATGAAGAGGGGAAGGGCAACAAAAATGACCACAATGAATAAATAAACCCATCCACAACTAAAAGCTGCATTTATACCTAACAAATATTAAAATGTGAAATAAAGTCTGTACATTTTAAAACAGCAAACTATGGCCAATTTCCTCATTCATTGAAGACTTTGACACCTTGCTAAAATATTTAACTCATGCCCAGCCATCAACCTGGGTGATTTCATTGTCCATATGGAAGGTCCCATGGCTTATGTGTTACTCAACCTCTTGGTCTCCAGTGACCTCCTCCAGCACGGGTCTTCAGTCATTCATTTGCATAGTCAGCTCCATAACAGCGCCACCTCTAAAATCACTGACTCAGATATACCCCTCTCTGACCTCATCTCCTCCATCGAGCTGCTCCTACTTCAGCCTCCAGAGCTTTGGTCTCTCTGCTTGCCCCCATCCACAAGCTGTCAATTTTTTCTCACTTACTTAGCTTAGATTACATTGTACATCACTTTGCTAATACCCTTCAGATGAACCTAAGAGCTCTGGCTCTCTGTCATTTTATTACCTTCATCTGGCAAAACTCCAACCCTTAGATGAACACCAGTATCTCCTTT
Organism: Rhinolophus sinicus; assembly: GCF_057876585.1. Lineage (NCBI taxonomy): Eukaryota > Metazoa > Chordata > Mammalia > Chiroptera > Rhinolophidae > Rhinolophus > Rhinolophus sinicus. The sequence goes on from NC_142504.1 coordinate 102,148,207, forward strand.
ATCCACACCTAGACCCAAGCACCTGAAGGCTGCTGGAAAAGTTCCACAACAAAGTGGATTGATTGATAATCACCCAACTCAAAGCAATCTCAACTCTGCCCATCAATCCTATGATGCTACACTGCATATACCTATTTTTAAATTTCTTTGCTCGCCTCAAATCTCTGAACTCCCTCTCCTCAAGCTCTCCCTTTACTTTCAGCATTTGCCTCTCCTCCTACTTTACAGAAAAATTAGAAGCCACCAGGCAGGTGCTCACTCACCCTCCCTGTAACAAGTATACAAATTGGCCACATCTGCCCTCATTTTATCATTCTTTTACAGCCATTGTCCCTGCTGCAATTTAATTCCACCCCCACCTCCACGTGGATCCCATTTCCTCCCACTTTCTCAGAAATTCCATATAATAATTCGGTTTCTCCTTTTTTTTTTTTTTAAAGATTTCATTGGGTAAGGGGAACAAGACTTTATTGGGGAACAATGTGTACTTCCAGAACTTTTTTCCAAGTCAAGTTGTTGTCCTTTCAATCTTAGTTGTGGAGAGCGCAGCTCAGCTCCAGGTCCAGTTGCTGTTGTTAGTTGCAGGGGGCACGGCCCACCATCCCTTGCGGGAGTTGAACCAGCAACCTTGTGGTTGAGAGCCCACTGGCCCATGTGGGAATCAAACCATCAGCCTTCGGAGTTAGGAGCACGGAGCTCCAACTGCCTGAGACACCAGGCCAGCCCCCATTTCTCCTTTAGATATTGAACCTCTTCCTCCTCAATGAGATTTTCCCCCCAAAGGCTTTTGAACAGTTTCAATTCTCTCCCATTAAAGAAGAAACACTCACAGAAATTATCTCTGCCTTGCGCGTTCCCCCACCTTAGTTTTTATCTTTTCATTCCTCCTCAAAGCCAAACTCTCAAAATAATTGTTATTATTTGGTGTTTCTATTTCTTCATCTTCCACTGACTCCTCAACCCACCCCAGTCTAGCTTCCAGTCCCGTTAGTTCACAGAAACAACTCTTAAAAGACTAACTTCATGTTCTTATTTCCTTAGCCCCCAAGCATCATTGAACTTCCTCCTTACTGAAACTAGTCCTTTGACTAATATGACACACACTTTTCTAGTTTTTCTCCTAACTCTCTGAACATTCTTTTCCACCTTTTTTTCAGATTCACCCTTCTCTCCCAGACCATAATATATCAGCGTTCTTCAAGGATAGGCCCCAGGCCCTCTCTTCTTGCTCTGTCTTTTCTCTTTGGTGATCTCATTCAAGTTTATGGCCTTAATTACCCCCTGATATGCAACAAGATGCTTCACTGTTTTATTTTTTCACTCCTGAAAAACTTTCCTCTGAGGCACATACTGTATGCCCAACAGCAACCTAGACATTTACACGTGAGCATCTCAAAAGCACCTCGGATTCACCTTTTCCCAAATGAAGGTCATGGTACGTTCCCAGTAATGTTTGATGAGTGAATGCACAAAAATGGCAATACCCATACAAAATGCCATCAGTGCAGGAGAACTGAGCCCAGAACAGAGAGTAAGTTGCAAGAATCAATGGCTAACGCAGATTTCTGTTTACATAAAAAAAGATTCTAGACTAAATTGACTGATCTCTACACATTTCAATTTTAATGAGAATAATAAAGTGATAATAAAAGTAATAGGTGTGAAGAAAAGGGGAATGAATAACTGAAAATGAGACTGAATCTAGAGGAAATAACAGTGCCCAACTAAAGATGGAACAACTTACTGATATTTACCACTTGATAATCAAGAGTGAACGTCCAATTATTATGAATCAACTGATATTTGTATCCCATACATTGACTAATCATGATTTTCATAGTGTTCCACCTTCTTAAAAATTAACAGTTTCCTCCTTCCCTTTCTCTAGTATCTGTTGAAGATGGCTAGAAAACTTTGGGGCCAAAGCAAGAAGGCAGCCAGGGAAGACGATTCCCTACTGGGGTCAAGAGTTTGTTTACCTGCAGGGGAACTGATCAAACAAGTGACTATATTGAGAATACTGCGAGTAAAGTTTCTCACTGTCAAAGAAAGGAGTTGTAAACATGGGAAAGGATAGTCTAGATTAAACCCTCTGGTGTTGGACCGGAATTGAAGGTCTCAAAGCAAATCCATGGTCTTGGATATATATAAATATATAGATATAAATATAAATGCAAATATATGCATATATTTGCATACACACACAGAGTCTGATGCATGCATGCTTAAGTCTAAAAACTACCAAACACCAAACACACACCAACACACACAAGTGCACACACATGCACACACATGCACACACACACACATACATACACACACACATATGTAATTTATCAGTGTATCATTAGTTTTTAAACTTAAGATACATCATCAGTACAATCTGGAGCGCTTGTTAAAACACAAATTGCTGGGCCCCACCCCCAGAGTTTCTAATTCAGTAGGTCTGGGGTGGAGCCTGATCATTTGTGCTTCTACCGTGTTTCCCTGAAAATAAGACCTTGCCGGACCATCAGCTCTAACGCGTCTTTTGGAGCAAAAACTAATATAAGACCCAGTCTTATTTTAACATAAGACTCAGTCTTATAATATAATATAATATAACATAATATAATACCTGGTCTTATATTAATTTTTGCTCCAAAAGACACATTAGAGCTGATGGTCCAGCTAGGTCTTATTTTGGGGGAAACGCGGTAACAAGTTCCAAGGTGATACTGGTGCTGTTAGTGCTGCTGGTCTGGGGACTTCACTTTGAAAACCACCAAATGAGTACACACACACACACACACACACACACACACACACACACATATTTCTAAGCTCTAGCCACTAAGTGGACAAGGCATGATACTTCAATAGCAACAGGCATGTGTAGCACCTCTATCCTGGTTCTTAAAGACCATTTTCCACTTGAAAGAACGAGGGCTCCTTGAAGAAATGGCTGGTTTCAGCGCTGAGTCAGGGAAAGTATAAGATGAACCTGGCACATCTTTGTATGGACGAAAGTAAGGAAGTGCTGTAAGAATATGGGGATACGTCAAAAGAACCCTGAAGACAGCTTGAAGGAGCTTCCACTAGGCAACTCTGGGACAATTTGAGCATCAAAATAATGATAGTAGCTAATTATAACCCATTAAATAAAATAGGAATCCATGAGTATATATTGATACAGTTCTATCTCATCGTAGAATCAAAACTACTATCACTTACTTTTTAATTAGTAAGTACAAATGCTTACTAATGAACTTTGCAGTGAAGAAAAGATACTGTCTTAACCAAATGATGTGAGATCAACCAAAATTAATGTGAGGTTGTGTGTCTCCTGAAATGGTGCAGAATACAACATCATAGCTAAAGTATTCCTGACAAAAATGCATAATCTCACTCATGAGTAGATATCAAATAAACCCAAATGAGGAACATTCTCCAATGCAATTGACCTATAGTTTTCAAAAAAGTCAAAACCAGGATAGATAAGAAAAGACTGAGTAGCTGTTCCAAGTAGAAGAAGACGTAAGAGACAGTATAGTTAAATGTGATGTGTAAACCTAGATTGGATCTTAGAAATCATTAGGACAATTGGAAAAATTTGGGCTTGGTCGCTTAGAGAATAGCAATGTATCACTATAACTTCTGATTTTGATGGTTGTACGGTAGTTATACAGGACAGTCTTTGTTTGTAAGAAATACACCCAAAAGTATTTAGGAGTGACAGGCAGCATACTCTCAAATGGTTCAGGGAAAAAGATAGTAAAAATATGTATATGCATCTAGACAGAGAGGGAGCTAGAATGATAGAGCAAATGTAACAAAATGGCAACAGTTGAGAATTTTAGAGAGGAGCATACCAGAGTTTTTGACAAACTTTCTATAAGTTTAAATTTTAAACAAAATTGACACAGCCCACAAAATTGATATGAATTGAAAGGTCAACCTCCAGTACACTCCAAGCTAGGGTGGTCTTATCTTTAACCAGATTGTATTGAAAGTCACTTTGAGTGACAGAATAGGGTTGGTGTGTGACCTTGACATTCATAGGAGGTGTGAATTTTAAGCAGGATCCTGTTGCAAACTTCATTTCTTTTCATCATGGACCGATCTCTTCACACCTTGATTTATTTTCAGGTAGAACAGTAATGATATTATTGTCATTAACATTTAAATGCTTATCCTTTCCAACTATGAATCACAATTTGGAATTTTTTCTCTCACACATTTCCCCCTTATTAACAGTTTAGTTTTGCAGCAGAACGTGAAACAAGCTGCATACAGATGGAGAAGTCATTTTCACTGTAGGCAGAGAAAGCACCTAATCTTCTCTCCTGCTTGGCAATGCTATCATTTAGATTGTACTTTCTCTTTGAGGAGAAATAAATATGTTTCTGAAAAACAACCCCAAAATGAGCATGCTGCCATCTCCTCTGTATCTTGATGATTTGCTGGAGTTTTCTCCTAATCAGGTAGACAAATTTGTTCATTCTGCTTTCCGAAATATAGGTTTATTATGACTTGTAATGCAGTAACTTTCCTCTAAAAATTTTTATAGCCTTCCCCAACCATACATCTCTATGCACCAAGCAAAAACACAAATAAGTGTCTAGAAAGTCACTGCATAAGTGAAGATGTTAACACACTGGGTCACAGATGCACCTGACTTGAATATTTCCTTAATCTGCCTTTTATATCCTGTCCCCTTTCTTGTGCCCCTATGGTCTGTAGGTCACATGTCTATAAATTTCACCTCATAGCATATACTAAGGAATATGATATGCACATTATAATTGTAATTCACTGGAAGACCATCTCAGCTGGGAGCACTCCTTTTTGTCATTGTTGTTATTATTATTCTTAAGCTAGTAACATTTCATTCTCTATCTCCCAAATATAATCCTCTTTGTCTGTCTCCAGTCTCAGCAAATTTTTCTAGCCAGTTGTCCATAAAGAAACTTGGGAGTCATATACATTTTCTCCCTCCTCCCCAGCGGCCATGTCATAAAACGCTAATTCCTGTTGATTCTGCCTTCACAACAGCTCTCTTTCCAGCTTCTCTTCTTTATTCCCATAGCCCTGACTTGGTCCAGACACTCATTCTCCAACTCCTGCATTAGTCACATGTCTCATCTCCCTTCCAGCAGTCTGCCCTCCACACTGGTGTCAGATTTGCAGTATTCTAATGATCCCTTCAGTCCCTTAGTTAAACCTTTGAAGGACTCCATTGCTCTACAAACTACACATTGATTTCCATTTCCCTGCCCAATCCTGGTTCTTGCTACATGTAAAACCTTAAAGCCCTATACAACTTCGGCCATAATGAACATCTTGTCTTTTCTTGAATATGCTCTTTTTCTAAGCCTACGAGTATGTTCGTCCTCCGGCAATGACACCTTTACCTTTTGTCATAGTGCAGTCTGCTGTAACACAGTACCATTGACTGAGGGGCTTAATAAAAACAGAAATTTATTTTTCATAGTTCTAGAGGCTGGAAGTCTGAGGTCAGGGTGCCAATATGGTTGGTTTCTGGTAAGGACTCTCATCAGGGGAGCAGATGCTGTCTTCTCACTGCATCCTCAGATAACAGAAAGAGGGTGACAAAGCTCTCCAAGGTCCCTTTTATGAGGGCATTAATCCCATTCATAAGGGCACTACCCTCATTACCTAATTACCTCCCAAAGGCCCTACGTCCTAATAGGATCACATTGGGGGTTAGGATTTCAATATATGAATTTTGGAGAGGACACAAACATTCAATCCATTGCACTTCTCATCACTGACTCCAGTCCACTTATATAGTTTTGTTTTGCATCATCTATTCTACTTTATTGCATACAGAAGGTAGCATGGTTGTATCAATATTTTTTAATCCTTAACACCCATAATAGTACCTGACATATAGTAGTTATTCAACACATAGATGCCAAATTAATACATTCTAGTTCTCACAGTCCAAGTTAGATTTTTTTTTCTGAGTGACACAAATGCAAATTGGAAACATACAGAGTAGCCAAGTTCAAGGCACTAGAGATGCTCAACCACGGTAACAACAGGACATTTAAGCCAGGAGTCAGAACACCCAGGAATAACAGCTGAGATATTTCAACTCAGAAACAGAGACCCAGAAATAATAATTGAGGACATTACCAGCAGAAAATCAAACAAGATAGTAGGGAGAAACAGAAAGTAAGATACATGCAAAAGACAGAAACCAAGGTATTGCACCAACCTGGAAGGATGGCCTGGACCAACAGCAGTGCACAGACCAAGCATGAGCCACAGAGAGAAACTGTGTGCAGCTAAGAACCAAGAAACTGATTGAAGAAGTTGGTCAACGGCAGCCAAGTAGAGAGGGAGCCTAAGAATAAAGACTCCTTTTGAGGTGGTGGCTCAGAGTCACCCTGTCCAACGTCCTTACCCAAAAACGCTCCACTTCCGTGCAGCCAGGAAGCTAAATTACCCTCAATAGGGGCATCTTCACCCTCAAAAACCCTTCATCCTTTCAAGTTTTACTTATTATTTTGAGAGCAATTTTATTCAACACCAAGTCTGATGAATGAGATGAGTGACCAAGTTCACAGACACTCTTTTGTGTCAGAAACAAGATTGATTTTCCCTGTCGCTCTGACTCTAAAGGAAAGCTCCCCAAAATGCCAAAAGGAAAGCTCCCCGAAAATCGCTGAAGCATCAGTGAAGAGAAGAGAGCGGAAGCATGGATCATTTTCTTACCCGGAAGGAAAGTTCTGTGAAGGGTTGTGGGCTTCCAGAAGACCGTAGGAGGGCCCTGGGTGAGCTGGGTGTAAGAAAGTGGAAAGGATGGAGGGAAATGGTAGGAAAGTGGCTAGGAGAGTGTGGTGTGTATGGACTGAGATATTTGTCACTCTATTGATATCCATGGTTGATTCAGTTTGCCTGACTGAGGTTCTCTTCTTCATTTATTTTCACGCATGTCCTTACTAAGCCTGTAAAAACTAATTTTATAAAGGAATATCATTCTTCGACGAGATATGAGAAGAGTAACCCCTTGCTAGGGCTTTCAAATAAACTTTCAAGCCCATTTATTGGACGCTGGAAAAGCCACTAACAGTTTTGATTTCATGAGTGCCTGGTCTGTGTTTTGTATACTTCAGCTTACTTAATAAAAGAAGATTTATTATTATTTCCATTTTCAGATAAGGAAACAAGACCAGCGAGGTTAGGTAAATCTATTCAGTGTCACCCAGATGAAAACAACAAAGCTGAGAATTAAGCCCAAATGTGTTTATAAGTCTGCAGTTCATTCCATTAACAGACAAACACACTGTACCTTAATTTACCTGGGATGATTGTTTGCTGAGTACTTACTATCGCAAAATATTATGCAAAGAAGCTTTGCCTTGTAGAGAAAGAAGAAGTATAATTCTAGTTGTAGAGATAAGCCATACACCTGTAAGAAGATTGTTGCACAAATTCCAACCAAAAACTATTAGTGGATGAATCCATTACGTATTGCCACAATGATGATGCCAGACAAACCACCCCAAAATGCAGTGACTTAAAACAGTCAGGATTTACAGAGGTCATGTGCGTGCTAGTCAGTGACTACGAGTAGACTGGTCCCATCTGATAATTCCCGTATCTGGCAGCCAGTTGCAATTCAGATCTTCGAGGATGGCCTCCTATCCCAGATGGGTGACCTGGACCATCTCGTGTGTCACCCTCCAGCAGTTCTCATGGGGGGTGGACCAGGGAGAGGGTAGGCCAAGCAACAAGACAGGCAAAGAAAACACAGTTTGCATTTTTTCAAGCCTCGGTGAACATCCCATTTGCCAAACCAGTCACATGACTGAGCTCAGCTGGAAAGTGAGGAAATGGACTCCAGCTCTGCAGTGAGGAAACTGCAAAGTCACACGGCGAAAGGCACAGATAGAGGGAGAGTGAAGAATTGAGACCAGAAGTGCAATCTATCCACCACCAGAGTTAACGATGACTATAAGAGAATGTCTGAGCACTCGTCTAAGCATTTCACACAGCCTCTCTAATAATTCTCAGGAATATTCTGTAAGGTAGCAACTAGCACCCCATTTTATAGATGACAAAACTGAGGCTTAGAAAGGCTAATTACATAGCCTGTGTTGATTTTGCTACCCAAGTTATTATGCAGCAGTAAATGGTAGAGCCTAATTTAAACACTAGCATTTGATGCCATTGCTTGAAAAGAAAGGTAAAAGACTCATTTAAAATTAAAAATAAGTCTGAAAACAATGAAATTGTGTATAATTTCTAATGATAAGCTCTACATATTTTAAAACGATATTTCAGAGCAATTCTTTAATCAATAGATCAAGGCGTTATACCTCAAGGTTGGATCTGACTACATCATCTTATTTGCAAAACTCTTCATGAAGATTCATTAAAATAATGGTAAACCTAACATAAATATCAATTTTTGGGGGGGTGGGAGGCATGGAAGCTAGGGACCACTTTGAGTTTTATATGCTTGGCAAATGATTAAAATGTGCCTGAGAAAAGGGGCTACTGGTATGGTTTTACATGTACAAATTCGAGAATATATTACAATGTATCTTTCTAAGCAAGATTAAAGCTCCTGAAGTGGTCAGAACACCACTGCATTGAATTTAGAAAACCTTAAGTGGGACAGTCACAAGCCATGCCATTTGCCAACACAGTCCATTACATTTTGTTCATTACTGCAGTGCATTGATTACCAAGAGTAATAAATCACTGAGAAGTACAGGAAAATCTGGCCTCTGAAACAGACGCAGTGGTAAGATTCAGCACAAGCGTTGATTAGACAATCCACACACAGCTAAGAAACTAGAACTCACCTTTGGCAACAGTACCCTTTGATTTCCTTTCCATCCTTTTGCTCCTTATAGCTCCTAACTGTGATCGTATCACCTGGAGTTGTGTTACACTCCTCCACTGTACCTAACAATGGGCTGGGACGTAGAAGAGGAAACTGCTAAAACTCATGAATTACTAGCTTTATAAGGAGTGCCAGAGCCAAGGAAGGGGCCAGACGGACTTTCGAGGAAGAGATGCTGGCCTTGGTTCCCTGGTTGGACATCTGCTTAGGTAACAGACTTGTTGATATGCCCTGCATTTCAGATAGCAGAACAGAGACACGTCAGCTACCGAGCATCCAGCCACTCCCAAGGTTCATTGGGACAAGGATGACGAGTATCCTATGGGCAAAGTAGACACCTCAGATGGTAATCAACTTAAGCAATCTTCTCAGTCCTCCACCCAAGAGGACTTATCATCAGGTAAAGGGACCCTGCAGAAGGAGCCAATGGAGTGGACCACCAGTCGTGGGGCCACCAGAATGTGCTGATTGTGCATAGCAAAGAACAACCCACAGCCAGATCTCACAGAACCTCACATCCTCCAAAGAACACTCACGTTTGCCCTGAGGGAGCCAGCATTTGGACATTTGCCACAGAGAGTACTGAGCAGCAACACCCAACACGGAACTGAAATCTCCTGCCCAACTACGTTAACAAAAACATTTTTTTTCCTATTTCCTCTTGCCATCTCCAACCCCAGAGGAGCTAGAGACACAATAGCCAAAGGAGGAAAGCGTGTGCAGCAGCCGTCATGCTCTCTCTCCCCTTTCCAAGTCCCTCAGAACCAAGCCTGGCCTATGCAAAGAGGAAAGGAGACGATGGGCAACTGTATTGAGATTGTTTTAAATTGGCCTCGATGGACTGGAGTTGTTAATAACTGAAAGTGACTGGAAAGCTACAGGATAAACCTGAGAAGTCACAGAGGGATGGAAGAAGAAGATTCAGCTAACCATGGTTGAAGGCAGTGACTGGAAAAAAAACAGAACAATTTTATCCCTCTTCCCTTCCTAAAACCAGACTTTTCAAGAAACGGGCTACTCTTATCTGGGTCTCAATTTTCTCTTCTGAAAATTGGAGCCTTTCCAGTTCTAACATTCTCTAAGAGCCAGGCGCCACATGACCGGATTTCCATGAGAAAATGGGATATTCTAATGTTGCAGACGACAGATAAAACAGCCATGTTCCATCTTCCATTTCAGGTTCTGCGATAAACAAAACCACCAAAATTCACATTCAAAACCATCGTGAATGAGCATGGAACATTCATCAATGTTTAACATCATCATCACAGACCTCACCCCCCTTGGACTGGGAGGCCCTGGTCTAGGAGCCCAAACATGATTAACTTTGGTCCTGCTTTAGAATAAAATTATGTTTCTGAGTTTCTCTGTCTCATTGACTCAGTCTATGAAGTCAGGCTTCTGACAGTTGTTTAACAGGGACAGTGACATTTTACAATACTTATTTAAGTAGCTAATAGCACTTTCTGTGTTGAGTTTTTTTGGGGGGGGTGTTTTTAGCTTTTCATGGGAGGCCAATCATAAGCCATTGGTCTCCCACTAATAATTAACCAATCACCTGATGATTTCACTTATGACTATTTCTGCCTTTATTAAACAGTGACAGCAGAAACTTTGTTCAGAGTTCTAATGGGATCCCTTCACTGGTGAGAATGCACAGCTCTTTTGTAAAAGTCTAGTCAATTTAACAATGGATCAAGTACATACATTCATGGTTGTGATTAAAAGGAACCCCATATGAAATCATTTTATAAAGGAAACCATCCCTAGTTTATTTTCCTTCCTATAAACTCTATTTCCCATACACTAGACCGCAAAAAAAAATAATAATAATAATAAGTTCAGCTGATTTTGGGGGGAATGCTTTGTTATTGGTTGAGCTAAGAAATATCAGCACCTCACCTGCAGAGGGCGTTGTTCTAGGTACAGGAGTGCCCCTGGGCTCTGGGGTGGATGAAACAAAGCACACTGAAAGGATGAGCCTGAATTGTATTTGCTTTCCCGAATCTAAAGTCCAAGAGTCGACAAGGAATTCATGGTAGTTTGGAAGACAGGTCTTTTTGAGCAGGTCAACTATTGAGCAAAAAAGAATTGAAGGTGGTGGCCTTAATGAGACGGAAATAAGTGACCTCATAGATCAGCCTCGTATCCAGGATAGGTATCAGAGCTTTGTGGGGGCTGTGTCATGGGGGAACCCATACAGCATGGGGATAAGTGGGCTACTGTCTTTACTCAGGTATAGGCAGGTTATATATTGTACAGTATAAAACAACCCAGTTTGTGTTATGATCTAAGTTTTTCTTCTTTATAATTCCAACCTAAATTATACTTCTTATATAAGTGGACCTTGGTTCACTTCCTACCATTTAAGCAAGTGGTAATAGCTAGACTCTTGGTACATTTATCATGAATAAACAACTCACCCAGCCCCGGACCCAGGGCCTAAAATTAAGTTTTTGCAACAGTAACTAGGAAAGAAGAGATCTGCTTCCCGCCTCCGGAGCTGCTGAGAGCTCGACTCACATATGCTTACACCCAACCCTCTCGAAGAAGAGTCCTCTTAACCATCAAAGCTCAACTCAGTCAAGAAATCCATATGGATCAATAAGCTTCAAACATTTCCCAAACATGTAACTATGATAGAGAAACCCAAAAACACATGACAGAAGCATGGACCAGTTGGCCACATAGGCCCTCCCACTTCCCAGCACAGAATGCACCTCTGAATGTTTCTTTTTGTGTCTCCCTGGGTCACACTCAATAGATACCTGGAAAGTATTAGCGCATCATTTAGACCATGACATCCAGCTGCTGCTTTTTCAATTCTCATAGGTGAAGCCACAAAGATTGGAGTCAGGGGGCAGAGAAGCAGACAAAAAAGATCCTGTGAATACATACAGAACCAAGGGGATACTGTCCCCTTAAAAGTAAAATTTTAAATGAGTAAGGCAGCAAGAGCTCCTAAAAATCAATGCAGCTATTGGAGGTCTACTAAAGTAGCGCGTTACTGCTTCTGGGACTGTGTCGCTAGAGCAGGAGTCACCACTTAGGGTCCCCCTTCTGCTTTGAATCAGCGAGAGCCCCATCAAGTGGCTCTCCCACCTGCACTTTTGGGTGATGTGATTCTTGCTTATCTGGGGTGGTAATGTCTGGGCCTGCCCCATGGACAATGAACCAGTCAACCTCAAAGTTTCTCTCACTTCCAACCTAGAATGCTTCCGTACCATGACCATCCATCTCTACCAAAACACGTGCTCTCCACATGCTATTTAAAACCAATTCTTCAAAGCTTTTCATTGATTTTTCAAAGTGAAACACAAAAGGATAAGCTGTAAACCCATCACTCATCCCTGGTGAAGCACATAGGGAGTGTCACATGTATTATAGGTGAAAGCCACACTTCATGAGTGTCTGGCTTGAGTGCCAACAAAATGGAATCAAGTTTTAGAGCTGGAGGGACATCTTCATTTCATGGGTGAGCGTTCCTCGTTCCACAGGGGTAAAGAGAATCAGCCAATGAGTATGTTACAGATAGAACTGGAACTTTGTTTTAGGCACTGCTCACCCCTAAATCCTTGCCGCTATTCTAGGCTGACTCTACCAATTCTCAGGTTAGATCTGCTACTTGTCAGCTGAGATGTTGGTCGGTCTTTTAAGCAACTCCACCCTGCCCTGCAGTATATGCTGGGAGCCACAGTATAGGGTCACCCTCTCTCTCCATTTCCCACTGTCGTGTTTCCTTAAGACTGTAGGTCAGTGCCTATGAGCTGAGAGATGAAGGGTCATCCTTGATCTCAGCCCTCACTTATCTGTGCCCACCACGTTTTTCACAAATTTGTGATTTAGCCATACCTTCACATATTATCCTTTCATTATACTTTGTTTTGACTATTTGAGTTAGCAAATATGGATACTTTTCCTAATTAGGCTCTGATTTTACGTGACAGTAGTTTTCTGCAGATCACCTCAAGTAATACTCCTCCCAGACTGACTGTTTTGGGCTCATTTACCGATTTTTCTGGTGTTGTATTTTTTGTGAGCTTACCACCCAGGTCATCTGCATGGGGCTGATATACCCACGACAGCTGCTGGGAGTGTTGCAAGCTAATGGCTCACATTGCCCCCTTCTCTGGGTAATTACCCACGAACAAGAGCCTCCTCACCCAGGAGGTGAAGGGTGAAGGAGAGGGGTGCGATGCAAAGCCCGACTGATTCAGTGGGCACATAAAGCCAGCCCACTTACCTCAAGGACAGACAACTATGGTGTGTGATTTATTTTCTTGACTCTCTCTCCTCCCATGGACCATGCCAAGTCTAGACTTTCCCTGTGACCACATCCTCACTGAGACCACGTTCCTGAAGCGTTCTGCCTTATTTCATCCCTGGCATCCAAATCCCCATCTTGGACTCTGCATCTAGGGGACTCACCCTAAGATACCTGGCCTTGCAGATGAGCTGCTGGCAAGGTCCACACCTCATTAGTGAGCCTGGGAAGGATTTAGCTTCAAATCCACATTCTTGGATTTACTAGCTACCTAAAATTGGCCAAATTAGTTAATCTTTGTAAGTTTCAATTTCATCACCTCTAAAGGGGATGCCAGTGGAGAATTGTGGTGAGATTGAAAAGTGATAATGCCAATAAAAGTCACCACTTTAGTTTTGAAAAGTTCCTAGGCTGGTGTTGAACACATTTCCTCTAATATTTTAACATTAGTAATAATAGCAGCTAATATTTATTGAGCATTTACTATGTTCCAAGTTCTGTGCTAAGCGTACTATGTTCATGATTTTATTTAATCCTCATTTCAACCCTTTTAGATAGGTTTTGCTATTACCCGCACTTTAAAGATGACGAAAGAGACTTCATCTTTAACGACTTGAGACTATAACGACCAAAGTTTCACACTGCAAGTGGCATAGTTCAGAACTGAACCAAATCGTCTGACTTCAAAAGATGCCACTGCACCTTGTCTTCAGTAGCATTCCATCTGCTTTCTTTAACCCCATCTTCCCTGTCAATTCCATTCTCAGCCCCTCGACTCCTGGCTCCCTTACGACACCCGCTCATCTGGAGCACTTAGCAACTAAACACCTGCATCCCCTTGGTCTCCATCCCCCAGCAACGCTTAACCCCCCTCTGTCCTGATCTGTATGAGCTGACTCTGAGAGTCCCAAGCCCACACAGTTGTCACATGACTGAAGACAATGGTTGTATGTGTACCAAGCTCATTGTGCTTTAAACTTACCCTTCAATGGCATCGCCCCAAGAAGTGCATCACTTCAGGCATCTTGATGGCCCAGTAGGAAAAAATATTTGTGGGCAGGAAGTTTATTCCCAACATCTCATAAATATTCCCACATTGGAGATTGCCACTTTCTCTCTGTAAAACATTCAGAGGCAAACCCCGTCTCAGAAGGATGACACATCTGATCATGGTGGGATCAATTTTCCATTAGCCCAGATGGACAGCTACCATTCAGTCACTGCTGCCATTACAAATAGTATGGTGTGTTTTTTTTCAGGCAAAAAACATGGGCCTATTTCTGAAAAGCACCAGGGTCAACTGCAGAAAGGGAAAGGGGAGATAAACAGATGGAAAGGAAAGATTAAATAATATCCTCTCTTTTCCTATTTGTCTCACTGTATTTTATTTCACCTGAGCAATTGTCTAAGTTATGCGTGATCAAAGCACATGCTTAAGCAAAGCTTCCTTCCTTTGCATTTTCCTTGCAGAGTTTTGCGTTCGGTAGAGGAAAGCAAGGTTAAGAAAAACTTCCTCCGAACAAATGAGCCTTTAGATGAAACTTTTCATTAGGCACACAGCTCGTTGAATCTAATCAGAGAGATTCAAACAAGAGTCTCACTCGACCTCAGCCCTTGTCCACTGAGACGGACAGTGGGAGCTTAGCCTGGCCTTCAATGTCTGAATGTTATATAGAGCAGAAACATCCAGAAGACATGCTTACATGGATTATTCACAATGAAATGGAGCCTTTAAATCTGTTTCTTCATTCTTTTTTATCCCCACAGGGAACCCAGCAAGTTTCCTTAATAATCAGAAAATATGCTTAGCTGTTCAAAAATCCATTACAGGATTGCATTTCAGATATAAGGGCTAAAAATCACAGTAAATAAGCCAGAAAGCAAGAGTTGCAAAGTGAGACAAAAGAAATCAGATAATAAAAGTTAATCACCTAGGATTGTTAACTAAAAAAAAAAAACAACGAAAAAAAAAAAGAAAAACAGGCGTTACAAAACAGCATACACAGTAAAAACTACATATATGTGTACATCTGCATTTTTAAAAAGATGTGGGAAAATATATGATAAAATGCTACTGGTGGTTATCTCTAAGTGGTGGGAATATAACTGTTATAGATTGGATCACTGTGTCCCCCAAAAAGATATGTCCAAGTCCTAACCTCCAGTAACTCAGAATGTGAACTTATATGGAAATAGGATCCTTGCAGATGGAATTAGGTAAGAAGAAGTCATACTGGAGTAGAATAGGCCCTTAATCCAATATGCTGCTGTCTTTGTAAGAAGAGAAAGGCATAGAGGAGGGACAGCCATGTGAAACACAGACACACAGGAAAAATGCCCATGATGAGATTAGAACCATGTAGCTACAAGCCCAGGGAAGTCAAGGGTTGGCAGCAACCCCCAGAAGCTAGGAAGAGGCAAGGAAGGTTCTCCCCTATGGGCTTCAAAGGGACATCGTGCCAACACCTTGATTTTGGACTTGTAGCCTCCAGAACAGTCAGAAAATAAATTCCTGCTGTTCTAAGCTCCCTAATTTGTGGTACCTTGTTATGGCACCCCAAAGAAACTAACACAATAATGCTTTTCATGCTCTTACTTAGCTATAAACTTTTTCTTGCAACAAAGCATGTGTATTAAATTTATAATCTTGAAAAGGGCATTTTAAGAAAAGGAAGAAGGAAGGAAGGGAAAGGAAGGAAAATGGTGAGACTGATTTTGTTTTTTTATTATCGTTAAGCATCTTGAATGATGTCACGGGGCTTACTGAATAAAAGAATAATAAAAGCCATGGCTGAGCACAGGGACTGAGATGGCAGCAACCCTGGGTCTCTCTCTCTAGCCCTCATCACTCCATTTGCTGGTCGGTAATTATGCCGTACCCTCTGTTAAATTCCTCCAGCTACTAACAAAGTACCCTTTATCTGATGTTCCTGTACCCTCTACTTCCATCAGCCAAGCCCCATCTGTTCTTAGTCCCATTGCCTCAGGGCCCTGCTCTCTGTATGATATGCTTTTATGTATTCATTCATTAATCATTTATTGAGCATTACTGTGGGTCAGGCAACAGACTGGATATGTAAAAGTAAATAAGAAAAGTTGTTGCCCACACAGAGTTTACAGTCTGGTGGAGCAGGAAAGACAAGAAATGGACATTTCACTGGAGTGTAACAGTGCCTTGATGTGGACAAACTTGCAGGTGTGAGAGGAGGTTGTACCATGAGAGCACAGGATAAAGCCCCTTCACCAGACTTGGAAGGGGGTGGAGACTAGGGAAGGAGCCAAATTTTGAAGCATGCATAAGAATATCCTTCCTTGGCTCTTCTTCAGTCCAATGAAAAGAGGGGAGGGACTTTGCAAACAAAGGAAGCAGACATGTTGTGCTGATCCAGAATTGTGAGAGCGCCATGATAAATTTGGAGAAAACTTGGGATGCCACCAAGGAATGACGAACAGTGCTGCTAGAGTGGGAGCCAGGCCCCCATTGCCCGTGAAGGGTCAGAGTTGGCAAGATAAGAGCTCTGAACTTGACTCTGCAGGCGAGGAGCAAACCTTGCAGAAGGTAAGCAGGGAAGGGTTATATGATCACTCGTATTTCAGAACGATTACCCTAGGAGTGGTGTGGAAGGTTGTGTGCAAATAGCAAGAATGGAGGCAGATGGAATCATTGAAAGGTCAGGCAAGAGTGAGGAACAGCAGGGATAGCGTAAGAGAGGATGAGCTGGACAAGTTGCCTGCAGCACAGAGGTTGAGGATGGTAGATGCTAAAGTACATCCCAGGAATGAAAACTAATTCCACCATTTACTTGTCATGTTAAATTAGGCGAAGTTATTTAGCCTCTTTGTGCCTCAATGTTCCTCACCTGTGAAATGGGGACAATGAGAAGATTTACCTCACTGGGTTGTGGTGAACATTAAATGTGTCAAACACTAAGAAATTGTGTGGCGTGTATTATATACTCATAAATGTTATTGTTCTTATTTGTACACACATATACACACACCATGTGTACATGGGTCAGTAGGCTTCGTGGATATTCGTGGGAAATGAGGGATAGGGAATAATACAAATGCAATTCTAACTTTAACCTGGGCACTGGTGCTTACCTGCCTATTTCACTTTGCCCGGCCAACCTCATTCAGATCTTTTCTTAGACAGGACTCAGAATTCTCCCTTACTGCTCAACTCTGGATCGACTAATCCTCCCAGGTGCTCCCATAGCACCATGCACTGCTCTGGGACAGCACTGACCCCTGGCACAATGGCTCGTTCCCTGTCCCAATGTGTCACCGATCTAGAAGTTCCACGAGGACAGAGACCAAGTCAAGGTGTGCTTCGCTGTCCTCCCAGTGCCTAGCACAGCACCGGCACTTAATATGTTCATGATGAATAAGTAGCTTTATTAATTAATGATTGTGGATGAAGGAAAGGGGGTGAAGTCAGGTGTGAACATGTCCATATTGAGGTGCCTGGAGCACATTCAATTGAGGTTACCTCTTAGACACCTGGACACAGGTGTATGGAGCTCAAGAGCAAGTGTGTGGGCTACAGATAGATGGTCAGCATTAAGAGCCTCTACAAAGTAACAGAGTACCTGGAAGTCCTAGGAGACAAAACATCAGAGAAGAGATTGAGTGAGTGCCAGGGGGTTGGTCTCTGTGCAGTTGCCCTGACATTTAACAAAACCAATAGGAAATCCCCATGGATAATGGGGAATGTCAGAAATTATTTTCGTAGATGGAACTCTCTTGGTGCCCCTCAATCATCAGCAAGGCAGCCATAGACTCCACTTACACATTAGCCTGTCTCTAGTAGCTGATAATGATTGGGTGTTTCCGATGCAACAGGTACAACGCCCAATGCTTTACACGTATTCTCTCATGTAATCCTCACAACAACACAGTGAGGCAGGTGGGATCATCATCCCCACTTCACAGATGTGGAAACTGAGGCCCTGAGGTCAAATCTATTGTGTCTTCCTCTTAAACCATAATGGTAGCCGTGTAAATACATTAGGGAACCAAACTGCCTAGCTGTTAAAACGAAATGTCCAGCGGATGAGGAGATTCTCCAAGTTGATGAGACCCACATGCTTTATTTAAAAGGCCTGAGTGTTTTATCCATTAAGAGCCAGACCCTGTCCTTCCTTAACAGAAATGCCTCCTCTTGACTTTGTTCACTGGCAATGCTTCCCTGGCACCCATTCCTGGCAGATGATTGAGCACATTAAATCAGCCCACAGGAATAAATCAAACTCTATTAGTCACTCTGTAAAAATGCTAAGTCTATTTATTTATTATGAGTTATTCATAAACATCAAGACTAGACTCTATAATTTAATACCACCTGCAATGATTCCTGAAAGTGGCAATATTTTACCTCTACAATCTGATTAATTGACCTGTTCAAACAGAGCTCCAAATCAAGCACAACTTCCCTTTGACAGAAGTGTACTCATCTTCATCTCACAGCCATCGCTCTTGACTCATCAGGGGAGAACAAAGCAGCTCATCAAAGGGACTCTATTAAAATCATCTGAAATAATATTTATGTCCCACTAAGATATTTATAAGCTCCAAATACTTCCTTTTTTTAAAAAAAAATATGTATTACAGAAGTACACACCTTACGATTTTAATTATATAATGTTTGAAAACACGCAAATGGAGTACGTTGTGTCAAAAGACAGGACAATGGTTTTCCTTGGTGGCTGATGCAGGAAAACCCAAAACATGGATTTGGCATGAATGTGTCTGGCATGGATGATTCTGGAAGATCTTGAACTAGTTTGTCAGGGATGTAATCTTGGCGACTTGTGAGGATCTAAACTTCCTTTTAGAAGAAACAGTAAATAGTTTACATCAGTGTCCTGAGGCACTCCCTCAGCTCCAGGAGAAAGACTCAAAATAGCTAAAAAAACAACAACAACAACAAAACAAGGATGAGGTAGACACTAAAATGGTAAAGAATTCATTTGCAAGAAGAAATTGCCATCACATGAACAGTAAATACTTACAACACATGATTATCCCGCTAACTCTTTATGTAGACTTATGTGGGAATCAAATGAGGTTCAGTGGGTACCAAATTTGAACAGAAAAAAAAAAATAGGCATCATATGATTTCAATATTTAATTTATCAGGCTGGCTTAGCACATCCATCTCATACAGTGGAAGCATAAATACTCAGACTACAGAGTCCTTTCCATTAAACTCCAGTAGGAAGACAGCGCCCTATTCTTGGGAGTGGAAATACTCAAAGACCGAAACTCCTTCCAGTGAGACCCTGCCAATGTGTGCTGTGAAGTCTCCACTTGTCCTGTATTTCCACAGGCACCTGCTTTCAGGTGGACTCATTATTTTAATGATATGCTAGTATAGTCAAATAATTTACAATCAGCAACATTCACTCCACAAATGATTATGAATTATATGTCAGGTACTGAGAGCTTTGTTGAAGAAAACCAGTATGCCCCCCTGCCCTCACTGGGCTTACAGTGGAGAGGAGACTGTGAAGGGCTTCGTGGTCATGTAGGGATGGTCAATATTGCACACCAGGTCCCCTAATCAGAGATTCGCAATGTTCATCAGAAATAAATAAACCCACTAACTCTTTTACCATCATGTCTGAATTTCATTGGATGCTTTTATCATGGTGTACATATTAACTCTTCTGGAACCCTGAGAAACTGATATAGAATTAAATAGCTCCAAGAATTCAGGAAAATAAGAGAGCAGTAAAGCGTAATCCTCAGAAAGATTTCAATAGAGGAAGTGAGACTTGCCTGGATAACTTGATTCATGTTTTCAGATTACTTTGCCCTCAAGCATTACAGATGAATTTCTGCCTTTGGTCTACTAAATCCTCCAATGTAAACAAGCTGGGGACTTAGCTGGATCCCCAAGAACACGCTTGACCCAAGCCCACCTGCATTGTCGCGTGACCATGTCTATCTCTTGGACCTAGAATGAATGAAGCAGGAACCTGGAGCAGGAGGTTTGCCAAGGAGGAAAGGGAGATTCTGCAAACAAATGTCACCTATTTCATGATTTCACCTAAAGCTGGCCTGGTGGCCAATCAGGCAGCTACCAGCACTGGATTCCAGGAGCTAACATACCTCCCACCAAATCTAAGATGCGGAAAAATCACATTCTCATCTGGCAAAATCTGGTCGATTACGTCAAACATGCTGACAAACCTCATAAAAGGGGAGAGTTAGTCATTCACTGAGAAGTGGTATTTTCTTACTTAAAAGCCATTCCCTGATCTCTCATGATTCTACTTACTGGTTTTTGTACCTAAAAAAGACATTAAACACTATCTAACCCAGTTTTTATGAAACTGTTGATTGCAACCACCTATGAGTGAAATCAACACAGTGAGTCCCAACCAGCATTTTCCTCTAAATGAGATAGAATGAAATGGAGTGGATTAGAAATGATCAGAGCATCACATACACCAAGAGTTATTACTTTTTCACAAAATTTCTGTTTATGTGTGTATATCTATTCATACATGTATATACCGTGTTTCCCCGAAATAAGACCTAGCCGGACCATCAGCTCTAATGCGTCTTTTGGAGCAAAAGTTAAAATAAGACCTGGTCTTATTTTACTATAATATAAGATCCAGTCTATAATATAATATAATATAATATAATATAATATAATATAATATAATATAATATAATATAATATAATATAATATAATACTGGGTCTTATGTTAATTTTTGCTCCAAAAGACACATTAGAGCTGATGGTCCAGCTAGGTCTTATTTTCGGGGAAACACGGTATGTATACTGGGTTATAATGTAAAATGTATTTCTTACTGTGAGTTGTAACCAGAAATACTTAAAAGCCAGTGATACCGCCCAATGCCCTCACTTTATGTATGACTATATTGAGGCTCAGAGGAGTACAGCAACTTGACCAAAGACACAAAGCGAATTAGTGGCAAAGCTATACTTAGTTAGAACCCAGCAATGCTGACTGCTTAATCAGTGTTCTTAGCAGTACACCAACTAATTGTGTTCAAAAACAGAATTACATTTCATTTTCACCTTTTAAGATAGCACATTCCTGCCAATAAGACTTATTTAAAGATGTATTTTTAATAACTCTCCATTCACTCACTTAAACAAAACTCTAAATAAAGTAGTAATATTGCCCTTTGCTGAGATCTATGCCAGACAGACATAGAGCCTGAGGCAAAACCTGAAGGTGTTTAATTTTTTCCTTTGTAAACTTCTTCAATAAATGTGACAGGAAGGAAAATAGACGGAAGCACTGTAAAAATCCTATGAAACATTGTATCTCTTAAATAGGTGCTGCTTACAAAATAAACCATACTGTCCCTTTTTCTCCTTTATGATCTAATCTTGTCAGCAAAGCTTATTTTTTTCCTAAAAAGAGAAAGATTACTTCAGCTCCAGTAACGACCTTATCCCCAAACCAATGAGAGCTTATTATAAATAATAACGACATAATCTTAAAGGTTTATAATACCCTTTAAACTGCAGAAAATTATTACAAAGGATTTGAGTCAGGAAACAAAATTAAAAAGTAGCATTTTCAATCAAGCTGTGTACTGGCAAAAGTTGGTAGAGAAGAGGAGGAAACGGGACATGGGTTTTCTTTGTTTTTGTTTCTTTTTCCTCTTCTTTAAATCTCTTACAAATAATTATACAAGAAACTTCAAGCTACTGAAATTGAACTCTGAGCCTGCAAAAAATATGTATGCTCATGTTTCTGAAGAGAATTCTCGAAAACAATAGCTGGCACATAGGAAAATACATGCTGATAGGTGTTTCAAAGACAGCTTTTATTTTTGTTTTGTTTTTTCCCCCAGGGCGATTTTGTGGGCCATCATTTTTCTTGAAAGATTTCTCTCCCCTGAGGTCTTCTACATATATGCTATAATAATAAAACAAAACAGATACAATTCCAAATGTATGTAAGGGAGAAAGGAGACAGAATGGATTTTATACGATCCCATGGTACTGGCTTGAGTGACGGGAGGACTTTCCACTAAAATGCCCCAGTCCTCTGAGTTTGTGTTATGTCCAAAGGAAGAACCCTCCAACTTGGTGTCCATCCTATACCTGGTTTGTGGACCCACAGAGCAATTGGGTTAATTAATATGACAGAATGAGCTTGCATAAATCATTCATTCGGCCTGACATAGCTCCAAGAAAGGCAAGTTCTGACTTACCAACATTTGTCTTTCACATATTTGCTTTTAATTCAGTTATTTGCTACTAGGATCTCATCTTCCCTTAAAAAACAAAACAGTGCAATCCTCATATAATAATTATTATTATTACAATTAATATTTATTAAATACTTTATTTGTGTCGGTCATTGCCCTAATTCTTTATATCTGTTAACTCATTTGATTTTCACAAGTTGATAAAGTAGATGAAGGTAAGTTCTAAGAAGGCAATGATTTTTCTCTGTTTGGTTCACTACTTTACCACTTAAAATAGTTTCTGACATGTAGGAGATGCTCAGTAAATGTCTGCTGTTGGGAACCCTCATTACACAGTTGAGAAAACTGATGCAAAGGAAGGTCTCTTGCCCAAGGTCTAAAAGTAGGAAGTGGCAAAGACTAGAAGTTGTAAAGTGAGTCCACAATACATACCTCATGGCTCATAGTGTTATTCAATGGTGACTGGCTACCAGTTGTTTCTACATGCTGTGTTTTCTGGGACATTTGTTTTTAGTGTTTGGATTTTTCTAATTTAAGAGTTTTATTCCTAGAAAATTTTTAAAATTCTAAAGATATGTCATAGAAAACAAAAACTTTCATCCCACTAATTAAAAGATAACTACTGTTAATATTTTGGAGTGTTTCAAAATCTCTGATAGATTTCTGTGAATGTAATGACTAGAATAAAGGATAAGATCTCTAAAGTTTGCATTCAGAGCGTGGCATGGATATGGCAGAGCATTCTGCCCACATAAGAAAACAGGATAGCCCAGCCCAGTGATGATGGAGAAGGTGTGTAGTGGCCAATAATTTGCTAAATGCACATTAGATACAATGGTATAATATTGCAATTATATAATATAACAATATAATGTTGCAATGTATGCTATCTCATACAAGCAACGCTACCTTCCCCTGTAGCCAGGACTCAGAGTCTCCCAACAATCATTCATGTATAGGAGCCACTTTTTAGAGAAGATCGCTTATAATGGGAAAACCTTATTAACAAATTTAAATAATGTGGAAATGCTTTTTAAATCTCTTGCCTAAAAGAAATTCTGTCAAGATCAGATATAAGAGCGAGAAGTCCTGTCCTATCAGCTGACGCGAGAGCACACCCTCCTGACTCCAGACCCAATATACTTCCTACCATGTTGCTTTATGTTAGCATAGGATTCATTAGAACACAGGTTAGGAATGGGGATGGGTAGCAAAGAGGTCCAACATTTTGAGGTTAGTGAGTGACCAGGCAAAGGCGTGGGAAAGGCAAGGTTTACAACGAGAACAGGAAGGAGTGGGAGAAGTATGCTCCTCCGTTTCTAAGTGCTGGTTGCCCTAAGCAGGGACCTGTAGGTGCCCAGCCAGTGAGTAAGAAGCCAAGGGCAACTTTCACAGGCAGAGATTAGCACCACCCCAAAGAGCTCAACTGTCAATGAGCTGCCTAACCAAGAGGAGGTGAAATTGGATAGCCAAGGAGCTGGGTTCACGCTACAGGGAAACTGAGTCAGTATGGAGATATGCACAGAAATAAAGGAAATGCATGAGAAAGCTCAAGAGCAGGTAGCCTGAGAAAAAAACAGACCAATGACCTCCAATTTTCTTCATTTTCCACCACTATCAGGAAAGTATTTTAAGCACATATTTCTAACATAGGTATATTATTATAACACATATACATGTACACTGTATTAATATATTATAAACTATACGTACAAAATAGATTTTTCTTAATGAGATGAAATTAATTTTAAAATAAATGTTTTGGTTTTTTTTTCCTACACACCAATGGATCATTGCACATCCTGGAATATATTCACCTCCTTCCTCTTCAGAAGCCAGGGATGATTTGGCTGAGTCAGTCTGTGTTTTAATTACTGCGCCTGCTTCTTTCTAATTCAAGCTACCTTTGTCTTAAGGTGGTTCTGCTCATCACAGTAACTAAAGGTGAAATAGTTTGGTCTCTTCACAATTTTGCTTTATCTGATTTTTTTTCATACAAAAGTAAATAAAATATAATGCCCCAAATGCTGTGCTGGGTCCCACATCACAAGCTCATTTCCTGTCATTCCCCAAAGCCAGGAGAGATTAAGAAATGTCTGCCTTTCACAAATCAAATGAATAAGGAATTACCTACAGGCATTAATTGGCAATTCAAAAACTAGAAATAGTCAATCATGTCATAAAAAAAAAGAAAAAACAGTCAAAACCATTTTGAAAAAGAACAAAGTTGGAGTTACAATATTTTCCAATTTCAAAGTTATTACAAAGTTATAGTAATCAAGACAGTGCGGTACTGGCATGAAATGGCTGTACCTATCAATGGAATAAGACTGAGTGTCCAGAAAGAAATGTATACATTTATAGTCAATTGATTTTCAACAGGGAAGCTAAGACAACTCAATGGGGAAACAACAGTCTTTTCAATAAATGATGCTGGGACAATGGATATTCACACCCTAAAGAATGAAATTGGACCCTTACCTCACGGCACATATGGAAATTAACTCCAAGTGGATCAAAGGCTTACATGTAAGAGCTAAAACTATAGAACTCTTAGAAATCATAAAAGGATGTTCTAAATCACTAGTAATCAAAAAAATAAAAATTGAAATAAATAGAAACTATTTTTCATCTCTCCAACTGATAAAAGAAATTCTAAAGACCAGTACAGCCTAGGAGGAAAAGGAACTCTGATGTACTTTTGAAGGTTAGGTAAATTAGGACCTTCTGGAAAGCAGTTTGGTAACATGAATCATTGTTAAAATGGACATACACTTTGACTCAGTAATTCCACTCAAATGAAATTATCCTTCAAAAAATTGGATAAAGATAGAAAGATGTATGTGTGAAAAAGTCCATTTAAGCATTGTAAAGAAGAGCAGAAAATTGGAAGAAACATAAATGTCCATCAGTTAGGGTTTGATTAAAAACATATACACAATAGCAGCCATTTAAATATTTGATGAACACATATATTTCATTCACGTGGAAAGATGGTTATAATTTTTTATTAAAGTTAAAAAACAAAGTAGGCATTCCCAGGCAAGATAGGGAATACAGAACAGGGAAATTCATACCAGGAATACCCAAGGTGCTAAAGTCGAACTTGGCGTTGCTCTTTGCTTTTTCATGGGTAAGATCTGGCTATATACTTTCCCCAGTATACTCAAGTTTGATTTTCTCTTCTAAATATTTCCAAGAAGTACATCATGCACTCTAAATAGCTCCTGGCTGGAAACCATTTGAACATTGAGACCAATAATTACAGACTAATGTAATAATTCTAGATTGGCTGGCAGATGGCAGATGTTAAGGAGCCTGGATGTGTCATTAGACACCTCTTTCCAATTACTCTAGCCAGTGGCAAGAGTTTCTGGTCTTGAGATAACTGGGATTGATGACCCTGAGTTACTGGATAATCCCAAAGATTATGAATCATTTTATGCAACAGAATTAATAACAGCCAACATTCTCAACTGACTGGTGGTAATTCTTTGTAGTATAAAACATGCGTTTGCGGAATCCTTCCATGTCCACTCTGGAGAACAGGCCTGTCTGACCCAGAGGTATATTTATTCTTCCTAACAAGTTCCCTGGGGATAAGCATCTGTCAATACAACCAAAGCCTATCCCGTCCCAAATGGAGCAAAAAAATCAATAGCTTTTCTTCCTATGTCCTCCAAGAGAGTACTTAGAGCATTAAAACAGCCCATAAAAGATTAGAGATCAACTGTTTTATCACTTGTCAGCTTCTCTTGCTGCATTCCATAACAATTTTTGTCACACCTCTGACAGCCATGGGAAAGAAAAAAAAAAAAAAAAAAAAGGTCCCAAGATGCACCACGTAAAACCCCAGAGTGAGAAAATGCTGAGTCACCTGTTTTGAAAGCTCCCTTGTCCCTCCCACGTCTTAGGCTAAAGCACACACTCTCATACCCTCATAAACTATCCAGGTATCACCCAAACAAAAAGGAGACTGACAGTCCAGGGAATAGATCAAGTGTATGTTTGGCTTCACTTCTGAAATGCTCTGTTAAATGTGCCTGTAAGTTTTTTTAATTAAAAAAAAGAAAAGAAAAAGACAGATTTGAGTACAATGAATGTTCCCAGCAAATTTCACATCTCCAAGTGTCAGCTATTTCTCAAGGTGGAGGAAGGGGACTGCTTGTCATGTAATTCCAACAGTCACTAATCAAGAAGCCTTAACTGTCTATTCTACCCCCTCCATGAGAAATCTGGTACGCCTTGACCATTGCAATTATCTTCAATGATTGACCCCATTTTATTTTATCTCCTCCTGTATTCTGTCCTTCCAAATTCTTCTTGCCTCCAACTATTTTTGAAACCCTATGGTATATTGGGCATGGTATTTTTAAAGAGAATCACTACTTAGTTTCTGCAATTGGAAGCAGGAAGTATTTAATGTTAGGTGGGAAACACCTGGATGCCCATATTTCTATCTACCAGGGGATCCATTTTCAGCCCTGACTCTGATCAGAAAGTTACTTTTCCTGTCAAAAGTGGTGAGATCCTCTTCTTCAAAGCTCTAAAGGGTAGATCATGAAAACACAAGGGCAGATACCCAAAGCCTTGAAAACAATTGGAATAGAAGCTGAGAAAACTACAGAAAGAAACAGAATGGGATACCGTTCTTGGGATAATAAATAGCAACCAATAAATTTGCTGAAGACAATAGGCTGCATCAGGAATAAAGTGGGTATGTGCTGGAAATAAAATATTTGCCTCTTCTTAAAAACAAGAACTTAGTATTTTTAGCCAAATGGGGCCACAATAGAAGCAAGTGAAATCTCTGGGTAAACCAATAGGAAAAAAGAATAGTATAAAAAATCCTTCAGAGGATAACCATAATTTATTTAATGGTAGAAGAAATATCCAGACTAGACAAGAACAGGGCCCCTTCTCTTTACATTCACTTATCATTTTCTTAGTGAGGAAGAATTAGAAGTTTCTACCAGAACCCAACTGTATCACTTTTGATTTGTTGTACATAATTATTTTAAACATATAGAAAACTTGTGTAGCTTTCATTCCCAAGTATGAGTTCAGTCATTCTGAACTAATATATCATCACAAATTTCGGAACTAAAGACCTCCTCCAGAGAGCATGGCAAGGAGATATCTGAATATGGTGGACCCAACTGACCATAGCAGTCAGAATTCTAGTACCTGGAGAGGAAAGCACCGACTACATAAAGAATGATACCCTACAGTGTCGCCCACCTTCTCAGATGTTACCTTAGTAGGTTTTTTTATCTGTCTGGGAGGACTCTTTGCATGTAGTTTTGTACTTAGATGACAAGGATGTGATTCTGATTCTTCTTTCTACGCAAGGTCTAGGAAAAGGCTTATTTAAATAAAATAAAAAATCTTATCTGCCTGTTTGAACAAGAAAGGTCTCCAGCAGAAATAAGCTCTCTGTGCCGACATAAGAAGTGACAGTTCACAAGCAGGGGTAGAAACTGACATAAGCAACAGTCTGAGCTTTTCAGTGAAACAGCCATAGTTGTTCTCCTTCTCCACCTCATTATTATTATTATTATCCATCATCATTATGATTATTTGGGGGCTCCCAATGTTTCACAGATTTTAATATTCAAATATAGCTACAATTTCTAAGCCAAATACTATTTGCTATGTTAAATGAACCATACCACTGCCTCCATGAAAGGAGAGAACAGATCAGTGTTTCGCCCCCTTTTTGAAGGTGCTTGGCTCAGATGTCAAATTCGTGTTCCTTCCTAAAGGTATCAGTCACTGTGCCATGGATTCCTGAGCCTTTCAGCCCACAACCTTGTGTGAAATACTATTATGTGCTAGGCACTGGATGAATAAAGATGAGAAAAAATAAAGTTCCTGCCCTCCAAAAACTCCTAGGAGAAACAGACAAAACACAAATGGCTCTATGGAAATATAGGTACCATACAGACATCTGAACAAAAGCCATCACGACACAGAGGAGTTGGTGATCAGAGAGGCTGGTCCAATGTGGTTTACCAGCTGTAGATAATACTTTGGGGTCTGAGAAATATTTTTGTACTGTGGCTTGGCATTCCACAGGAATGCATCCACTTCCCCTTGGCAGGATTTTACTACCAAAGAGGATTTTACAGGCTCAAATCAAGCATAATACCACTATTACTATTCATCAGGTTAAAAGGTCATTTTTCTAGTATTCATCTTTAGATACTTCCTCTGTTAATTTAGTCTCAATGACATCTTTGGCTTTGCAAGGATGTGAAGCAATAGAGTTATATGGGTTGGTAGATGAATAAAAAGAAGTCATTCCAGATTGTAGGCTTAGAAAAATTAGAATGAAATGGGAAAAAGAAATGAGGAGGGTGGTCAAGAGCTCTTTTGGAAAATTATTAATAATGTGCCCCAAACTACTATCTGTACAATCATGTCTCAATTTATGTATTATATGCCATCTCAAAAATTGCACTGTGCATCAACATGTGAGTTGAATTCTATTTCAACTCTGCCCTAGGGCAATTTAAGGGACTAATTTAGTAAATTCCCTTGTGAAGCAGAGACTTTTTTACAATATGAATAATCACTTCCTTATTTTATGGCTTGCAATTTGGAGTTTTAGCAAGTTGGCTTAATGCAAGACAAACTGTACCTTGTAGTTTATGTTTGAAAACAAGTGGTGAGGAGGAAATGGCAGCTCACTGGCCGACTTTATCTCCATATGCTTCCTAGTCATCAGGTTCAGGAGAGCAGCTGCTCTCGTTTTGGATTACTTGCGCCCGGTAGGCCAGTGTCCCAGGAAAGAGCCAGAACAGGAAGGGGGGAAATCTACTCTAGGAAACCCTTTTTGTAAAAACCCTAGAAAAAAACTTTCTGGTAAAGAAAAGAATAAAGAGTACAGGAGGGCCGGGGAGGGCGAGGAAGAGGAAGAGGGAGGGAGTCCGACACTGTAACGTTTTCGGCAGAGTCTTCATATTTCACAACAGCAATGAAAAGACATGGCAAGAAATGGTCAAAGGTTTTTAACTTTGATCTCATGTAATATTATTCCACTGAAACACCATATGCTTACCCTTTCAACAAAATTCATGCAATGCCTTTTACTCTGGCAGTCTCCCTCTCTTGAGATGTTGCTGTTACAATAGTCCTGAATATGTAAAGTTTTTCCTTTGAACTAAAGCAAAGGGAATACATAAGCCCCAGAATACCTTTGGGCTCTAAGCACTGTATCAACTTTGAAACTAACTATGAGACTATAGTTCTATATTTTTAGAAACATATTTACTGAAAAATTGTAGATATGCCACTACACCAATTTTTAAAAAGCCATGGCCCAAATAAAGGCATAAAAAGAACTTCTCTCTATCTGGACCACAGGGTAATTTCTGCGCCGTGGTTTTCTCAGCAGCCAAAGAGAAGTCCATAATACAATGTATATAACACATTCATATTATAAGGCGTCCACTTCTACATGGTTTAGAGAATTCTCTAATACCACAAATCAGCCACAACCTTCCTGTGCAGAAGTAAACTGACAAAAAGGATACTCAAAAAACATTGCAGACAGCTCTTCTCCAAACTGTGGGGGAAAAAAATCTTGAAATTAAAATAAATCAGTACATCAGAATTGTTATTCCAAAGATATATTAGGCAAAAGTAGGATATGACAGCAACAATTCTTGCAAAATGTCATGACATGCCAATTAATTCTACATTTATTTAATCCTTAAAACTTTCCTGGGTGATGTATGTTTTATGCTTCAAAGGAAATCTGGCATAAAAGACTTGCTATTGCTAAATACCCTTCCCATACCCATAAATCTACTGTAAGTAAAAGCAGAAGCAAAGCCACTCTAAGAATATACATATTCACTTGGGATAGATAACAATGTAACATATACTAATATACCCTGTAAATGCTTGTAAATATTAAAGATATACAGAGAAAGACGCGGGAACATAATTTTTATGTTACACTCTTTGTTGTGAAACAGAACCGGACTGTCTCAATAGATAGGACATACCTGCCCTCTGGTGGAAAGATGGGATTAGCATTTCAGGCCTGGCTGTTCCAGTTGCTGCAACAGAAATTTGCCTGCAACTAGAAGGCCATCTTTATGGAGCTAGCAGAAGAGCGTGAGCCCATCCTAACTCGACGTAAAAAGACACACCTGGGGATGTTGCTCAGCATAGTCAAGTAGGCTCTGCAGAGACATGGTTACAGGGCAAATGGAGAAGACCTGGGTCAGAGCTCGTCCTACAGAGGACGGCAGCCCATACACTTGGTCACGTGACAGTGTCCTGGCATCTGAGGGGAGAAATAAGTTTGAGGTATCCTTCACTCACACCATCCTCTGGCCCAAAGAGCCTCATCTTATGTTAGGGTCTTTGAAAGCTGAGGGCTTCTTATAAACATTGAAATATCTATTTTCAGTGTCATTTTTGAGAACAGAAGGTAGCACTGCCTTGCAACCAAGAGGATGTAACACATAACTGGGGTAGGATGTCCCCTCACTTCATCTATCAGCACAGCACGGCACGGTCACGTGGAGGGAGCCAGATATAGAATGGCTTCAGCAGTATCAGTGCATTAGCACAAGACAACAGCCAAAGGGCCCTGTTGGGTCGGCTCAGCAAGACTTCAGGGGCATCAGCAGATGTTGGTACCAAGAGCAGCTCCAGCAGCATCAGCACTAGAACCAACAGCATCACCAAACACCTTGGCAGAAAATATCAGGGTGTGTTGTCAAAGAGAAGGGAAATGAGAATGCCTTGCAGGGGTTAAACAGGATTCTATTTCATGAGTAGCATGAGCATCTCAGAAGACCCCTAGAAATAACTGGCTACAGGAGATCCTGAAATCGGAGGAAAGGAAAGAGCCAGAAGGGGAGTATTTATTACAACTGTTGGCACCTTTTTGAGCTCAAGCTGATGTGCCCTGATGAAAAAAAAAAAGTTCCATGGCTTGGGTACAATGTGGAGCCTTTAGACGATGTCATGGAATTCAGCCTGGGTCAGACCTCACCAATATTCAACATAAATATTCTTGCTGGCTAAACATCCACAGCCTGATAAAAGAACATCAGTCAAGAACAAAGGAAACAGAAGAAGGCTGGGAGAAGACAAATAGTGTGGTTCAGAAAAGAACAACCCACGCTCTACAGAAAATAAATCCTAGAGGATCTTCCATTGTCTCAGCCTCAAACATCCAAGGCAGCTGTCAGCATCTTCACTGTATTTCATATTCCCATCACTGGAATTAGTGTTCGGTGAGTATATTCCAATAGGGCTTTTCATTTCAGATAGCTAATCTCTCCAGTCTCTAAACTCTTTACCACCATTCATGTGAAACATGTCCCCTAAGTTGTTACCTGTGAATCTTGCCCCGCCACTTTTCAATGCCATTTCCTCTACAGTGCCTGGCGCAGAGGAAGAGGCCCGTAAGTTTTCATAAACACATTTTTATGAGTGAAATATTTTCTAAAGCGCAGAAGACAAACCATTTTAAAAACTCACATAGAAATCAGGCTTCACCTTCACGCCCCCTGCTGTTTACATCTATTTCTTCAGAATTATTAGGCCATCAGGAATACCCAGGAATGAGACACATCAAAATCACAAGATGAGAAAACGCTCATCTGTCATTCTTGCATTACGCAAGTTTTCCAAAATAAGCGTACGTTACTTTTAACATCATAATTAGAAAAGCAGAAATACTTAAAATTCTCCCAGCTTATCTATCTTCCCCAAGCATTTCCGTCTACTTTTTATTCTCTAGTAACTTAGGACCACAACCCGCCCAGTCACCCAGCATCAAAACCTCAAGTTTTCCTGGATTCTTCCTCTTCCCATTTCTCACTTCCCACGTGCAGTCTCCAGATTTTGTTTGGTTTTGTTCCCTTCACAAACTCATGCAAACATTCTTTTTTCCCATTCCCTCTGCTACTGCCCCACTTAAGATTCTTATGACCTTACGTCTAGATAGCTGCAACCTCCTATGTCACCCCCCTGCTGCATCCTGAAAATACTGTAAGGTTAACCTTTATTTAAAACACACACACACACACACACACACACACACACACACACACACAGAGTCTGGCCATGATACACGTCATACTCCTCGGAAAGGAATTATGCTCCTCATTCCAGCTGGATGGGGCCAGGGGCGAGGCTCCTCTGTGCCTTGCAAAGCCCAGAACTGCGCTTCTGGATTTCAAATGTCCTTACTAAGGATTGGGCTGGAGCAAAATCATAACAAACAGTTTGTCACTGATGACACTCGTTTCCCTGTTAGCACATCCACTATCTCCCTCATTCACAAAACAATTAATGAGCCTCCAGTATGTGCTACACACCATGCAAAGTGCTGTGAACTGAAAAAATAAGCAGGTAGTCCCTTCCTGTAGGAACTTGGAATTTAGTGACAGAGAGAGACACCCAATCAGGACTCTGCATGACATGCTATTGAGAAATGCATCATGTGATCTAGGAACACAGAGCAGAGAATACCTAATTCTGATTGGTCGGCTTGGATGAGTTGGAGAAGGTAGCCTAGAAGTGACACTAGAGCTGAGTGACCAAATAGAGAATTAGGAAGAAAAGGTATACCCAGTAGATAACTGCAAGAAAAATGTCCTGGAAACATGAACTACTTAAGTGTGTAACAAACACTCCAGGCATGGAGGCTGGATGTGGGTGGCGGGGGGCGGGGAACGGGACAGTAAATATAATTGGAAATGTAGACAGCAGACAGACGGAGCCTCAAATAACATGCTAAGAGTTTGGGGCTTTACCTTATAAACAAAGAGAAACCAGTAAACATTCATTAAGTTGGGAATGGTGTAACAAGATGTATGCTTTACAAAGCTTATCCTTGCAAAGAGCTCCAAAATTCCTATACAAGGAGGTCAGGGCTGCTTTCCCGTGAGGATGGGTTGGATAGGAAGCTGTGTTTGCAGAGTGAGGACACCATTTATACTTACAATGTATGTTTACATGGGATTGTTGGGTGTGAGTGGTGATTTAATGGGGATGTGAACAAACTAAAGCCCTCCCACCAAATAATCATCCACTCTCCTCATTTGGCACCTGTCAGGCACACTCTTTATTACTGGTTGCATTTTGAGAGAAAAGCAGTGGTGATGTATGTGGGGGGGGGGGGGTGGAGGGAGGGAGGAACAGGGAGACATTGAAAGAAAGGACAAAAAGCTTCTAGCTTGGGCTACGGGATGCTTTAAGACGCCATTAACAAAGTTGGAGAACATAGGAGACCCAGATTTGGGGTGGTAGGATGATGCGCTTGGAGTGGGGCATACTCAATTAGAAGTATTTGTAAGAGTTCCAGATGGTGAAATCTGGTAGGTTCTAGAACAATCAGTGTTAGAGATCAGGGGGAAATCTGTTCTGGAGCTACAGACCCAGGTGTTTTCAGCACATGAGCACTAACTAGAACTGTAGGAAGGGGTGATGTCCTCCAGGGATGGGCGGATATCAAAATGGAATGGAATCAGGATTGTAGGAAAAGCACAATTGAGGCAGGATGGAAAAGAGGTGTCATCCATCATATGAACTCCACCCAATTGGCAGTGTCTGCCTGGAGTCTCCCGGAAAGATACTAGGGCTACATCCAGGGGCCAGGATGGGTTCACAAGGTTGTTAGTGGGGAGAAGGAGGCTGGGAGCGGTGCCACCAGTGGCCTGCATTTACCTCCCAGGTTTGGGACATTACGCAACACAACAGTGCAAAACAACAGCAAGAAAGCACATCAGAAAGAAATGTTCCACAGGGGCAAGTGCCTCAGGGAAATCCCATAGGATTAAGGCTGAATAAGGGATGCCGGAATTTGGATATTTGTGATTTAACTTACACCTGTCTCAGTGATGTAGTGGGGCCAGAACTGAGGAGGGTTGAGGAGCAGAAGGGAGGAGTTGAAATTACCTGACAAGAAGAGCCTGCGGCTCAAGAAGTTCCCAGAGTGTTCTTCACACTCGCCAGTGTCTGCCGAGGAATCTCAACAGTTTTCCGTTCAGATTTACCACCACAGTGTATGCTGTGCTTTTTCATCACTGTACCCATTACCCATACACACCCACTCCACCCCCACCGTGCCCTAAAACGTAACTGTCCTTTGATAACATAAGGAAAAAAATTAGGACTTTTCAAATTTGAAGGACAAAGGCCAAAAGGACACACACACACACACACACACACACACACACACACGTGCGTCCTCTTTCACTAAAAAAAATAATAATAATAGGTAATTAAAATAAGGTGAAAGGGCAGCAGTCTTCTGCCTACCCTGGGTTGAAACTTTGAAAGGACAGTGAGAGGGGGCAAACTTCCAGGTTCAAATAGAAAAGGTGAAAAGCCACCAATTTCAAAACAGCACCACTACCTGTTCTAAATCTCAAGTTCGAGCCGCCTTTGATGGCAAATGTTTAAATTTATATTAAAGGGAAATGGCCATCAATGGGGATTGCTTCTGGAGCCCGTCTCAGGATAAAGGAATGGGAATGAAATAGGGAGAAAACTGTAATTGAAACAAGGGATGCAGCTCAGCAGGAGGGTGTTGGCCATTTTTTACACTGCACTGACCCCTAGCGGTTCTCCCTTTTATTCAGAAGGCATTTGGCCCAGGGGAAAAGAAGAAATAAATAAAATAAGGGATAAAGTTTCTTTGCTTTCTTAAAATCCAAAGGGATGTCAAGAGTATGGAAAGGTAGCAAAGCGGGATCTCATTGCCAAGTGCTATCAATTAAAACCTTCTTAATAGAAACAAATTTGCCCATGTATTTCTCCTGCCCCGAGCTCCGGGCAGTTACGCTCGCTTGCTACAATATTACCCAGGAGGATTGGAAACAAGTACTTGTGTTTTAAAAGGGCATCTTTGATTTCCTGCCCCATGTGGCAGCTGAGACCCTTGGCCAGCTGCCAGCCAATCCAATCCCTCCCAATACTACGGGGAAGGCAGTGGGAAGTTGTCTCAACAAAGCCGCCTCTACATAGCACACACCTGTGAGGAGGCTGCATTTACTGAAAAGTGGTAAGCCTCAGAAATATAATCTCAGGTAAATCTCTTTATGCCTATGACCTGTGGAAGAAGGATTCTTAAGCCTGTATATATACAGAGGGTGCCAAAAAAAAAATGTGTACACATTTTAAGAAAGCAAAACTATATTAAAATTGCAATACTCAATACATACCAAAAACAAAAGATGGATACAAGTCACCATTTGACATCTGCAATTACAAGTACTCAAAGTGTTACCATCAGCGTCCAGACACTTCTGATGAAAGCAAACTACTGCTTGAGCAACGTTAACCAAAGTGTCTACCTGTATACTTTTTATTGGCACCCCCGGTATATACATATACGCGGGTGGATTTTTTTCTTTTTAAAAATGAATACCTACAAGGGGAGGTGGGGCATGATTTCTCATCTAGATAACTTGATTTAACACCAAAAATAAAAACATAAAATGTAATTCAACAACTCGTGTCCTGTGACTAAACCAGTTGCCTGTTTCACGAAAATGACCACTGTGCCTTCGACATTGTCCCAGACACTCTCATCTGACATTTCAGGTTGTCCTTACTGATAAACTAGTAATTGATCGGGTAGTGACCTGATCTGATGGGTGACTTCGCCAAAATTATTGGATTGGCAGTTTTCACAGGTGAGGAGCTTCCACACCATCTTTGGCCCCTTAGGATTTCACGCGTTTCCTTCACAGAGTCATAGACCATCGTAATTATTCACAACATGTTTCAAATCCCCACTGCAGTAGTCACTCACAACGTATGCCAAAATACTAAGCAAAAGAAATACCTAAACACGAGTATGTAAGCACATATCAAATGTACCCACCTTACTGCTGGCAACCTTCCATCTGAGAAGTCCCCACTTTCATTTACGAGGAGTCCAGGTGTAGTCAGTTCTAAGGGGAGTCTTCACGTAGAGCCCTTTTTCCCCCACACACGGATTTTGAATTTCAAAAACCGACCAGAGCAAGCACCTACTGCCAAATTGTAAGGCTTCATAGTTACATCTGCAATTTCTGAAAAACTGAATATAAATCTCCTCGAATTACAAAAAGATGTGATTTATACAGTTGACCCCTGACGAACACAGGTTTGAACTGCACAGCTCCACTTATATAGGGATCTTTTTCCAATAAATACGGTAAGCCCTTGGTATCCTCGCATCTGCAGATTCAATCAAGGGACTCTGGAAAACGGTATTTTCACATTGCCAACAGAGACTCCTAACCTCTGGTAGAAAATACATACTGTTTTCGATCTGTGTGGTTAGTTGAGTCCACGATGCATAGGGCTCACTGTAGAGTCAAAAAATTACACACAGATTTTCTACTGCACGGGGTTCAGTGCCCCTAACCACTGCATCCCCACTTTGTTCATGGGTCAACTGTACTTACTTTCCTTTTCAGTGTTGTTTTGTTTTGTTTTGTTAAGTACCTTTTGTCCAAGGGAATGAGGCATTTCTTTTTTCCTGGGGTTGGAAGGTAGAAGAAAGAAATAGAACAGCCAAGGAGGGACATAAAAGGAAGTGCTGACTGGCTCACTCCTGTCCCCTAAGGATGCAACACCTCCTTTAATTTAATATCTGGCCTGGCAATGATAGAATGTTGCTGTTGGTTCGCAATCTAGTTCCTCTGGTGAAATTTGAAACCGTCCCCAACCCCCTGCCCATACGAGGGCAAGCAGAGACCGTAGGTACACCACGCCAGATGAGCAGGTAGCTGGTTTAACAAACAGGGAATGTATCAATGAGACTTGCCTTTGTGGCCACAAGATGAGTAGACCTCCATGCATGCCCACAAGAACGTTAAAGTTTATAGAGAGGCTTTAACGGTGTCCAGTCATGTATGCTGTCCCTAAGGTCTCAGGCTGAGTCTTTAAAACCTGCTCCCACTGTGGAGCAAATAGTGGGTGGGACAATCCAAATATAGGGAAAGGGGTGAAGAGCCTGCCATGGCCAGGTCCAGCCTGGCAGTCACCTCCTCCAACTGTATTTACAGAAGGCCAATGACAATATTATTGTTGTTCCAAAGCCTCCAGAAATTCTATCGAGTATGTCTTTCCTTTCCTTCAAAATGTTGGGTCAATATGAAATGATTCATACACGGTAGAAAGCCTGGTAGAGTTTTAAAGATTGTTATTTGCATTATTACAGTAATCACTGATTGTTATTGAACTTAGAAGCAATTCTCATTGTCCATACACCCTAGCCAAACCACAGGGTTTTGATGTACAAGGGGTGTGGAAGTTGGTCGAATGCATGATTGCAGAAACACACACCACATTACTGACAAAGTGGAGGTAGAGTATTACTACTGAAAGCTGCCAAAAGTGGTGTGCCTACACTGCCAAGGCTTTCATCTCATTGTAAAATTCTTTCCGAGTGTAAGTTTTGGGTAAAACTGTAAGTTGTGTCAAGGATTGTGAAGGTTATGGGTGCTTTTTGGTCATGGGTGCAAATACCGTGGCTTAGAAGTGTCATACACACCAGCATGAGGAGGCAGAGTTAGTGGAGGGTAGACAGTAGGTAGTCTTAAACCAGACCACCTGGATTGGAATCCTGGCTCAGCCATTCGGTAACTAGATGACCTAGGTTACTTCACATCTGTGGGTCTCAGTTCCTCATCGATAAACATTACCTTCCTCAGTGTCCCTGTGAGGGTTAACTGAGTTCATATTTGCCGAGCACTGAAAACCTGCCTGGTACTCATACATTATAAGGGCTGCGCAATGCTGTATGTGCGTATACCGATCACAGGGACACGAGTTAGACTGCTTGTTATTTATTGGGAAGATATTCTGAGATGAATGACAGCAACGCCCTTTACATCAGCCATTAGATCCTAACACTTAAGAGTCTGATGGAAGTGTGTTCACAATGTATGATACCGTAAGTTTTGGCTTACAATTTCAGCATGTTCTTTTTGTCCCCAAAAAAGCTCTAGAGTAAGGCTTGCATCAAGAGAAAATCAGGTTTACAGTGCAAAAATGGGGGCACAATGGACGTTAATATAAATAACAACACATGTCAACACTTCAGGTGTGGTAATCAAGTATTTAGAGTGTTAAGGACTGAATTGTGTCCCTCAAATTCATATGTTTGAGTCTTAAACTCCAGCAAGTCAGAATGTGACTTATTTGGACATAACGTCTTTTAAGAGGTAAGTAAGTTAAAATTAGGTCCTTAGGGTGGGTCTTAATGCAATATGACTGGTGTCCTTTTAAAGAAGAAATTTAGACTCAGATGTGTAGAGAAGGAAGATGACGTGAAGACACCGGGAAAAAACAGCCATCGACAAGCCAAGGAGAGATGCCTCAGGAGAAACCAAACTGCCAACAGCTTGATCTTGGACTTCGAGCCTCCAGAACTACCATGTTTCCCCGAAAATAAGACCTAGCCAGACCAT
The DNA here is from genome assembly GCF_057876585.1 of Rhinolophus sinicus. NCBI lineage: Eukaryota > Metazoa > Chordata > Mammalia > Chiroptera > Rhinolophidae > Rhinolophus > Rhinolophus sinicus. Next base: position 102,186,984 of record NC_142504.1, read on the forward strand.
CAGCTCTAATGCGTCTTTTGGAGCAAAATTTAATATAAGACCTGGTCTTATTTTACTATAGATGTGATGTGATGTGATGTGATGTGATGTGATGTGATGTGATGTGATGTGATGTGATGTGATGTGATGTGATGTGATGTGATGTGATATAATACCGGGTATTACATTAATTTTTGCTCCAAAAGACGCATTAGAGCTGATGATCCGGCTAGGTCTTATTTTCGGGGAAGCACAGTATGGGAAAATAAACTTTTGTTTAAGCCCCGCAGTCTGTGGTGCTTTCTCATGGCGGCCCTGGCAAACGAACATACAGGGTAACAGACATAGTGAGAGCACAAGATAACCCTCACCAAAGAGTTGAAAGGATTGAAAAAAAGAGGAAGAACACAGTAGTATTCCTTTATACTTTCATGTGTGGATATTGAAAAGAGGTGAAGAAAAGAAGTTGCTATTATGAATGCTATGGAGACCTTGTTTCAAAATCCCACATCCTTTGACATATGAATCAGTTACAATGTCTGACTACATGAGAGTGTCCAAAGGAGCCAATAATAAATACAAAGCTTTCACATGCAGATACATTTTCAGTACGTGGAAAGAGTGCAAGGCTGCCTAGGCAAGTACCTGCAAGCAGGAGTGAGGCAGATGTAGGCACTTCTGTTGAAGGGGGAGGCTGTGGCTGTCCTTTGTCAGAAACACAAGTCGGGCTTGGCCAGAGGGCAGAGACTGCGCCTCCCTGCACACCACTTACGCTGTTGAGGGTAATTGTAGGGCTGCTACTTCAGGCAGAGGACGTGGATGTTAACGCCAAATGTTGGTTCTGGGAAGATAATAGCCCACTTCTGTGAGCCGACCTGGTTGTTTTTTCTCTTTTTGAACAGGTTCTGAAATGAAGCTCCGCGTGCTGTGGTACTGACTGAGAGAAAGGAGAGAGGAGGACGAGAGAGGAGAGGCAAGAAGGGGAGGAGAGGGGAGGAAGGAAGAACAGCCCCATTAGGGACTGGGCTCCCTTTGATCTAGCCCGGGGCAAGAATTCCATACCAGCTCTGGGAAATAATCAGGACAAAGCTCTTAAAAAGTATGGTAAATAAAACTCTGATTTGTTAAAGAAGAGTTATTTTAGAAACTCAGCACTGACTCTTCAAGGCCTGCCACGTTTCATTTTTAGAAAGTGCTTCACGGACGTTGATGAATGAGCTGGCAGCGTTCATCCTAAATTTTCTTGAATAAAAACAATTCAGAAACTAGCTTGCATCGTTTTATATTATATATTATATATTATTTTTAGAAAGAAGGTAGTATTCAGGAAATATATTAAACTGATGACTTACTCCCAAGAGTACAGAAACGTTCCCACTTACCCAGCCTGGGTCACTACCTCGGTTTGGCCTGCCTGCACCTGCGCTATCTCGAGAGCCTGTAAAAATGAAGGTAATGAGGCTGCCTCTCCAACCGAAGGCTAGGGAAAGTGAAGCATTAAAGACATAAAGCATGCCATTTAAGCAGACATGCAAAATGCTGAAGAAGCAATATTTTCTAAAATATCTAAATGTGGCTTCTTTCAACATGGAACTCATGCCCCTATTTTTACAAACTTTGACACAAGTTCTTTCGTTATCATTCCCTGTCTTAAAATGTATGTAATTTCTAACTCAAGTCATGTTTTCTCACCTTTCTCATTTCCAAGTCTCCTACTTTCCTCAAGCTCCCCACTTTCCACTTGTTAGAGGTCATGTTATTTTTCTCAGTTCTGGAGTTTTTGCAGGAAAGGTGTCAGAAAAGTTTGTCTCTCACTTTAACACAATCCATTCCTCGCTAGCTTTAGGGTGGCCTCCGTGCTGTTCTTTCTGTGAATATATTAACCTGATCCACACAGACAGAATGGAGAGGTGACGATGGGGTCCAGCATGGGCTTTGGCGCCAGGCTGGCCAGGTTCCAGATCTGGCTCACATGCCCACCAGTTGAGTGGCCCTGATGAAGCTCCTCTAGGCCTCGGTTTCCTCATCTGCAAAATAAGGGCAGTAGTATCTCTCTTGTGGGGCTATTGTGAGTCTACAATGAGATAATGCCTAGGTCTGGCATGATTATATCATGATCTGTCCTCTGGAAGTTCTCCAACTCAGTATGAACTGATAAGCCTTCTCCATGGAAACAAAAATGGACCACAAAATGAAACAAAATCATGTTTATCCTGGAAGCATTTAATCCGTGTCACCTCCCTCTGTGCTAGCAGAAAGATGTGCCACGTAGGCGTAGTCATGGCAGAGACCATCTCCCTTTTCTAATGTGGCACCTTAATGTGATCAGGGGGTGATGCTGGGTTTACGCCCCTTGTATCCTCTCCCCTTCCCATTTGTACCTTCGCACACAGCTTTAAGAGTAGTTGGATCTTCTAAAAGCACATCACTGGGTCAACGAATAGTTATCTCGTAGTTTCACCAGCCCGGTCTGTCAATTTTCTATTATTTAACATCAGCATGGAAGATGACGACAGACATCAGCATTTTTTCTTCTGGACTAGCCAAAAACTGTTGCCAAAACCAACTCGTCTGACACCAAGAAAGAAATTAAAACTTGTAATAAGGAAGACACTGCTATAAGTTCCACATTTGACTACCACTGACCAAGATGTGTCCCATAAAGACTTAACCTCTTTACAGAGCTTCCAGAGAGTCAACACCCCTTTCCAGCCAGATTGGTGGTATGGCAGATGTTGTATCCAGAAAGCCCTCCCGCCCATATTTGTTTAATACTAGGACAGCCAGAGAAATTCTGATCACTAAGAATGAAAGTAGCTAAGACAAGAAAAAGATCACTCAAAATTCTTGATGGGGAAATGTTAAAATAAATATCAGGATTAAGTTACGACTTCATAAGAATATCATTAAGGGTATATAATACTGTTTTTCTTTTTTAACTCCACAAAGGCTGTGATTATCAAGCAAGCAGCATACCCATATTGTGCTGGGTTAAGCCATAGGGCAAAAATGCGTTGCGTTTGGAGAGCATTTTGTATTTTCATTATTGTATCCAGCACAACCTTGAGCACGTATGAAGGTGAATGAATGCATCTCTCTGAAGCTAAATACAGAATGATTAAAAACAGAGCAATTGCCTCATGTGTGTATGTGACTCACATTGAATTCGGAACTTCAATGTGCATAGAATATAAGGCTACGCTTTAGCTTGCCCCTCCAAACAATAAACAAATCTTTTAAGATATATTAAGATTATCACGTTGTGATATTAAAACGAAATGGAGTAATGTTGTTCAACAGATGAATGGATAAATAAGCATCATAGCAATAAAAGAATGAACTTTTGATATATGACTGAGTCTCAAATGCATTATGATAAGTGAAAAGAGCCAGACTCATAAAGTTGCATACTGCATGACACCATCCATATGACATTCTGGAAAAGGCAAAAGAATATGGGGATGGAGAACAAAACAGATCAGTGGTCGACAAGGGTTTAGGGTTAAGGAGGGGATGAACTACAAGAGGGTGTCACAGGAGAATCTGAGAGGGTGGTGGTGATAGAACTTTCCACCCACCCCCGTTTACCTCTGGAGAATGACATTTATTTGAAAGGCAAAATAAAATGCTCAGATATCTCCACATTTTGACTGTATATATTTTCACCTCATGTGCTGACTTTGGAAGCTCAGGACCCCCCAGGTATAATGACTCTATTGCAGAAATAATATGTGTCAACACTTATTTTCCTGTCGTATAGCCTCACTGAGCTGGTTTTTCCATCTTGCTAAAGTCCTAAGATTGGAACCAAGAAAGTTCTAATGTGATATAGATAAAAGGACGGATTTTAAAAAGTTCTAAAAAATATTAAATTAAAAGTAAGGAAGACCTATGACTTTGTAATTCCTACAATAATGAATTATTATTGCTATTTAATGGAGATCATTGCTTTTTTTTTTAGGAGGTAAAGCGTTTGCAAGATTACTTTGTGGCTTTGTTGTTTATTCTTACACCATGTATTTGTTCCAGGTTAAGGGAAAAAAAGCAATTATGTCTTAATTATCTTATATAATTTGTGAAGAAAGAGCAACAGGAGATTCTTTTATTTTATATGATGACTACAAGGAAGGAAGTATTCCTGTGTAGTAAGAGTAAAGTTGAAAAATAAGGCTTTATCAGGATGGCACTAATTGCTCATTGCTCCTTATGTAGGATCATTCCAGAATATCTAAATATTAACTTGATTTTAAGTAGAACTTTGCTGAAGACCCTGGTTATAACCACCAAGTTCATGTCTGCTAGTAAAACACTCATCATGAAATGTGTAGTAAAGAATTTGGCCTTGCCCAAAAAGAGGACTGGCCATTGCCCTCTGCTTCTGGGAGGTCCTCTGTGTCATACTTAATAATACGGGTGTCTTTTTTCGGGTTGAGTTTGGGCACCGATTTTAGGGTAAGGCCGATCACATCCAACAGTCTGAGGGGAGAGGCGCTAGTGACCTGGTGATGCCAAAAAAGACCAACCCTGTGACTTGGGGTGGGTGCTTTGGGTCAAGTAGTATTAATCATCCTGGAGACATTTCAACCACATGGGCAATCAATCAATCAAACAATTCGTCAATCCATTAATCATGCCTACATAGTGAAGCCCCAGCAAAAAGCTCTGGACACTAACAGTCGGGGGAACTTTTCCGTTTCCTCATACATCAGCAATGCCCTGTGCATATTATCCCAGGTTGATGCTGGAAGGGTAGGGTGTCCTTACACTGCAGGGAGAGGACAACAGAGCCTTCTCATTTGGAACATTTGCAGACTCTGCTCTATGTTTCTCTTCCTTTGGCTGATGTTCATCTGTACCCTTTCCCTGCAGTCAACCATAACCATGAATAGCATAGCTTTCTGTGAGTTGCATGGGTCCTTCTAGCAAAGTGTTGAAACTGAGGGTGGTTTGGGGACCCCCTACACTTGCAGTTAGTGTCAGAAATGGTCTTGTAGAAGACAGTGCTTTTAAACTTTGCAGCTAATGCCAGGTACTAAATTGATGAATTCACCCTCAAATTCACTCTTTTTAAAAAGTCATTGTTCATGTCCTGGAGGAGCTTCTCACCTAACTGAGAGAACTATTTGAGGACCAGGCGATATGAAGTCATATACAACGTGTCAGGTAGAGTCGTGCTACCAGGAAGGGATCGATTTGAGGGAGGTATACACTGGACAAGATTTTGGGAAAGAAATGTGATGCTCTTGGGCTTAAAGAAAATCTAAGACTTGAACTGATTATGAGAAAAAGAAGCTAACTCTACAAAGAAACCAGTAAAAACGAAAGCGCAAAGTTGGGGGAAAGCATGACACAAAAGAATAGTACGCAGTTTGAAGTAGGTATTGTGGTTGACTCCCAACAGTCATATCACTTCCAAGTGACTCATCTAAGCCACGCGGGGTAATCCCAACCCCCTTTCTCAATGAGTGGTTTCGGAATGGCCAGGTTACCCAAGGCTGGCCACTGAGGCATGAGGGGAAATGTGTGGTAGCTTCTACAAAGCAGGCCTAGGAAAAAACAGTCTATCTTCTTCCTGTGGCAATTTTCATGCCCCAACATGTCATCTGGAATCACCTTGCTACTGAGAAGATGAAGCTCATACATCTTATTATGGATGGGAGGCCAGAGCCAGAGGATTACCCGAAAGCAGAGCTGGGCCCCCGATGGTCTGCCCTGGGGATTTCTGTCCTCCACTAGTATTGTCTTTTATATACATTTAATATAAATGTTCTTATTCTTTAAACCAATTGAGACTGATTTTTCTGTTATTTAGAGGTTAACAGTGTGTCGCAAATAGAATTGCCCCTCAAAAATGTCCATGCTGTTAATTCCTAGAAACTATAAATATGTTAGGTTTCATGGCAAAGAGGTCTTTGCAGATGCAATTAAGGTTGCAAACCTTAAAATAGAAAAAAAAAAAAATTGTCCTGGATTATCTTTATTATTCAATCTAATCAAATGAACTCTTGAAAGCAGAAGACTGACCAGGAGTTGGAGACATGAGGTAGAAGGGGAGATCAGAGAGATACGAAGCACAGAAAGGATTTGACCCACTTTTGTTGGCTTTAAAGATGAAGGGAGCCATGAGCCAGGGAAGAATGCGGGCAGCCTCCAGAAGCTGAGAACGACCTCCGGATAACAGTCATTGAGAACACGGGAGCTCAGTCGTACACCTGCATGTTCCCAAATTGTGCAGACAATCTGAAGGCACCTAGAAGCAGACTCTCCCCCAGAGCCTCCAGACAGAAGGGCAGGCCAGCCAACACCTCCCTCCACCTCAACTCGGTGAGACTCCAAGCAGAGAACCTGCTCAGTCACACTGTGCCAGGATTTCTGACCCAAAGAAACTGTGAGATAATAAATGGACACTGTTTTAAGTTACTGCATTTGTGGTCATCTGTTGCAGCAGCAATTGGACACTAATACAGTGTCTGAATTGATCAAGGGTTTTAGCTAGAAGTATCCACAGGTAAGGTGTGTAGACCAACGCCATTTGAGGAATTCAGACCCGGTGCAAAAGATAGAAGCTCACTGTAAATGTGAACATTTAGAAGAGCAGATAATCTAAGATCTGGAGGCAATATGCAAAATGGAATGGAACTGGAAAAACTAGAGGCAGCGGAACAGATAGAAGTCACTGTAGTAATCCAGAGAGGGGTTAACAAAAGCCTACACGTCTGATAGCATAGAAAACCGTGTCAGTGGAAAAGAACACTTGACAGGGCTTTCGATGACTAGAGTTTCGAGTCTAAAGTTTGGGTATGTACTAGTTATCAACAACTCCAAAAAAAAGGGCGGGGGACATACATACATGTTGGTATTGCATGCTGGTATTGTTGATTTAAAAACCAGTCCAGAGGACATATTATCAAGGCTGGTCCAAGAATTTAACAACGTCATTGAGAACCTGGGCTCTTGCTGGCTTTCCAATCCACCATCCTTGCATGCTGACTTTTCATCCTCATGTTTGTCTCTTCAAGGTCACACGATGGCTGCTGAAGAGCTAGGCATTGGATCTCAATCAGAAGCATAAATGTGGTACCAGTCCATCTGTGAATGGCTATTGATCGGGTTAGCCAAACTTCTGTGTCTGCCACGTGTCACACAGTTAAATAAAGAAATGGAAAAGAGGTTTCCCTTTTTATTTGAAGATGTAAGCTAAGTTTGGTTTTGGACATCTGAAACAAGAGACTACTAAGTGGACATGTTTCTTAAAGTACATTCCTTCATTGTAACATTTATTTCTTCCCCAAGTATGCTCTAACATACCATATTTGGTAAACATCTCCTTGAGCCATTTGAATTATCTCCATTCTTTAACTCTCACCCATATTTCCTGTTGTCTCTACTGGTTCTTAAAAATATGGTAATAGAACCTATAGGATTTCATTTAAATAATTTTTTTTTTTTTTTTTTTTTTTTTTCAGAACAAAGACGGTGACTATTCCCTGAATGAATTTCAAGTTCCAGGAAAGTTGAATGTGTTTTTGACTCACTGAGAAATACTGCAGCCCCCCCACCCCCAGTGTTAAGTGTTTTCAGTGTTAGGTGACTAATTCACTAGCTCCCCACAGCAGCTGCTGATAAACCTAAATCTGGCTTGCTCCCAAGAGCTACAATCGTTTTTAAAACTATCAGTCATAGTGTAAGGTTGTGGTTTTCTCCTTTATAACATTATACCAAGTGACTCTGCATTCTGGGGGAGACAGAGGGACAGAGAAAGGCTTTAAAAGAAGACATTCATTCCCATCATAATAGCATATTCTACCATGTTGCTATTTGTGTTCTTTTCCTTAGGTTTCCAAATGTTTCTATTTCCACACAACTAGCTATTGTTGGGTCCAAGGCCCTTTAGGATAAATCATGCTGTGATCAACAAGGCACTCTGACAACTGGCCATCAACCTCTCCCCTCCCCCACACCCCCACCACACATAACTCCCCACTTTGCTTCTCTCTCAGTTCAAGGAGTATCTATCTGTCCAGTCAGTAAAATTCAGGGTAACTTTCCAAAAAGCAGACTCCAATCTGAAAAAAATCACCAGGGTTTTTTTTAAGGGAAGGGATTACTACCATTCGTGAAATGCATTACTGTATGCCGGACACTGTGATATATTTTCCCTATTAAGAATGTTATGAAAGCCAAGGATACTACCCCACAAATAGAGCACATTGTCACAAAGCTTTGCATATGAGGGCAAGATGTTGTAGGCTCCTTGGCTCCAGGGGGAGTCCTGCACTGGATTGGTGGTCTCAAAACACTTTTAATACTGAACCCTTTCAAAAACAAAAGCACATGTCCTAAATGTATGGTTATGTGCATATACAGTGTATACATGAACTACTTTACAAATGTATTATGTGCTTAATAAAACACTCAAAAATTAAAATCGCAAAAGGATGAGATGAAGACAAATATTCAAAGGTCAAGATAATTTCCCACCCCCAGTGAATGCTTCTACACATGCCCAATGTTTTCATACATGCACCCCACTTTGAAGCCCCTTTCCCCAGGACCTCTTGTCCAGTTGCATCTTGCTCACACTTCTCACAACATCAAGTACCTAAATGGTTAAATAAAGAAACGGAAAAGGAGAAAATGGAAAGGCTGAGAGTACTGCAGCAGAAAGAAAAATGCTAACCCCCTGAATAAAACATTGTCCCAACATTGTGTGACTAAGAAGCTGCCCCTGTTCCCACCTCTTATAAAAGATAAATAATTCTAGTAAAGATTTCTGAACAGGAGAGTTCCCTGGAAAAGCTTTGACTAGTCACACATAAAAGAACCAAGTTTCCTAGGAAGAATCACTCTGCCCTATATAAGCTATCATGCCACAGTTACACTGTGTTTTATAAACACAACTGTGTTGTTCTGTCACAGAAAGGCAGCTTGAGATCTGAGTAGGGAAGAGCTGTGGAAGTTCGCATGTTCTAGAAACAGAAGACCTCTCCATTCAAATTCCCCTCTCTGCACGGTCCTGGCTCGAGGAAGTCTGGTTCTTAGATTCCTCAACTCTTAAATGGGGATAAGAACACGTGCATACACATGCTCCTGAGTAGGCTAAAACTCAAACATGACATTAATGGAGGTAAACGTGTTCTGTAAATTATAAAATGCGGTACGAATGAAAGGAAGGAAAACCTCTTGTCCTCCTGTCAAAGAACAAAAGCCACATATTTGATGAAGTGACTCACATGTGCCCTTCTAGAGAAGTCAGCATGTGACTTAAAATTCCCCGGCAGGCCCTTTGAGCCGTGCAGATTTAACAGCCCGGTGCTGCAAGTTCCCATGCCTCAGCCGTCGCCCCAATTCCTCAGCCATCCCTAGCTAATCCCGTTGAGTGACGTAAATGTCCCAGCTGTGGACTTCGCAGAAGCCACCGAAGTATATTCTGTACAGGGGTCACATCTGCATCCCGGGAGTGAAAGTGGACAGGATGAAGGGGCTACAACAGCCCGGGCAGAGGCCTGGAGACTGTGGCCTCAGATCTAGTGTGGCCTCCCCGTGATCCTGTGGAGTATGCTCTCAGTCCTTCCTGTCCACTGGACATGCCGGCAGAATGAGCAACGGTCTCAGGAGCAAGCCTAGGGAGTATCACTGGGTAAGTTCTGAAAGCTTTGGGGCCCTACGTCAGCCTGAAGTCCCTTGTGGCCGGGAAACACAGGTCAGAGACGTCCTTCCTGAATCAAGTCACGGAAGATGACTTACACAAACATTTTGAAAGCTTCAAAATTTATTGCTGTACATTTTCACATAGCATTTACTATGGAAATACTAATAGTGCAAATATTTATTTTGGACTTTGTAGCACTGGAAGAGATCACAAAGCTTTTTGTTATCTTTTGCAATCATTTATGAAGATCTATATTATTCAACTTATTTTAAAAATTCAAACAAGCAATCTTATATTCAAAAAAAGGTCCCACAATGCTTTCTAGATCTCCTTTCTAACACAAAAAAGACCCTGGAAGCCACCAAGGGCATTTCCTTTCCTTGAGAATACACACATCTTGCAACACTTCCAACTGCAAGACTATTTGTTCATTCACAAATTCAATCAACAAATATTTATTGACAAACTGTTACGTGCCAGGCACTGTGCTATGTTCTGGGGACATTAGAAAGAAAAGATACAATCTCTGCTTTCACGGTGCTTACAGTCTCAAAGTAAAAACAGACATGCAAAAAAAATGCACAATACAATAAAGTGCTTCCATGGAGGTATTTACAAAGTGCAGGGGGAACTTGGAAGAGGGGGAAAAGAACATCTGCCTGGAGAAGTCAGGGACAGCTGCACAGAGGAGGTAGCCACGAGCTAAGACTTGACCAATGATTGGGAATTTGCCATGTAGACAGGCAGGCAAAGGGAATGACAGGTGCAAAGACGGAGAGGCCCAAGGGGTACTTTGCAGGAGCGGGTTATGCAGTTTTTCTTGAGCTGCAGGTGCAATGGGGAGAGTGGCAGGATGAGCTAGACAAACAGGCAGGTATCAGATCCTGAAGAGGCTTCTGATCATTCTTCCATTTATTCAACAAACATTTATTGAGTGCGTACTATGTGCCAGACACTAGTGCTAGGTGCGAGGGTTAAAACGGGGACTGAGATACACACCCTTGCTCTCAGGGAGCTTACATTCTAGTAGAGATAGACAAAAAGTCAACACATAAATAAAATACAGATGTAGAAGACCTCTACAAAGGAAATAAACAAGATGCTGAGGCAGCAAATAAGCATCATGGGGAGGGGGGTAGAGAGTATTTAGAGTTATCAACAAATGCCTCTTGGAAATGACATAAAGTGACACCTGCTGGGATCAGAACAATAAGGTGCCCAATGGGAGCACCCACTGCGCGCCAGGCACTGGGCCAACACCTTACAAACAGTATCTCATTCCGTCCTCACGACAACTCTATGAGGTAGGTATTATTATCCCTGTCACTGATGAGGAGCACACGCAAGATTGGGTGACCTGACAAGTCACACAAATGGCAAACCAGGGTTCAAACCCAGGTTCTCTTCATTTCAAAGTGCTTGCTCTTAAAAAGTTCTCTCAACTGTATACACAGACGAGTGAGGAATTTTGAGCAGGGAAGTGCTACAGTCACATTGGCTTTGAGGGCCATTTTGATGACTATGTGGAGGAGAAAAAGGATGGAGAAGGTGAAAGGAATGGGGACAGGTAAAAAAACGATTTTAAAGGAACCCCTGGAAGCTCAGACGAGAGGAAAGGAGGTTGCGTGAAGGCAGTGGCTGCAGGAATGGAAAGGAAACAGATGTGAGGAGGGCGGTTACTCGTTCTAACAGAATTGATGGGATGTGGGCAAGAGTGGCATTTGGGATCACTCCTGGGCCTCTTCCCTGGGCAACGTGATCAGACGATTGGCTTTTACCCACGTTAGGGAATGCAAGCGAGTGGGAGTCTCTGGAGATAAAATGATGCATTTCATTTTGGACGTGTCCTGCGGGCATACGGGGAACACCTGGCCTAATGGGATGCTCTCCAGTTGGACACCATGTGATGGCTTTCATACCTGTTCTCTACCCTGAGCAAAGTATGTTACGAACAAAAATCAAAGTTTTGTAGGTGTGTACATTGTGCTTTCGCTTTTACAAAAGCCGTGTATAAAAGCACATGTATCTTGGTTGGATTGCTTTGTAAAAGGAACACACAAAAGAACGCCAAGATGAAGTCCCCCGAGCCTGATTACAAACAAAGAACCACGGACTGAGGGGCGGCTAAGGAAGCCTTAGGACATCATTCGAACTAGTCATGCCAGAGCTTAGAAAGAAATCAGCATTAACCTCCCAATGCCACCCCAGTGGGGGCGGAGCAGACCCTCTCTGCCAACGGTCTGCCCAGAGCCTGTAAGTATCCCTGCTCATCCACCAGCAGCACTGCTCCCAGGACCCTGGGAGGCTACGGTCCAGAAATCAAGGTTGAATGTAAATCAGGAATTCCAGGAAAGGGTGACTTATGTAATTTGGCACGAGGTCCAGAGAGACAGCAGCCCAAACCTAGCCAGCTACATACTGCTTTGACTATTTTCTCTTTTTTCCCTGTCCTCGGGGAATGGAAGGGTGCTGGAGGCTGTGGTAATGAAACGCACAGGTGCTCTCATGTAGAATTGGTCACATCTTGGACCATACATTTTGGAGGTCTAAATTTAAAAGAACTCAGTTAAGAAGGAGTACATAAAACCTTCCTATAGAAAGATATTTTTTCTGTATTTCTCAAAATGTGCTTAAATTTACTTATAACCACTCCCTCCTTTTCTTGGAATCAGACTGACGTATGTTTTGATTTTTAAAACTCATTAATAATACTACGCCAGTTTTAGTAATCAGATATCAAGGAATTTAAGTGGTAATGAAGTTGCACTTATGAATTTTAACAGGAAAAAAAAACAAAAAACAATCAAACTGTTAATACTTTGGAGGCTGGGTACTGACTAGAGAGGTATTACAACCTGGCTCATTAAGCAACTCTGCCTAGAAAGCTGCCTCTTTCTGTGGCCACGGGTCTGACCTGCCCGTTCATAAGCTAGTGGACATTAGAAAATGCACAATGATCTTAAAAAAACAAAAACAAAAACAAACCACGGACTTCAAGAAACACCTGAAAAGTACTTGTGTACCTAATTTATGCCCAAGGGAAGAACATGCCTTATTTTTACAGACTAACAAAAAGTATTAGTCACAGGCTAGGGGGAAAAAGAATTACACATGCTAAATGTCAACTTAAGAATTCAGGTGACAGCACAATTCTCATGATATCTGGAGGCCTATTGCAAATGTATAAATATTTCCTACCACCTCCATTTCAAACCTAAGGCCCAGGGATCACAGCTGCATGAAAATCAGGGATCCTCAGGAGGGGCTGTTTATTGTGCGTGTTCTTTAACAGAAAGAATCCCAATCAGTCTGTGAATATAATCATTTATTTGTCTTTACAGTGATGATGGAAGAATGTACAGTTGTCCTCTTTCAATAAAGTATAAAAAAATCTGTTTATATACAGTGAAGTCAATAATCTTTAATTGGGACGTTTATTTGGTACTCCTGATCCGTTCATATTAAAATTGTGGGGGAAACAAATATTTCATGTAAGTGCTACATTTCCAGTAGATTGCACCTGGCATCCAAAGCTCAGCTTCACCTCGGGTCCTGTATGATATTACAAAAGACTAATTTTAAGTCCTAGGACTCAAAATAAACATCATTTGTTTTGAATAATAGATATATACATCAAAAATACATCTAAAAAGGCATTGGTTAGTGCTATTAAAAAGCTCTATGTGCTCGGGTACATTTTTTTTCTTACAGGTAAAACCCAGTGGAAACGTTTTTGTTCAATTCTAGGAATTCACTCTTGGGGAAAGTCAGCCGAAAGTCACCTGTAAGGAAAAACAAACAAACTTAAGTAATTCAGTGTTGTCTCAGGTGAGGTCAGCAAAACTTGAAAAAGTATTACAGTGAGAGGCTGAATTTCACATAAAGCCACATTTTTAAAGCCTTGATTAGCATTCAGTCAGTGCACTTTGTACACAAAAGGTGCTCAACACAGTATAGCCCTCACCGTTCAGAATCAGAGTAAATGTCACCTCCTCAGGGAGACTTTGTTGACCCTTCACACCTCATTAGCAGCTCCCCCTGCCGTCAGCCCTCTCAACACCTTCATTTTTCTGAACACCGTTGGTGATCACACCGTTATGTGAGCATTTTTTTAATACAACTATACTCTAAGGTTATGTAAGCGTATGGACTATCCACCACTGTGTCCTCAGGACCTAGCACTGAATGCAAGGATGACTGTTGGATGCGGTAAATGTCCCCAGACTGCAAGGGACGGGGAGGAAGGGTTCAAAGCCAACTAGAGTTAGAACGCTCTAACTCACTCTGCTCATTCCCTCTCCCCACCCCCATACACACACCCTGCCCTCACAGTGCTGGCTTCAAAGGACACAAGTAAATAATGAGCTATGGATGGTAGAAAGTAAGACAAGGCCTGCCGAAACAATGCAGGATAGAAGGTTTGGAAGCCAGAGGCCACATAAACCCTTGGAGACTGGAGTGCATTTATCAGAAGAGAACATACACCCAATGGAACAGAGACCAGGAAACTCATGTGAGTTTAGGGTAGGATTAAAACTCGTATTTTTTAAGGGAAATTATTTATGACAATTTCAAATGTCCTCATGCTCCCTGCATCAAGTCTATACTAGAGAGAACCTAGAAAAAGGGATGGATTTTGCCTACTTTGTGGCCATAGTTTTAAAGAGGGGACAGCAGCCCTCCAGAAAGCTAGCGGGGTTGAGATGATAGGTGCTTTCATTCTGTGTCTGAGAGAAGCCCTCTCATCCCCTGCTGAGGCAGGCTACCCACGGCGAGGGCAGGGAAAGAAAACACCTTACGTCCCAGGCATCTCTCATGGGTGTTACTCTACCTGATCATCTTTTTAAGCTTCATCTCCACTGTCCATTTCAATATCCATCTCTTCTGTATCAGCAGCCCGTGACAAGATGTCTGCCATCAGTGCTTCTTCCAATTTCTTACGCACTTGTTGTACGCGCTCTTCTTGTTTCCTTGTTCACAGAATAAAAAGATGCCGGTCATTTGGCAAGTCATGGAAATGTATGAAACTGCGAATGAAGTTCATCTGTACTTCAAAATCATGAACATTCCTGAGAAAAACACGCTTCCTTCTCACTAGACTTTGCAAAAGCTGCTTCTACACTCACAAAACCAAATCACACTGATGAGCCTTGCCAAAAAGAGGGATATTCAGACAAGCAGGTATCCTTCATCTCACAGAGAAGTCTGGTAGGAGTAGACTTATTCCAGTGACCTTTTCTTCAACTTCAAGAATTTCAAATATGTGAAGATTTGGGGTTATTTCTATAATGGATAAATAGAAACATCCTGGAAGCAGGGAGAGAACAGGGAAGTAGCATGGAGAATAAAGAAGGAAAATAGATTTGTTCAATGAAGCACTGAGAAAGATGGACGCAGTGCGGGCATGATAAGCTGTGATTCCATCTGGTATTCTATGGCTGTTAGGGGAAAGCATGGCAGAGCTCCTCCTGGGGTTCCCAGGCCTACTGGCAATGAGTCATTATGAGGAAGCCAAGACCACATGATCCTACACATTGAGGAGAGACACTTAAAAGCATCTCTTCAAATCAGATGAGCTGAGTAGGTCAAGAACATGTCATGAATTTCTCTGTGTCTTGGGGACTGCAACAGGGCCTCAAAAGTGAGCTAATAATAACTCCAAGATAGAAACAAAGATTCTAAATCATTAGATGGAAAACAAAGCCCAAGAAGAAAGACAATTGGTATGCACTCTATGTTTAAAAAGCAGAAAATATTTGAGTAGTTTCCAGACAGGGCACGAGAGGAATTCCTAAAATAGTTTCAGCAAGCAGAGGTGGTAAACAGGAAGTCACGTCCAGAGCCACACGGAGAGGCAAAGGTTGAAGACACACAGAAGAGAGAAGACCGGTGAGTAAAAGTCTTAGAAAAACAAGGATGGGAGAGAGGCAAAGGCACAGGAGGGAGAGTTAGCTCTGACTAGCAAACAGGAACAATCACTTCCTGGGACCAGAGGAAAGGTGATCAGGATGATGCAGAGTGGGGAATGGAGCAGCCCAATGACGAGATGTGACAAGGAATACTGAGGACTCTACTGAAAAAAGAAGTGATTTTCTCCATCACTAACTGAGGAAGACAAATTACAGCACTGCCCAAACCTGGAAAAGCAGGAGTAGAGGAGCAATGTTCCAGAAGACTCCAAGATTCCCAGTATTCACTCCTTGAGTATTCAACCAGTTGGAAAGTTACGTATATATATTCCCGCCTACGTGTCTCTTTATCTCATGAGACTACGTCCAAGGTAGCAAAGTTCACAGATTGTGCAGCCACCAAAGCATCACATGTCATCTTTATTAAACTCTAAAAACAGCACAAAGAGTTCAAAGAGAGAGAACTCCACTTTTTAAATGAATTTTCAAAAAGAGGGAGGCTGTCGGTAAGCCTTAGCTCAATAGCCTCTGTCATATTAAAAGAAACCGGAGTTCAACAGATTTTCATGTGCAGCAAGGTCAAGGAGAACACATTGTTTATTTCTTATATAGTTCGTTTTGCCCCTGGCTCAGTGACTCCAGGTTTATGACAAACGACAGATTGGTCTCACTGGCAGTCTCTCACTCCTAGTTACAGTTGAGTACGACAATCTGCACACCTGCCCTGGAGTGTCACCATGAGAAGAACAAAGAAAATGGCGCGAACGGTGCTTCTGGCTGGAGGAGTACATCTCTGACTCTAACATTTGCCACTGATTCGCCTTCATCCTGAGCCTTACTTCCCACATTTATAAAAGCTGAAATTAAGCCATCTGACCACTGGAGCAGGCAGAATTCTAACACAGTCCCCAAGACGTGCCCCTGTCCCAGCCCTGTGTGCACTCCTTGTATAATTAATTCCCTGCTCTTCAGGGCAAGCAGAATGTGTACATGCGATGGACTATCACTGCACAATTAGGTTATGAGCCAACTGACCTTGAATTAATCAAAAGAGATTATCGGAGAGGGCCTGACCTAGTAAGAAGCGCCCGTAGAAGGTGCTGGCCCTTCCTGACAGAAGCTGGAGAAGGAACATGGAGGGAGCCGCAGGATAACTACCCTCAGCCTCTAACTGCTGGGAACAGCCCCCATCCCACAGCCACCAAGAGAACAGGGCCTCAGTCCTACAACTACAAGGAAATGAATTCTACAACAACCGTCGGAGCTTAAAAGAGGACCCCAAGCTCCAGAAGGAAATGCAGTCCAGCTGACACTTTGATTTCAGGCATGTGAGGCACAGGCACAGAAGCCACTCATGCCTGGCCCAGACTTCTGACCTATGCAACTGTGAGCTGTAAGTGGGTGTTGTTTTAAGTTGCTACATTTCTGAGAATTTGTTAGCCAGCATTAAGAAAACAAACATACCCACAGATGAAAATATTATCAAATATGCTGAAAAAATATATACTTAACGTTGAGATCTTTAACTGAAGGTTTAATATAAACAGAATATTGGCTACATGATTGGAGAATGGGTAACAATTCCATTTGCAGTAATTTATTTGGAACGGGTACTGATTCAACAAGAAATGTTTGCTTAACAATTTCTGTTATGACAATTAAATCAAATGGGTAATTTGTTAGATGATTTTACCCTAAAAGGAAGTCATCCAGCTCTGGCTTTGAGATAGTTTTTCCTCTATGATCAGAAGATGTGGTGTTGAAGCCACCAACCTTCCCACGACACCACTCAGAACCTCAGGCAACACCCGTAGTGACCTGATGAAATCCTGCTGATCACTCATTCCAAGACAGAAAGGAACTTGTCTCCTGAGTAATTTCCTTCCTCAGGGGTAAGAATAATCCAAAAAAACTAGTTGATTCCTCTCCTTGATTTTGTATTTTGTTTTTCTTTAAAAAATAATGCTGATCCTAAATGCTATGTAATCGAAGCATCTGGATGCAACTTTGAACCACTCTACGTCTTTGTAAAAGGAACTACAGTATTTTAAAATCCAGGAAGGACTTTCCAATTATAAACCTAGCTAGACTCACACATTAAAAAAAATTCTCATGCCACACAGATGATGTATTATAGAATTGTACACTTGAAACCTGTATCATTTTATTAATCAGTGTCACCCTAATAAATTTAATAAAATTAATAAAAATAGGTGGGGAAAAAAGAAAAAGAAGAAAAAACATTCTAATGTCACCTTCTATGGATTTAAAATACAAAAATAAAACATATTTTAAAATTATGATTCAAAAGTGCCATCTGCTGGTTTTGTCTAGGAATAATACCCCAGCAAAGCTTTCTGACTGACGTTCAGAGGAAAGAAACGCTGAAGTATATACACACTATCCCATTTTTAAAGAAAATACAGTATACTGTACCATGATTATAAAGTAATGATACCAAAGTTCATAAATCCCATATAAGAATTTATTTGAGGTGTTAATAACTATAATAGTTTTGCTTTTCTTGAGCAATGGTTTGCTTATACTTTCTGGGCATTATCAATCTGAGTTGGATGCTTTCCTTTCACTATTTGCTGCTGAAAACCTAATTTGTGGTCCAGACTTAGAAAGAGTAAAAACCGTTAACAGATGCAGCTCGTGTCATCTCCTCATTCCCAGCTCTGTTTTATTGCTTTACCCTTTCCTTTACCTTTCCATTTGCTTGTGTGTGCATGCGTGCGTGTGTTTTTGGAGCCACCTTAAATCTTTCCTTGAAACAAGGTGAAGTAGAGATAAATAAATCTCTAAATTGAGCTTAAGTGAGGTAAACATAATCAAGGTAAGTAAACTGAACTGTGAAGACACAACTGAGCTTAACGCAACATGGCTATGATCTGCTTTAAAGAGAGACTGGCTTGCAGACAAACCAATGCAGGAAGCAATCATAAAAGGCAAAACTGAATGAAAGAGGTTCTTCAGAGCAGAACGGAGGAAACGCAAACTGCCAAGAGACCACAGAAATGATATGCAAAGAGCACAACGGATCCGTCCTTTGCACATGATTCTGATGACACCCCTTATACACCGCACTTCTACTTTTTTCAAGCATGTACTTGTTTTAAATGTCCTGTATCACCTTCCATTAGTTCACGAAAGCTCTGTATATATAATACATAAAACATTCCGACTGATTCATCACTGACTAGATGTGCCACTAAACCTAATAGGCAATGTAAAATTTATCAAATGTAAACATATGTTTGAAGTTACGTCAAACTGCCTTACCTAATGTCTTCATCAGTGACAATGAAAGCTTTGCAGAGGGGTTGAGATGTGTTAAGCCAAACAGCGGGGTTCTTTTCCACAGCAGGGGAGACTTGGCCTGTGATGGGTGCAGAGCTTGTGTGCAAAGCACTAGCGACAGCAGATAACAGAGTCTCATCATTACTACCTGGACCAACTCCTGCAATCAGAAATATGGACTTGTTAAAGGAAAAATCTGGACGTGCCAAGCAAACCTTATGTAACCTAAAACAACTGCTATTTTAATGTTCATTTGAGATCATACATTTAAAACTGACATAAGCCAAAGCAGCAAAGGACTACATTGTATCTACTTAATAGTTATTACACACCAAAGGATTAACATTCAAGAAACAGTAACAAAATAGCTGAGCATTTCAATAAAACTTTAACATAACTTTAAAAATACATTTTCCTAAGTACTAAACTTTTTAAAAGTTGGCTACTACATTTCCTCAAGCAAGGTCAATTATTTTAATGATGTAAGTCCCTTCTAAGGTCGTATTATACTCAAGCATCCCTGTTAATGAATTCTTAAGAGTCCTGGAATACTTTCTTTTACAGCTTTTAACATGAATTTTAAGCAATACACTTGTCTTCTTTGTTTTGGGACTTCAAAGGCAAAGTCAATGTAAGCATGCTGTACCTGCAGCTTTCACAGCTTTTTCAAATACCTCACAAACTATCCAAGCTAACAGATTTAATAATTGTACACCCTGACTACTCTAAGGCGACTGACCCCATGGCTACATTTAAATGCACTGCTTCAACTCCTACGCTTGTTAAACCAATTAAAGCAATCATTTCCAAGGACACAGAGGGATGAAACAATATGCTAACCATGAATCATGAGGATTTTTAAGCAATCCACAATCTAGCAAGATTTAGAAGCTGAACTTCTCATACTCTAAAATAACGCTTGTCTATAACTTGGAATTAACATATGATGTGACAAGCACACTAGCAGCCCAGATCCCACGTGCCACTGTGACTGGACAGAGGGGCACCTCTTCCCACTGCTATTTGCAGCAGGGGTTTGTGGAGGGAGAGGAAGAAGGAGAGCTGTTAGCTGTTCTTTAGATGAAAGAGGAGAGAAAGATCAAGGGCTGGGGCAGACGCTGCTGTGAGCAGGAAGCTTAGGAAACTCCGCCACTCACCTGCATTGGGCTGACTGGGTGAATTAGTGTGATGAACCTAAGCTAAAGCCAAATCTTTACACAGAAGAAAATCTTAGTACACTTCCCTGAAGCACTCCTGCAACACACAAGCTTTCCGTGTGCATTTCCCCTAGGTTCACTAAAACACAAGAGGTACATCATCTAGAAAGGCATTCCATCCCCCCAAGAAAGACCTCATCTCAATCACTTCTGACTCCACAGCACCTAACACAGAGCCTGGCACACAGCAGGCACTGCACAACTGAACTCAGTAGTACCTTGAAGACCTTTAGGTAGTTCCATGGTTTTTATAATTTGTTCTGTTACATCTGATGCACTAAGTCCTTGTAGCCTCTTCTCCCAGAAAAGCTGTAAGGCAAAACATCACCGTTAATAGGTACATTCTTGGAACAAGAAAGTAGCGCATCGATGCTGCTGAATGATGAAATTGAAATTATTTCAACAATTTCCTAATTTCCCCATTTGTTCCTTACAAAAAGCTAAAGGATACTCCAAACATGAATTACTTTAACACATCATAATTCTTTTCAAATGATATTACTCAAAAACCGTTTTCTTGTTTTATGCAGCCTATCCACTCGTTACATACAGTACCATACAGATTGTTACGTGCTATGTACTATATACAGTTCTTTATAAGGTATCTTCCGGAGAATGTAACTTAAACATTTTTAAAGATTCACTTGGCATGAGAATGTAACGCTATCATTTATCAGGGAAAAGACAACAAATTATAAGGTGTAACACCCCTTTATCCAGTATCATTAAGAGCTCCTCTACCTTTGCGATTTTTCCAAAACGTTTTCTAAGAAGTTTAGCCCTTTCGCATATTTTAAGGGCAAAGGGGGCTGTGTCTTTACGGAAACTTTTCTAAAATGCCTTACATACTTCCTTGCTCTGGAAACAGATGCCACATTCATGAGTGACCTTCTCCCTGCTGCACAGAGCCTGGGACACCTTAGTCACTCTGTGGCCCAGGTCACCACTTGGGGCGCCAGTGAGCACACGGAAGCTCTTCATATCCTACAGGGCTACTGAGGACGCGACTGCTTATCTAAATCCTAAGTGCTCCAAGACTTGATATCCTTTCTACACTTCATTCTCCCACCTACTTAGCTATTACTTCTCACTACTGCCATTCATCCATTCAGTGTGTATTTATTGAGCTCCTACTATGTGCTGTGCTTGCCCTGTGGGTGAAACAGTAGATAAGACAGACAGTGCCTTTGTTCTCAAGCCTTCACCTCTTTTCTAGTCTGGTTTGTATCTACTACACCCGCAAAAAACAGATAAAGGAGTTCCTTAGGACTCTGTATATCTGTCTATAATCCTGGAAACCAGAGGCCTGTTACATAGTAGGTACTGAAAAAGCGTTTGTGCGGATGACTGAACATGGGAGTAAATGGACTTAGAATGAGACCTTGAAGGGACACACAAACCCAAGCTCTGGATGTATGACCTTAGACAAGTTCTATAATCTTCAATTTTGTCTTCTATAAACTATGGCAGCAATGACTATCACATAAGATTATTGTGGGAATTAAATAAGGCAATATATATAAAGTACTTGCCACAGAGTAGGCATAAGGTTTACTATATTTACTTTCAGCAAATTTTGACCTATGGATATGGGAAAGGTATCAGGTAACTGCCCTCCAGACAAACGCAAAGATACAGTAAAACAATTGGAGTTATGGCAGAATAGTAACATGTTGCATTTGTAATAACCTCAATGCTAATGCTAGCAGCAAGAGTAACCTGCAACAGAATGCCCTCACTCTCCTTTGAAGATCTTACATCTCCTTACAAATTACATCACCAGCTGAATGTGTGGTCAACATATATGAGGACACGCCTACATTAACCATCGTGGGCCAAAAATGGTTAGGTGAACGTTATAACTGATGATGTGATGAGTGTCCCGAGAAACCCAGACTGCTTTCTATTTCCTCTTTGGGGGAATAACATCACTTATGCTTTGAATATCACAACTATAGAAAAAGACAAGGAAAACAAAAGCCAGTTAATTCCTAATGAAAACTTACTCAGAGGAACCAGTGAGTATGAGATTAACAAATACTTTTACAATAAAATTATATAGACATAATCTAATTTGAAAAATACCAAATCAACACTACCAAGAAAACAAAGAATGGAAATTATGAACAGATATACTTAATAATACTTTACATCTAAAAATTCCAATACTAAATATCGAAAGTTAAATTTTTTAACATTCTATCATTCTTAATTCATAATTTTAAAATTCCTATGAATTTGAAGAAAAATGATGAAAAAGTTGAGGAAGGAAATTTTGCAAAATAAATCTTGGCTTGAGAAATGAATGCACGGCTCTAGATTACAACTCCTAGTACCACCACATGTCATCAGATAGCCCTCAACTAAATCGGAAGTTGAATCTGATACGCATGGATGACCTCTTTATAAATGAAATGCTTACGCCATGAAAACGGAGATACATGTACTTACGTATGTATACATGTGTATGTGTGCGCATATATATCCCTCCCACCCGCCAGAGGAGGTGGGGGAAGTGGGAAAGGTCAGAGAAGGCAAGGGGGCTGGTTTGAAAAAAGACAACATTTACCTGGTGAAGATCACCACTGCCCTCTCCATCCTTTCCACCACTCATTCAAAGCTAATACGCTCACCTCACTTTCATGAGAATTGAAACCTTGAGCTAATGTCTGTCTACACCTCAGTGTGTTCCTAACTCACTACATTCATCTTGTCAGGTTCCTACCTGTTTGGTTTTATTTGTTTTGGGGAAGGGACATTCTTTGCATTTTAAAATATTTTTAAAATGTACATACAGTAGGTATGATGCTAAGTCTTTCACACACGACATGGTTCAGTTTAAATGACATTCTGAAAAAGAATAAACTACAGGGATGGTTGCCAGGGGTCAGGGGTAGAGGGAGGGTCCGACTACAAAGGGTCCGCACAAGGGAATTCTTTGGGGAGCTAGAATTGTACTGGTTTTTAAAAACACGAACTTGATCTAGCTGATACAAATACCATTTTCTGCCCTCCCACCCCCCACCCCAAGCCAATTCCTCAAGGAACGATCAATATGTACCACCTCCGTTCCCCTAGGTCCTTTTCCAGGAATTTTCACTCAATTTACTCTAGAAGGCAGTCAGCTCCTCTCAGCAAATTCAATGACCTTTTCTCATTGGGGGGGAGGGGGGGGGAAGGAGGGGTCTTCCTCTGCCTGAATTTAACATTTCCTTATCTGCTCATTTAGGAATCCCACGTTTTTACTGGGTGATTAACTGTAGTCACCTGCAGTTCTTCCCATTGCACTACTTTTCCCAACCCCTCGAAGTCTACAGGCAAAAATACTGAAAAGGCATCTCCTTAAATTTGGAAGGAGTCCCCCTCTATGACAGCTACCATGGCTGCCCTACCACACTTTCTAAACACGATTGCTTTCATCAATCCTAACCCCCCTGCTGAAGATCTGACTTCCCCTGCCAAATCAGTGCTTTCCTCAGCTTAACCCTGCTGCCTGGGGTGAGGCCGAATAATCAATGTAACACTTTTAAGGGGCAATGATTTCACGTTCGCAGAAACTCCCACAACGCGCTGTCACCTCAGTTGCTACATCCTTTTCTAACCCCCACTAATCAGACCCTCCAGGTGCCTCTAATACCTTGCTCTTTGTCACCCTCCTGTAGGTAACAAAACTGGATGGCTTCCTGTGTGCATCACTGCCTATGGCCAATGGTCTGGGCAACACCCTCCCCAGTAAACCAGTTGATGGAGAACAGAATGGGATTAAAGGGCATCTGAAACCACACCAGTGCCTAAAACGTCAGTGACCGAGGCAGTAGAGCGTGGCAGTGCATCTCTAGCCCTTTGCTCCTCACGTGGATGCAGGAGGTACCTCTGTGACATCAGTGGAGGTACAGCACATGTACTGTGACAAACATGGTGGTGTGTTATGAAAGCTGCTTCTTTAGCGAGATGAATGATCAAATCTGCTTCCTGAAAGTAAAACCAACCCAGGATACAACTGCAGCCTTTTTTTTCCTTCATTGCTTGGATTTAACTGGGACTTTGGGGGATTTGGTCAACTTGCCTGACCAAGGATACCCAAGAAATCACTTGCATATGAGTCACACTAACAATGGAGTGATGGCATAAAATGACAGAGGCAGTCATTTTCAAAGCGAATATAACTGAAGGCGTTTGAATAGTTTTCTATTAGAATACTGTTTTAGCTTAAGTATGCTAACGTCTATTTCTCATAAACCCACTGAAAAGCATCTAGATCAAATATACCAGTATTATTTTCATCCACCATTATATTTAATTTAAAAAGCATTGAAGTGTCTGTGTGAATTTAAAAAAAAACAATCACTGATGAAAAAAAGAAACTGACCTTCTATGTATGTATAAGCAAGACCTCAACTTGCGAGTCAGCTCAGAGGGTAGGAAGATTTAACTTCTGAGTAGCAGAGTGAATGGAATGGGCTTTAGTCACACCGATCTTGTTCCAATACTTGCTTCTTCACTTTCTAGCTTTATAAAGTTGGACAACTAACTTAACCTCTCTCAGTATGTTTGGGGCCTTATGGAACGGGACAATAAAAACAATCTCAAATGGACTTGGAAACTTACCAACACTTGAACATGCCCAGTGGAGAGCAAGTATCATTTTACTATAGATGCTCACTCATGGCTCAGCACACTGCTGATCCTACAATAGCACTTAATAAGTAGTTGGCAGTCTTATTAAAATTAATAAATATAAACAAAGCAAAAAAAAAATCAACTCTGAAAGGTGGGTATTCACCAATGAAGACTGAGCACGTGGCTACAAATTGGCCCTTCCCTCCCAGTTTTCAGCTGGGGTCTTCTTGCTGCTACAAGAAGCTCATGACTCTTCCACTGCCTCTTCTCATCTACGCCAGACTGCCTCTCACCGAGGGCCAAAGACTGGAAGAACCGTACTAAGCAGGGCCGGCTAGGTAATTTGCAGGGCCCAGTACAAAATGAAACTGTGAGACCCCTTGTTCAAAAAGAAGTAAGAATTTCATGATGGCGACAGTGGAGAACTCAGCCAGGCACTGGGGCCTGCGCCTGGCGCTCAGGTCGCAGTGGTGAAGCTCACAGTGCTGGTGACAAGCACTGTGCAGCCATGGGAAGGGGGAGACCGGTCCTGTGCCATGCAGCGGGACTTAGGGAAATGCTGGGATATAATGGAAGTCTGTGGATTTCGTAAAAGAAGGAGGGCAAGAGAAAATAGTTCTGGCTGGATCTATGCAGAAAGGAATGGTCCCTTCGTTCCTCCTTAAAATAACCCAAGGATTTTTTCTTCGCCCCTGTCACTCCTCACTTGGGGGGAGGGCCGCTGAAAGGATTGCTGCCCAGGCTCTCCACAGCGAAGCAGTGTGGGTAAGGAGGGAGGGAAGCCCAGGGGATGAGGAACGCAACGGGGAAGAATGGACTGGAGCCTAGAGAAGCATCAGAACTTTGTTCTATTTAAAGTCCAGTGGATAACATGGAGGGCTTTTAATTAAGACTTCCTGAAACTGTAATTTTCTTGTTATTTTTACCCCCTCTATTTCCATGTTGTGATGACAGTGAAGCCCTTAGACAAACCTCAAAAGGGCTCTGAACGTTTTTCAAGAATAGAAGGTAGAAGAGAATGAGGGAACACAAACCACATTTCTGTTTTGCAGTGAAGCAAGAAGGGGAAAAAAAAAAGCTTGAAGCAGCAGCTAGAGCCTAGAGCAGAGTTTCTCAATCTTAGCGTTACTGACATTTGGGGTTGGTAATTCTTTGTTGTGGATGTTGAGAAGCATCCTTAGCCTACCAGTAGCACTACCCCAGTAGTGACAACCAAAAATGTCTGGACATTGCCAAGTTTCCCCCAGGTTTGGGGGTAGAAGGGGTGGGAGAGACAACATCAGGTCTGCCTGAGAACCATTGGTCCAGAGAAAAAGATAGGAGAGTAGGATGTTTACAACAGCAGGGGCCCAGATCTCGTAGCAGAAAAAGAAGGCAGACCCCTCCGTTGGCACAGCCATCACTGCAGCCAGCTCCTTTCTCAACTCATAACCATCTCTGTCCCACCTCCTCATTCCTGGCCCTAAGTGATTTGGAGCTGGGTGCCTCTTTGTCACTGCCAGACAATTAACGGGAGAGTAAGATAAAGCAGAAGTGGGAGAAACATTTCTTACCTTAGGAGTTGACGTTTAACACACTTCCTGATAGAGACATGGTTATCAACAGTAATTATTTTTAATAATTCAGACACACTTTAGATTCAGTGGTCTTTGATGGGCTGGTCTGGGATGCTAGAACCATTTATATCGTTTCTATTGGAAGATGTAGAGTTCCAAACAACTGAAACGTGACATTTTATAGCCCACCCTGTAAGCTAGAAGGCCTCTCTCTGTACATACAGATTTTAGAAGGAGCTCTCCGAAACCACCACAGGATCAGAGCATATAAGCAGGTGCAAATCTGTCACTGCTATTGAGAGAGGAAGGCACAGCTCCATTCAGAATGACTTTAGGGTGTCCAAGTGTAGGTACAGCAACAAAACCGAATGGATACACTGATGTTGAACATGTTAACTCCCGTAAATGCTTAGTCTGCAGCTATCAGTAGGGCCTGGCCAACTCTAAACTAAAAGCCAGAGAAAAAACATCTCACCAAACTGAGCCACACAAAAACTTACTTATGTTAGCCTTCATATATTAAAATGCATCTTCTCTCATCTTTTGAAATTCTAATGTCTGTTAGAAAAAAAATAAACTGATTATATAAAACACACTGAAATTTCAATAACGGAACTAAATAAAGTTCATCTAAAAGTCCTACGTATCTGAACTCCTATTTCGTATTGTTTATTTTTAATACCACAGGCTGACTATTAGCTCCTCAGCCAAGAAGCCTGTAATCATCAACTCTAAGGCTGACGAGGAAAACCAGGAGGTCAAGCCTAACGGCCCTGAGCTCTTCAAATCTCCTCCCGCCACATCAGGCTCCTCTGAACCATGTTCCCCTCCTTATCGCCTGTCTCCCAGCCGGAAGCAGCCTGCTGCCTTTCTAAGGTTATTGCTACACTTGGCTCTCGGTCACTGGTCTCCTGCCTCCTCCTGACGAGTCTCATCAATTTGCCCGACTTCTCTGCTCACATTTTCCCTTTTCCCCCTTACTCTCTTGACGCTCCTTCCCCTGAAGTGACAGATACACCTCAAACACCAATAACCTAAAAACTGTCTTTATTCACATGACTTCTCCTTCACACCACCGCTATCTTCCTCCTTTCACTAGGAGAGAAGCTTTCCATTTCATTTCCTCGCCTTCTTTGCATCCTTTTCCTTCGAACCTAGACTCTGCTCCTCCTACCGTGTTTCCCCAAAAATAAGACTGAGCCAGACAATCAGCTCGAATGCATCTTCTGGAGCAAAAATGAATATAAGACCCAGTCTTATTTTACTATAAGACTGGGTATAATATGATATGAGATGATATAATATAATGTAATGTAATGTAATGTAATGTAATGTAATGTAATGTAATGTAATGTAATGTAATGTAATGTAATATAATACAATATAATATCGGGTAATATAAGACCGGGTCTTATATTCGTTTTTGCTCCAAAAGGCGCATTAGAGCTCATTGTCCGCCTAGGTCTTATTTTTGGGGAAATAGGGTACTATATTAACACTGACCTACCCAAGGTCACAGCAATCTTCTAATTACCGAATCCAATTCCTGATTTAAGCCTCCTTTGCTCTACATCACTGTTACAATCGCCGGCTGTCAGAAGACTTATGAAAGTCTGCCTTTTATGATGGGTCTCTGTATGTTTCTGCATTTTCTACTACTATTAAGCAACAAATTGCAACTTCTAACAGTAATTGCCAAAGAAATAAGGCTATTAGCATTTTCTCTAAGGAGAACAACATTCAAAATGCCTAAGATGTGATATACCTTTAAAGTGAGGACAAAAGTGTTAATATTTTGTAAAACAGAAGAACCAAGATTACCTTCAAAATCTCACCATTTTAAGAGTTTTAATCAGCACAGACTCATCCCTGTCAAGAGCACGATGCCAGACACATGGCTGGCACTCAAATGTTTGTGGGGTGAATGTGCAGCTAAGTAGAGGGGGTACAGGGAAGCAGAAAGAACAATGGTGTGGGAGCTAAATGCTTTAATCCTGACTCAACCATTAAATACTGTGCTGTCTTAGGCAAGCCACTTCGTCCCTTGGGATGTATTTCACTAGGAAAATAGAAATACTATTATAATAGTAACTGCCTTATCTGTCTCAGAAGGTTATCAAAACACTGATAAAAATGAGAAAATTCTTTGAAAACACCTATTTTTTTGTTGTTGAATTGCTCAAAATACTTTCAAAAGTTAGGATTTCATAAATTCAATGAATATCTTACTCACTTTTTGAAGGCTTTTGCTGAATCTAATCAAAGAACAAAGGATCTGGTTATGTATTTGTAGACTAAGGCAAAACCCAGAAATTGTGCAGTTCATATTCACTGACTCATGAAAAGCTAAATATGTCAGACACTGGGAGAGGGCTACACAGAGGGACGATTCCTACACAGAAGGAATTCGCCGTCCAGTTTATAAACTGCTCTACTTTAAATCAACCCCATATGATATCTGAGCTGTCTCATTTTAGTTAGCAAAAACCAACTTAACTTAAATATCAGTCTTCAAACATCCAAAGTCAACCATGAGCTACCCCCTTATTTTGTGAGTGGCCTGGGAAGAAAGGGCTAGACGATGACAAGAAAATTATTATGTAAACGAAGGAAAAACTTGATTCATGTGGCTGTGCAAAACTCCAGTAAGATCTCTTGTTAGGGCAAAAGATAACATTTTGGCTAAAGAGGATGGGAGAACGAAGTGAAAGGCGAAAAAGAGAAGCGGAGGATGGGGAAGCAGGAACCATCTGTAGCAGCTGCTTGTCTAAATTTTGTCATACTACCGAACTCACACAAAGTGGGCAGGTAATACTCGTCAGTGACTCCAAAGGTGCCATTACCATAAGACGATCGTGGAATGTGGACTAAAAGCACTCATTCATGATGCCTGTAAGTTTTCCATGTGCTCCTCCCACAGAAAAAGTTATAATAATAACTTTCTTATTAATACATAAGTCCATACAGGGATTTAAGTATGCTCTTCCCTTTCACTTATTTGTCACATTTCCACACACTTGGAGTTATTTGTTCAGTGTCTGTTTTCCTTACTATATTGAAGTTGTTTTATGAGGACAGGGTACATATCTGACTTGTGTGTTTATATAGTACCTGTAATATAATCAGCAATATATATTGTTGAATAAATGAATTAATGATTTCAAAATCCACTCAACTGTAGGAACTTTGATCTGTAATAAGAGCTATCATTATCAGAAGAGATGCCCTTCAGAAAAGCTTCCTTGAAACTAATTTCAATAATGTAAATTAGTTATTCATTTTTTATAGTGTAACATCAATAGATACTATTTCCTTTTTAATATTGATAAATCAGGAAATAGAAGTATATACATACTATTCAAAATATGACATTAAGCAACCACTAGAACTAAAATCAGGTTACAAATGCTCAAAATTATTCTTAGGATGAATTTAAAGAGAAAACCCACACTATAGAATAAAAATAGAAATACCAGAAAATGACAATAAAATATTAAAAACAATATATAAAAACAATGATAGCCTCAAGACCAAACATATCTGTAAAATCAATAAATGTAACGGGAAACTCCCCTATAAAAGAAAAAAAAGACCCTCAGATCAAATGGGAAAAAAAACCCAACTGTGTGTTTTACGTAAGAAATGTATCTAAAAATAAAGGGACTCAGAAAGCTGGGGGGAAAAAAAAAAAAAGAAAAGAGCAAAGAAATAGCAAGCCAATATAGACATTAAGAAAACAAAGATCTCAATATTACTAAGATTACTTCAAGGCAATAAACGTCAAATAAGACAAAGCATAACCCATTATAATTAACTGACTTCTATGAAATAAACGTTATTTTAACAAATTTGATGATAAAATTGGTGTTTGGATTTCCACGGGGAAAAATGCACGCAACTTGTTAAGAAAGCTCTCCTCAATACTTCTTTCCATCTTTCATCAAGATGCTACCAAAAGCGGAGAAAAGAAGGTAGGTATCAAAACAGACACTAAAAATATTAAAAAATAGTACCAGAAAATATTATGAACATTATACCACTAGATATGAAAATTATGATAGGCACATATTCCTAGAAAAAGATGTTCTCAAAACTGGTATAAAAAGAAATATAAAATATGAATACTCATCCATGTAACTTTTTTAAAAAGTTGAATCTGTAATTTCAAGCTTTCCCATTTGAAAAAAAAAAAAGAAAACCTTAGGCTGAGATGGCTTTATAATTCTTCCAAACATTTAAAGAAAGTACTAATCTGACACAAACTCTTCCAGAGAATGGTAAAAGAGGGATCACCTCCCAGCTTACTTTATGAGGCCAACAAAACTTTGATAATAAAGCTGGAGAAGATTACGAGAAAAAAAAATGCAAGTCTCTCTCTCATTAACATAAAAGCAAAAAATCTAAAACAAAGTAACAGCAAACCTAAACAGCTATAACAATGACAATATATCATGACCATTTTGGGCTTAATCCAGTAATCCAAACTTTGTTTCACACTCAAAAAAAATTAGGCAAGGCAATTCACCACATAAACCTATTACTATAATTCACTGTATTAACAGAATAAATAAAAATCATTTTATCATTTAAGTAGGTAGAAAAAAAGAACCTGATAAAATTCAATACCCATTCATGAAAAATATTCTTAGTAAACTTTGAATAAAAATGAATTTCTGTAATCTGACAAAGGGTACTCATAAAAAATACCCACAGCATACATTATATTTAATGAAGAAACTTTAAAAACGCTCCCTGGTATCACAAATGAGACAAGGATACCTGTTATTACTTCTATTCAAGATTGTATTGGAAGTCCGAACCAGTGAAATAAGACAAGGAAAAAAAATAAATGAAAGGTTTAAGGATCAACAAGAAAGAAATAAAATTCATTTGCAGATGACATGTTTGTTCATGTATAAAGTTAAGGAGACTCATTCATTACTTAATAAGTGAATTTAGGAAGATAACTGAATACACAGTCAATATACAAAATTAACATATATATTCGCAACAAATAAAAAATTTTAAATTCAATGCAATCACTTAGAGTAGCATTAAAAAACATCAACTGTCTAGAAATCAATTAAAGATGTGTACGCTCTCTAGACTGAAAATTATAAAATATTAATGGAGGGATATATAAGATTCATGAATTACAAGACTATTGTTAATTCTCTCCCAAATTAATCTATAGATATAAACCCTAGCAGGTTTTGGGGAACACTGGACAAGCTGAGTCTAAAGTTGATATGGAAATGCAAATAACCAAGACTAGCTAAGATAATTTTGAACCAAAAATAACAAAGCTGCAAAACTTACATTAACAGACATCAAGACTTTTTATAAAAATATAGTTATTAAGACAATGTGGTATGGGGAAAGAATAAACAGACCCATGAAACAGAACAGAGTGTAGAAACAGATTCACATGTACAAACAGAACAAAGGAATAGAACAGGGAGT
This sequence comes from Rhinolophus sinicus, assembly GCF_057876585.1. Lineage (NCBI taxonomy): Eukaryota > Metazoa > Chordata > Mammalia > Chiroptera > Rhinolophidae > Rhinolophus > Rhinolophus sinicus. Next base: position 102,218,683 of record NC_142504.1, read on the forward strand.
CCAAAAACCTGACTTTCACAGAACTGTCACACTTTCACATCTGACGTTTAACATTCTCACATGACATTTCACACATGACAGGAAGTGACAGTGCAAAGTAATAGAAAAAGAATGGTCTTTTCATTAGATGGTGCTGGGTCAATTAAATATCCACATTGGAAAAAATAAATCTACCTCACATCATACACAAAAGTCAATTCCTAACGGATTGCAGACCTAAATGCAAAAGTCAAACAAAGCTTTCAGAAGACAGGGGAATGTACCCATAACCTTGTAGTAAGCAAAAACTTCTTAAACATGTCACAGGAATACAAAGGAAGAGACTGATAAATTAAAGCATATTTTTTTACTTTTTATAAATCTGTATTGTGAAGTACTACATACAGAAAACTGCAAAAACAAAACAAAAAACAAGCATATAGCTCACTAAAGTTTCACAAAGCAAATACACTCATGTAAGTACCACCCAGATCAAGAAACTGAATATTACTAGTATCCCCTGTACCCTCCCAGTCCCTGTCCCACTTCCCAGCTCACTCGAAAGTATGAACTTACATTTATCAAAGACATCATTAAGAGAGTAAAAAAGGTAAGCCACAAACGGGGAGAAGACATTTGAGATGTGTGTGTGTGTGTGTGTGTGTGTGTGTGTGTGTAACAAAAAAACTAAGGCACAAAAGACTTGAAGAGGTACTTCAAATAAAAGGATGCTATATGGCCAATAAACATGTAAATGGTGCTCAATATCATTAGTTACCAAGAAAACACAAAACTATAATGAAATGCCCTAAAATACGTACCACAATGTTTAAAATTTTAAAGACTGACAATGCCAAGTGTTGACCAGGATTTGAAGAAACTGTACACCACCAGTAGAAGTGTAACTTCATATAACTTCTTTGGAAAACTATTTGATATTATGTAATAAAGCTGAACATATTATATATTCTATGACCCAGCAATTCTACTGCTAGGTATAAACGCAAAACTAAAAACATGCACTAGAATATTCATTTAAACAATAGCCATAAAAACCAATAAGAACCTAAAATAAACAACAACAAAACAGTTAATACAGGGAACAGAGAAACGCTAAATGTCAAACAAATAAGAAATATCCCTATAATTAATATATTCAAGAGTAAGAGTAGAAGTTGTACCCATAAAACAAGAACAGTAAAATTTTATATATAAAAGCCAAGACAGAGCTGCTGGCAATTAAACATAGGATCACAATTAAAAATTCAAAAAAGTACTAAAAGTTAAAATCAAGAAAATAGCCCAGAAAGTAAAAACACAACAATGATAATGAGACGGAAAATATAAAAGTAGAAATAGGAAAATTCAAAGGTGGCAATACCCAACTTACACAAAGGGAAAAATGAAAAATCGTAAATATACTAAAAACTTTCAGAGAAAAAAAAAACTGTAAAAGAGGAACACAGATTCAGCATGGTTTTGGATTTCTCTTCAGCAACCTTGAAGTTAGAGAACAGTGAAACAATGTCCTCAAGACGCCAGGGAAACGATGTTCAATCCAGGATTACATATCCAGACAAACTTAATTGTGTCCAAGTGGAATGAAGTTATTTCTCATGTGCAGGTTTTCAAAAACTTTACCTCCCTTTATACTTTATTAGAAAGCTACTGGATGATTTACAAATTGAGAGTGTACGCTAAGACAGAAAAGACAGAAATCCAGAAATGTAGAAACACAGCAGAGCTACAGCCACCCAGCAGGACCAGAGGATGGATCTAGACTGAAGGGGAGCAGAGGTGATTCCAGAAAAACACAAGAATGAACCCCACGGACTTCAGCATAAGGAAAATTTTATTGATGGGCATAAATGAGGCAGAAATGAAAACGCATTAGGAAATACTAACTATAATTTGAAATAACACCTAGCATACAATTCTTAAGATCAATAACAACAATAAAGCATTATAACAGCAATTCTGATGACGATAGCGCATGAATTGCCCTACTGATGAATATTTTCAATCATAATATAAACACTGACTATTTAACCTATTTAACTAAAAATGTGATACAACTATGTTGAACACATGAGAGCAGAGAGAAAGAATTATGTACTCATCTACCACTGTGGGAAGTCAAGAAATAACATCTAAAATTAACAAATAAACAAACAGCATAATAAATATATTATTCAGAAATAGAGAGGTAATTATAAAGAGAAATAACAAGAATTGAGAATAAATGCTTCTGGAAATGGGACTAACAGACATAAAAGTAGGAACTATTGTTTTGAAACATTAGTTTTTTAGTATTTGTTTAACTCTATATTCCTATGCGACTTAGAAAATTTTTAAAGTTCAAAACTGGCACGGATCTCCCCACATGATAGTTTAAATATTTTTAAATGGACTAGAATAATACATGATGATTAAGGTTACTATGAATAGATAACCAATGGATTCATTAGTTTTTTTAAAAAATTCACACATCATCTTTCAGCTACAACTCTTAACCTCCATAAAGACTGACAAGTCTCCAAACCAGTTTTCTGTCCAGGGCTCCAACCCATCATCTTTTACTACCTGGATACCCCATGACTGCTTTAAGAGTATAAATTTCCTAATACTCATATTTATAGTTTATTACTTAAAAAATATACTGAGCTACTCCTCGATGTTTCCATATTCCTGCTAATGACATTGTTCTCCCATTTACCTAAATTCTAAGACTCTTCTCACAGGCACAGGTGATCAGTCAATAAATTTTGTCAATTATTTTACGACCAGCAGGAAACAAATTTTAGTTACGTCCTAACTTCCTACAGTTTTTCCAATGGTCTCCTAGTGTTAAGTCAGTCCTCATGCTACACACAATTAGTCAGATTAAAACCTCTGTCTAGAATGTCCTCCCCATAATTCTCTGCTCTCGTATTTATTTGTCTGTCTCTCTCCTTGTTACACTAGAAGGTAAGTTCCATGAGATCAGGGACTTTGTTTTGTTCACTGTGGTATCCTCACTACTTAGAACAGTGCCTGGCACAAGTCAAGGACTCAAGTTATGGTATTTGAATTGAAAATCATTAATTCATTAATTCAACAAATGCATAATAGAGATCCTGTAGACAAAGCAATGAATAACTAATACATTTATGATCTGAAAAGGAGAAGGGAGAAACACCAAGTCCAGACTTGATGAATCAGAGGCTTTCTGAACAGATGAAGTGATATCTAAGATCAGACTTGAGGGATGAGTAGGAAAGAGCTAATTATAGTTGGGAAAGAAAACAGCATGACATATGAACAGGGAGGCAAGGACAGGGCACATACAGGAGGGAGATGAAGAGCACATTCAAAAATCTACAGAAAGTTTCATGTGACTCAAGTATAGAACCAGAGAAGGAAGTGAGGCCGGAGAGAAAAGCAGAAACTGAATCATGAAGGATTTTGTAAGTAATGCTAGGTGTTTTGACTTTGTAAGTCATATTTAGGTTTTTTGACCTAAAAACTAATCAATAGAATAACACTATTAGATCTTCACGTCAGATGGAGGTTCTGGATGCAATATACGGAATGAATTGAAGAGAATAAGACAAGCAGGAGGGAGATGAAATGAAATGACAGTTACCTGGTATAGAGATGGAGCAAGTGAATATTTAGGAGTAGAGTCAATAGGGCTTGTTGGATAATTAGAGTTTAGGGTAAAAGATGTTTGGGGTAAAAGAGTCAAGGATGATGCTCAGTTTCCTGGCTTAGGCAGCCAGGGGACAGTAGCACCTTCACTGAGGTGAAGCACATAGAAGAAAGGGCCAGTGTGACAGAATGATGCTGGAGTTTAAGAAGCTGAATTAGAGGTGCTGGTGAGTCTTCCAAGCGAACAATGTTTAGATGGATTGATAAAAACAATGGAAGCTCAGGGTAAAGATACCAGTTTGGAAACATTAACATATAGATGATAACTGAAGCCATGAGAATGAATGAAATCATCCATGGAGGGTTCCCGTCCAGAGAAGAATGCCAAGTATTCCCGGGGAAACCCCACCATTTAAAAACATAGATAGAGAAAGAAGAACCTAAGAAGGGGATTGAGAAAAAACAAGGAAGGAGGAAAACCAAGCGAGTACAGTGTCACAGAATTTTGCAGAAGTCGGGTAGTCACAGTGCCTAATGCTACAGCAGGTAAGTAACTGAAGTACCAAAATGTGTCCATCCAATTTCGTAAGGAAACAGCTATCTTGATGACAACAGTTCAAGTGGCACAGTGGGAACAAAAGCTATACTTCAGAGATATAAAAATTAAGAGGCAAAGTAGATAGTAAATACAGACAACTCCAAGAAGTTTGACTGTAAAGGGAAAGGAAAGGAAATCCTAAAGAAGACATAGAGTGAAATAAATAATAAGATAGGGAAAATTTGAATACAGTTAAATGCTTTGGGAAGAAGGCAGTTTAGAGAGAGAAGTTGAAGATGAAAGGCAGCTGACATAATCCACTGAGTAAGATCGGAAAGAGAAGTAGGAAGGGATGCATCTGGGGCGCACAGATGTTACAATTAGCTCTGGGCAACAAGGAGATGCATTCAAGTTCAGTTCAGAAGGGTAATAAAAAAACTACTCCCTTGTTCAAAATCCTCTAATCATTTCTCATTTGCAAAATTAAACACAAAGGCTTTAGTCTATTGAAATAAATGCAAATTTAAAATAACATTTTATATATTGAACTACCAAAATAAAGGAAGAGTATAGATAATACTCAATGCCATAGAAGATAAGCTGAAACTGGAATGCACGTAACTTTTCAATATACTTTTAATTTGGTACAATTCTGTGGAAATCAATTTGCCACAATGCATCAAAAATCATAAATATTCACACTAATTATATTTCTGGGAATCTATCCCAAGGAAACATTGTAAAATGTAGGAAGGAACTTATATACATAAGGATATTCACTGGAGTACTACCTATAAGAGTGAAAAATTGTGGAAAGAATATGGAAATGGTTAAGTAAATCATATGCTAGCAAATACACAGTTGTTGGGGCAATATACGGTTAATTATATCACACAAATTATATAAAATATGAATAAAATATACATAATCTAAAGTTAGGTAAAACTTTTTTAAGTATGTATATATATATTATGATCATATTTTCAAAAGGCGTATTAAAATATTGAAATATAAAAATGATAAAATACTATTATAATTACATTATAAAAAAAGAATTATAGGTATTTTTCTTTTGTCTATTCCGAATTTCTTTATCTTATTAAGTAAAGCAAATGATAACACTTTTAAAACTTGTAAAGACTGATATTTAAGGAAACCCTTGACTACATTCTCAGCTCCCATGACTTTCCATGAAAACCCTGATCTCCAACTTATTTGTCTCCTCATTCCTGCCCATTGCCATGTAACAGCTTTGCAAACACTACTCTCCCTAATTGCAATGTCCTCTCCCTCTCATTTGGTTTTCTAAATCCCACTCAATCTGCACAGTTCGGTACATTTCCATATCTCTTCTAAAGATTTCCCCCAACCTCCTAGCCATAGTAACCTTACCCTTCTTGAGCATCCTTTGCACTTGTCTATAGTACTTATCTGACACTTTGTACATGGCATCTTTCCAACATTGCCCAGAATAATGCTTTTAAGTGGTACTGGGCAACATGTCATCTGTCCTCTGCACGCCCATGTCCATGGCAACATTATTCACAATAGACAAGACATGGAAACCATCTAGGTGTGCATCAATGAATGAACAGATACAGAAATGTCACACACACACAAATGGATTATCAGCCATAAAAAAAGAACAAAATCGTGCCGTTGGCAATAACATGAATGAACCCCGAAGGCTTTATGCTAAGTGAAATAGGCCAAACAGAAAAAGACAAATACTGTATGATCTCACTTATATGTGGAATCTAAAAGAGCAGAACTCATAAAAACAGGAGAGTATACTAGTGACTGCCAGGAGCGAGGGGGTGAGGGAAGTGGGAAGATGTTGGTTAAAGCTACCAACTTTCAGTTATAAGATGAGTAAGTTCTGGGTACCTAATGTACAGCATGGTGGCTACAGTTAACAATAGTGTACTGTGTACCTGAAAGTTAAGAGAGACCTTAAATATTATTACCACCACCACCACGACCGCCACCACGACCACCACCACCACCACCACCACCACCACCACCACCACCACAACAAAAAAATGGTAATTATGTGGAGCGATGGATGTGTTAACTAGTGTTATTGTGGTAATCATTTTGCAATGTATATGTGTATCAAATCATCATCACATTGTACACCTTAAATTTACACAATGTTAAATGTCAATTATATCTCAATAAAGTTGGAAAAAATCATTCTGAAAAAAGGCTGACTTCTGGAAGGGAGTAAAAGAAAGTTTCATATCCTGTGAAAGAAGAATTAGCAAACAAAATAAAAGAAAAAAATCTAGACTCAAATGGAAGATTTAAATCCGCTTCACTGATTCAAATATTTACTTTTTGGTTAAAAAAAAAAAGTAAATGTTCTATACAAAATGTAATTAATATTCAAGGACTATCAAAAACACCTAAAGCCTATCAGCACCCTATAGTCTAATAATTAAAAGGAGGAAGTAATGACTGAAAGATGAAAGTTCTGATTTGAGTTATGATAAAAGAGAAAAAAGTGAGACCAGAAAGAGTCCAAGATGACAGCATCAAAGAAATAAGGAAGAAACAGAAATGTGCGTTCTTCATATATTGAAAGAAGAAAACTAGGAAAGACACCTCTAACAGTAAAATCACAATTCAACTAGATTCAAAACAATTTTGAATGTATTTTACGTATCTGGCCAAATAAGGACATCTCAATGATTTTACTGTTTGGGATAATGTTCTTATAGTTGAGAGAGTTCCCTCCACCCCACTCCAGATTTCTTTTTAATCTAATGAAAAAACAAGTGCTCATTAAATAAGATGATAGTATATATAAAAACATCTAGCTACTTACCCTACCATAACCAGGTTTTACAAATTCCATCTCTACCTTATAATTTTAATCATAGGCAGAAATCACTGCTGAATTCTGTTTAATGCACTTCTGCTTACATTACCTTATTTGCACTATGAAAGCTATGGCATGTTCAAGGATTCACTACATTAGGGATTCATAATTTCTATATTTTACAGAAATCAAATCAGACTGCCATATAATGACCTAGGCATAGGATGTGTTATATAAGATGGAATTATTAATTTCACATCTAAATAACTTCAAACCTAGAGCCTAGATTAAGATCCAAAAATCTAATCCTAGTTCCAGGTCTCAAAATTCAACACTTTGAAAGGAATTACAATACCACTAGCTTGAATACCTTATTAAAAGAATGTGATACGGTTAAAGAGAAACACATTTATATCTATAGGAACCACAAAAATAGAAACCTCACTGTCTAATTAATTTACTCTATCATCAAAATAACTTCTCCAAATGGAGTATTTGGCAATTTATATTACTAATCTAGTTAAATGCAGCTATGCAAAAAGTGGCAAAATTGGAAGAATCATTTTTGCTTATGTATTTTTTGCTATCTCCTCAACAATATTGGCAGTCATCTGCCATATGTATGTTAAAATATAATTAAAGTCAGTATCTTGCCTTTACTAGCAACCTTGACTCTAAACCAGAATAGTCACGGTGACAGGTCATGACTTTAAAAACATTAATACAAAAGTTGTCTCTCTACTGTTATCCTGCATTTGCCCAATGCATAGTCCTATATTTTGAACTCTTATGAGGTAGTAGTCAAATATTACCTCAATTCTTATGTTGAAGATAAAGAAGGGGGAAAGACAACTAATAATGTCTTACTATAATCAAAAACATTCAGCAAAAACTGTCAGATGACATGAGGATAAAGTGAAAAACAGTCCAAACTAATGGAAAAGTAACCTCCTAAAAAATTTTAACACTTCCTGTCTATGCAAGCTGCAAGAAACATAAAACCCTCAAAAGATCTGGGGTAAAATGAAATAAGTTTTGGGTATTTTTTTTGGGGGGGGAGAATCTTTTGACATATTCATTTGAGACAAATCTCATAAATCTTAATAAAAGGAAAACTTAAAACTACTCAACATACCAAAGAATAAAGAGCAACTAATCTGGTTGCTTCAACTTTAAAAATCTAGGTTATCAACATCTTTACAGCCAGATAAACACTCAGTAATACTGTAGTTTTTAAAATCTGTGACTAAACTTACGTGCAGAAAACAATTAAATTACTGTTACAATTAACATAATTTGCTACTCAAACGGTCTTTAACCAAAGTATTTGGGTTTACAGAGTACATTGAGAACAATTTGGCAAAGAAAAGATGAGGATAAAATCTACTAAATACTCTCTCCCCTCAATAAGACAACTCAGATTTCCAACACGGAACTAATATTTTTAGTTATTCCACTCTCTTTATTTTTTGGGCTTTTTGAAGCAAACTGTCTTAGCCAATTACATACTTTTAAATTTTTCATTAAAAAATCTTTACAAGAAAATGATTTAAAAAATCACCAAAAAGCCAAAGGACAAGATGTTCAAGACTTTAGACAGTATCTAAGGAAGAGTACAATCAGGGAACAGCTTTATCAAGGTGGGCAAAGTTCAGAACAGCAGAATTCCTTCCCTGTTGTAATGAATACACTAAAACTCACAGTGCAGTTGGTGACTATCTCTGGGTCCTGTAGTAAAACAGAAGGGAAAAGCCTGGCACAGGAAGCTGAATGGCCCACAGAAACCTAAGTGGTGACAAGAGCCTAAAGGCACATGCAGGTATGCATCTTTTATATTGGATGTGATACACTTACATGGCCCCTGTTGAATCTCTTGGGGACCAACAGTAAAGCAAGTTTAGAACTTCAAATCTTGAGACATCTATAGCAAGATGCTGATCCAATGTGGCTCCAAATATCTTCTGTTTTCCTGGCTCACCTGAAGAGGAAAAAACACTACAGAGGATGTGGGAACTGAATTTCCTTATGTAGTTTCTTCTAGAGCAACTGTCTGAAAGTTTTGGCCCAATCCTTTATGAAGTCTGGAGATGAGACACTTGAGGGACTTAGTGAAAACCAAAATTCAAATGAAAAGGTGGAGACATCTACAAGGGGAATACGAGAGCAAAAGATAATCGTCGTCCTAGGTAAATCAGTGTTTCTAATCCCTGAGTGGGAGGAGGCAGAGAAAGGAGAGAAAAAAAATGCACAGAGAGTTTCTCCCTCCAGTCCCTCACCCCAACTGCTACTGAAAATTCACAACGTACCTAAACTTTTGACCACAATTAGGGAGTGAATAAGCAAGATTACTTGGAAAGTTTAAGCATTTTGTCAAGTCTCCCTCCCCTGGCTATTTGGCATTATTATTAAGGAGCAGGGAGGCCTTTCAGATAATACTTTTTTTCTAAGAAAAGATTTGGTTGAATACAGCTTGAGGCAATAAAGAAAGAGAATAATAAATTCAATTTATACAAAAATGGAAGTCACAGGACAATATACCATATTGACATATACCGTATTTCTTTAATTGTTTTTCAAAAGGGGAAGGACAGCTTTCATGTTATAAGAAATCAGAACAAAAAGTCATTTTCAAATAATAGAAAATATTTTTTAAACTAAGCAACACAAACTACATGCTTCATCCCCTTAGGAAATACTATCCCTAGAAAGAATCTTTAAAAGACTAAGATTAGCAGAACCCAGTCTGAAGTACATTAACACACAAAAGCATAACAATGTAGTCTATAATATGAAATTAATTTAGATTCATTTTTATAATTAACTTCTTAAATTTTTTCTTAAAACATTTTACCTAAATATTGAATTAGTTCTTCGCCAGCATTCATGTAATAGCCTAGGACATAAAACAAACTTCTTTCCAAATTTATTCCATTTTAACCAAAGTTTACTTGAACTATACCTGGTAAAAAATACCAGAATTTTCTGAAAAATAAGATTGGAGAACCAGTTAGATCCTTACCTGACGTGGCTGCTCATTCATTCGTTGTGGGTCTGATTTCACTTTATTATTTGGATGATTTGTGACTTTGGTTACTGGTTGTTTGAAAATTGATGCTGTTTGTCTAATTGGCAATGTTGTATTCAAGTCTGGTTTACCCTGTGGATATAAGCATATTTTCATTAATACATAGCATAAATAAATTATTTTTATTAATTCAATACCAATATCAATGAATCAACTATTCCAAACCTCTCAACAGCAGCATTTTAAATACTCTGAAGTACATTTTAAGTACTTTACTATATAAGACATACATGAAATTAGCACATAATAAAAAAGTTTTTTGTATTCTTCTAAATGTAAGAAAATTCTCTATATAGAATTCAAAATTAATTTGGGTTAGCAAGATACTAAGGGCTGTCAAATGAACCAGTATGTTTCAAGTTGGGTTATACAAAAGGAAGGAGAAATTTCAGGACAACCAGCAGCAATCATTTCTACATTCTGCGAATGGAGGAAAACAATGGCATCCTTGGCTTTTAAAATATAAACCACCTGATCAGCTGGTGGAAGCCAGGCAGGCTTACGTAAAACCACATGAATTAACCTTCTCCTTTTACGCAGAAAAAGATAATTCGAAACAGAAGTTCTAATTCTAGCAAACACAACTCACCTTAGAAAAATGTAATAAAATACGGAAATATTATTTATTTTGTGTATCACATTTCCTACTTTTAAAGAAGAGACTTAAAATCGAAGCTTCAGAAAGTCAAGCAACATACTTATCTACTTTTAATCAACCAGAAAATAAAATGCAATATGTGTTCCAGTGAAATCAACGTGTGGAACTTCATGTGCAATATTCTTAACAGTAAGGGCGGGGAGTGGGGCAGAGGAGGAGGTGAGGAAAAGAACAAAACATGATTACGGCAAAAAATATAAAAGGTCATACATATATATATATATATATATATATATATATATATATATATGAAACCAACATATATCTAATATTTTTGACACACAAATATACTTGATCAATCTACAGGATAGTCAATGAACTTTTATCTTCACAGCTACCTCCAGATAAAAATTTTAATGTCAATTTCCAGACTCCCGAACAGTGGTTCTCAAACTTGAGCACGCACCAGAATCACCCAGAGGTCTTATTAGGACACAGATTACTGGGCCTCACTCCCAGAGGCTTCATTAAGTCTGGGGTGGGGCCTGAGAATTTGCATTTCTGTTAAGGTCTCAGGTGCTTGCTGTTGCTGCTGTTCCAGGAATCACACTTGCAGAACCACTGCCCTAAAACAAAGATTGCAAAATGGTGACACGCAGAGCAAGTCTAACTCATAGATGTGTGCAGGTCAGTTTTTGGTGTCCTAAACAAATTAAGCCAACATTTACAAATCTGGGGACTTCATGTCAAATCTAGAATTCTAGCTTCTCTTAAAAACTCAAAAGATCTAGAAATACTGGACATGATTTGGTCACCACAGGCCACGGTTAATTAGTAACGGCTGCCCGCTCGAGGTGTCAAGGGTTCTTTTGCAGCATTTCTCAACAACCCACATTTGTGTTACCTGTCTGAGCTCTGTAGGTGTTGTTTTGTAACCTCTGTTTAAAGACTATTAGCAATGCCTAATCTGACGATTATTACAGTATTATGTGGACCCACTATTACCGGTCTCCACCCTCCTCCCCACCCACACACACCTGTTCTTCTCTGTTTAGTGGGAATGCTTGTCATTCCTTTATCTCACTCAATTTTCTACCAATGTCTGTGCTTACCTCTAAGAGACATATTCATTTTAAATAACTCCTAACAATATTATTTCTCAGGTTTTTAGTTTTCTTATCTTTATGGATTTTCAAAAACCTTTGATTTAGAGGTATACAAACTTGGCCAACAGGCTGCAAAAGAATCACTTAGGATGACATTTTTTTAAAAGTGCGAGGCCCAGAAATGTGTATTTTTAAAAGCTCTCCTGGTAATTCTGTGATGCACACAAGGCTTGGACACCTCTGATTTATGACATCTAGAGCATTCTGGGCTCCAAGAGAAGCCACCCACCCTACAGTTAATGTTCAATCCCAAAGAAGCTTAACACACGAACACAGAGAACTTTTCCTGTCACTAGTTATAACTAGTATATGTCACGAAACAATTCTTTGCTTGGTTTTAATATCTTTGTTTTTAAAATAAGAATATACACTGTTGGTATTAGAATGAAGACGGCATTGCAACTGCTTGTATGAGCAGCCACCGTCAAACTTGTAAGATTCTCATTGTTACAAAGGATGGCTGGAGGTAGCAAACTACTCTAAACTACGAATTACGGATCAACAAAGACTGGAAGAAACTTGAAAGGTGTAAAAATGTTGGCACTATAACTGTAAGACTGATCGTTTTTTCCATTAACTTGTGTTTTTGGTGCAATAAATAAAAATTAGAAGGAAAAGAGCTGGCTAAAAAATTTTCAAAACATACAACTAACTTCCACTCTCTGACAATAAGACGGTTCATTCCCCAGTGACATGGAATGAGATTATTCAAGAGTGTGCCGTTATTCCTCTCTTGATCGTATTCTGGGTTTTATTATTTTGTTCTTTTAATTGGCATGGATCTCTGAAGACAGAATTTTTTACTAATTAATTTTGTATTCCAAAACAGTATCATGTAGAATAATCTGAAAAGCTGGGTGAACTGGTTTTCCTGGAAACTGTCACAGAAACAGTAAATTTTATTACCAGTCTCCCTGAGGACTGCCACAGTCAGTTAATTCTTGCCCAGTGGCGTGTCTGAGTCTTGCTAAATAACTATCAATCTGCCATAAACTTACGAGTTATAAAGCAAACACTATTTTTTATGGGATAAGATTAAAGCTAGTCATGTACTTGAGATCTTCTTTTTCAATATAAGGAAAAGTGAAGCAGCAGTTCCTTACATTGCAAAATTAAACTGGCAAACACACATATTCTAATATTAGAGCGAAACATTTCCAACCTGTGATAAATTTTCTCAGTGTACAGACTAACACTTGCCTCAAAATTTAATGTATTTTATAATAAGGTGCATATTAGATTGGAAATATTCAAATAACTCAATAAACTTTGAGGGTCTATTCTATCCCAGTAGGTGCTGAGAGGAATACAAAAATAAATCTTTTATTTTTTAAACTTTTATTTCATCTCTTTACAATAAGTGTCTGAGGTAGCTCTTTTATACCCGGAAAGAATATTCAATAAAAATTAATTTTTAAAAATAGAAAATCAAGGACAAAGAGAAGACAAATTTCCTTTTGAAAAGGTTAATAGTGATACTAGAGCTGAGCAACGAATATGGAGTATAGGGGTCTGAGTGAAAAAAGATTAAATTATACAGGAGGAAGCATACCAATTAATGAAGAAAACAAAAAGCTGTCCATCTGATATTAAATCTAGAAAAATATTAAAGGCACTGAACATCACAACAAATATTAAGCAGATTTCAAGTGTTTTTTTCTTTTGTCAATGACCTTCCATAAAACCAAGAAAATAGCATTTAAAGGGCAACTCAGTGAAGGTGATTCTGAAAGAGACTAAACCAGTGAGACCTAATTATTGTGTAATCGTCATTCAATGATCGAACTTAAGACTAGAAAAGAGGAAACTAAGGAGGTAGGTGAAGGGCACGTGTCATAAACAGGTGGTTTGCAAACATTGTTTGCATTCCTACTCCCTAAACAATGTCTGAAAATAAGTGTATATACACACCTACATTTTAAAGTTGGCATCAGGAATATTTCGTATTTTAATGTAAATAGTTGGGAAGGATCCACTTACTATAGAGTATTTCAAATACTGACACTTTTAATAAACTGTTACATCATTTTAAAATATATCTAACAGACAAAAATAAAATACAATATCTCTAACAGAATTAAAACATACCATCAACCATTTATACATGAACAAACTTTTCAGTAGTTTCTATTTTATTTCACTCCTTTTTCTCTTTGAACTAATAATTCCATTCCCAGAGTTATTTCCTGTTTTAAACCTGAAAACCTTTAACTGATCATTAATGTATCATGCAATTACACTTTTAAATTTTCTGTGAGCATAAAGCTCTTAGTGATGAAAGAAAATTTGTTCTGGTTTATTACAATTATGAGTAGTACATAACTGACAAAAAATGGCAAATTATACACTTTAACAAATAATTATTAAACATAAGAGATAAAAATTAGATATATTAATAAAAATATATTTTATTTAAAAATAACTTCATGGCTTGAATGAGTATTACTAATTGTTAGAACTCTATTCCTATTCATTTTTTATCAATGTAACACCAAGAAACCTTGTTCACATAAATAATAGAATCACTTATTCTGTCACTCAATTCTTTGAACTTCTTTGAGTTGTCAAAATATTACATAGTACACCATCAAAAAACTTTAATAATCACGTCTACATTAACTCCTTTGTAAATTTTGTGGCCAGAAAAGAATTGTACTAACAGAAAGACTTGACTGTTACCAAGTCATTCATTTTCTCCGTATCAACACCAATATTTCCAACTGTCCCTTTATTGGAGATCAAACATTCTGTATAGCATGGTAATACTGCACACAAGTGAGAAGTTTGCTATTCTTCTGTAAAACAGAAGAGAGTTACGTATGAAAGGGGAACTGGGGAAAAAAGAACCTGTACTTCTGTCTTAGGTACAGTCTCAGATCAATTGAAGGGAAGAATGTATATACGACAGTTAACGATACAGAAACAACTCCTTCAGACCCATCCATGTGGTGTTACAGTAAAGCCACCACATAGCACAGGCGGAACATCAGGGACATACACCATGTATTCTACTCGTAAATACCGCTATTCTCAGCCTGGCTTTGAAATAAAGCTACTGCACGACAACTCAAAATTGTAGTACATATTCCATGACAAGAGCCTGGAGGGCTGCTCAGTTTATCTGGAAAATTCATGCAAATTTTGCATTTATTTAAAAAATTAGCCATGTTTGCTTTAATGTAAATTGTGGCTCTACCTACCCAAAGTGTTCAAATAAAACACTTTCAAGTGTCATTCAAATATTTTAATTCTGTAACATTGTATATACCACATACCCCCAATAGATATTCATGCCCCAATTTGAGAAATAAAGACTATTTTTTAAGGTCGTTTTCCTCATCTGTAACTGAGAATAACTATTCACAAGATTCTTAGAGATCAAATGAGAAAATGCTACTGCTACTGATGCAGTTTTTATTCAGACATCGTACAAATACTGAGTGCCCACTGTCTGTCAGGGACTGACCGCAAGCTGGGTATACAGTCATTTACAGAGCATCAAAATCCCTGCCTCAGAGCTTGTATTCTGGGGTAGAGGGAAGACAATTAACAAAATAGGTTTATAGTTTATAGCCATGTGGCACATAAATGCTGAACAGCAGCTATTTCTATTATCAGCGTTAAAATGTTATTGAATATACTATTGAAATTTAGAAACTTAACCTATTATGCTTTCCCAGAAGGAAAACCATCCCCTGGCTC
Organism: Rhinolophus sinicus; assembly: GCF_057876585.1. Classification (NCBI taxonomy): domain Eukaryota; kingdom Metazoa; phylum Chordata; class Mammalia; order Chiroptera; family Rhinolophidae; genus Rhinolophus; species Rhinolophus sinicus. The sequence goes on from NC_142504.1 coordinate 102,234,205, forward strand.
ACAAATAGGGAGCCTGAATGGTTAACTTTAGGTCAAACCAGGATTATCCTCAAAAAGTAATTTTGGATTTGCTCCAGAATACGCATAGGACCCAACAGCTAGTATCTTTCCACAAAATCAAAAGCCAACAATTAAAAGTGCTTTACAATCCTTCAGAGTTTTTGTTGATTGAGACAGAATTCGCATACCATAATATTCACCATTTTAAAGTGCACAATTAAGCAGTTTTTAGTATGTTCACAACGTTGTGCAACCTGCATAGGTCTTTGCGCCAAGTAAAGAAACATATATCTGGGATCTATGATTCTGTACTGAAAATCCACTTATGTAATATCCTAGAAAGATATATTTTTTAAGGTCAATGGATCTTATTTAAAAAATAATAGAATGGGTGAACTATAATTTAAGCTCATTAAAAAAGGACTTATGCTTATAGTTAATTCAAGCGGTAGAGGACTGAAATTCATCACTGAAAACAAATTTTGAAAAGTTCTGCTTGACAAGTAACTTATTGGAGCTTTAGTTAATATGCGGTCATTCGAGGAGTAACGAGTTTAAACCAGATACCCAGAGCAGCTCTATTCAAACTAAGGCATCTATTGCCTAGAATTCATTATCTCCTTTACATCTGGGTTGGCGCTAGCTGACTACACATCCTCCGAATTGGGGAAATAGTCACACAAACTGTTTTCTGCAGGGCTAAATTGTCTTGCTGAAGTAGAGTCTACAAAGTCAGGTAACTCTTTAGGACCTATGAAACTTAGTGAAATACACCTCAACTGTCAACAGAAACCTGGGCATCCAAAATAAATCTTGACAAAGCCATATCACCAGCAACTATGTCCCCAATCTACCTTTATTATTAGCACGAAAGCCAAGCCCAGATCCTTTTGAAAGGTCTATCACACTTGGACACACACACAAAGCACTAACTTAATATACGATAAACCTACCATAATCCTGAACAGACTATTCTCATGAGCAAGACCATTTGCTAACAAACTAAAGTTATTTTGTTTAGTTCTGTCCACCTTTTACTTCCTAGCCATCTTTAGCCAATCAATATCTAAACACCTGGTTCAAATTAACCAAAAAAAAAATTGAATGGTGCCATTAGCTCATAACAACTTATTAGTTATCTTCATGTATTAAAGACAAATATCCTTTATTTATTAAGGCTATTTCTGCACATAAGAAAATTAGATGTTCTTCGGACAAGAGACTACTAAATCGTTCCAGTGTCCTCCGTTCCTTTACCGTTCCAGTCACCATCATCCCTGTCTGGGTAAATATAACAGCCTCCTTAACGGGCCCCGACTTCCACTTCTGCAGCTCTACAATCCCAGCCAAAGGAATCATATTGCTCCCTACATAAAGTCTGCAAGTAGCATTCCACACTGTTCCTTACACTGGCTGGCCAAGCCCTGAGATTAGGTTGTCTACATCCTTGACTGACCTAGCCCTCCTCTCCCACTCCCTAAACTCCAGCCACTGGGGCCTATTTTCTGCCCTCCTATGCTCAATGTATCCTGCCTTAGGAGTTTTGCACTAACTATTCCCTCAGCATGGAATGCTTTTCCCTCTGGTTTTTGTATAGCTGACTCCTTGTCATTCAGATCTTTGCCTAAAAAAATCACCCCCTCAAAGAAAACTTTCCTGATCACTCAGCCAAAAATAGCCACTCAACCTCGATCATTCTTATTTAATTTACTGTGTAGCAGGTAGTATTTAAATTGTGTATTAGTTTGTGATTCCACTGTAATATAAGCACCATGAATATAGAAACATTCTTTACTGTATTCCCCAAATCTGGAATAATACCTGAGCACACAGAATGCGCTGAAACAATTCTGAGACAAATGATGCATAAAATGTCTACTACATGTTAGGTCTTGTTATGCAGCCCTTACCCTTAAATAGTCTCATTTTCTGCCTTAAACTTACAGATGCTATGTAAGTGGAAAATATTACAATTCAACGTAGTTTATTTACAATATCCATCTCAAAATTATTAAGTAGTCGTCTGTACTATCTGCCTCAAGATTATAAATGTAAGAGAATAATCGCTCAACTTGTTCCATCTTTACTACTTAACATGAAGTTACAGATACACAGCCAGTGTCTTCCTCTGAGTCACATGCCAGCCCTACACAAGCATCCCACGGGAAAATAATCCTCAGTCTACAGATGGTGTTTCTGGCAAACTCCCTGTCAATCATAGTGCTTATATCATGAAACAAGAGAAATAGAGTACAAAGAATCTAGAACTGAGCAGACTGCCAACATGAGACTAAGACATCAAAATAAACCATGTCCATTGGCAGAAAGCATGCCTATTGCTCTTAGAGAGCTGAGGCTCAGGGAAAATGTTCTTCAGTATAAATTTGAAAACTTAGATCTCCCTGTCACTAACCTGCCATAGTAGCTTTTCATCTGTATGTTTAAAATTTAGCACAGTGGTCTGGACAGAGGAGACTATCGTGGAGATTAACACCTTGGGGCAAAGTGCAAAGTATAAGGTTCATTAATAGGATGCCAATGGGTAAGTTATAGAGATGGGACAGGTTGTTTCTTGGCTGAGTTGCAAGAAAGCTTACTTGGAAGAACAGTATCAACTTGGAGATAAACAGAGCTAACCAACCTTGCACACCAATACACCTGACTGACAATTAAGCTTGCTTCAAATGGAAAACTATTCTCTCTTAGGGAGGCAAGCAAAGGCGTTTAAGGAGCTCATACTCTGCTGCATAGTCCTGTAACACATCATTCATGTAGGAGGCTGAGAATTAAGGCCAGAAATAAAGCCAGTTCTTTGGGGGCTCAGAGTTCAGACAGGTCCTAGCTGCCTAAGGAAGGTCTTACAAATCCATTTATAATAGCAATCCAGCAGAGGTACACATATCTCCTTTCTGAAAAGTCAGGACCATATTATTTTAACTGTGTGCTCTGCTCTAGCTATTATCACAATGAATCCCATCACACCTCAAATCCCTATCTTGGTAATAAACAGCCAAGTCTCTCTTATTACCCACCACTCGTCCCACAGTATTCTGTACATTCACCCCACAGTTCAGTGGCTCTCAAACTTTTTTGACCTCAACTAAAAGTAGAAATATATTTTACGCCATGACTCCAGTACACACGTGTGTAATACAACTTGCCTAAAATACTCACCCTTACTAAATGAGATGTGCACTATTTTATAATCCTCTTGTATTTCATTTTTTAAAAATTCTAGTCTTGAACAATTACATTGATGTAATGATCTGAAGTTTGAAAACCAATCCCCTGCCCTCAATCCTTAACACCGCACACTCTTGAATGGCTGATTGGCAGCCTTTCCTACATCCTCAATATTCTCTAAACGTTCTTCAGTCCTTGGACTTGGCTGTCCCTCAAAGATACTATCTCCCCTTACGTTCTCTCAAATGAAGACGTTTCCTCTTCCTCTCTCTTCCCACTACATACCTACAAGCCAGGAAGTGGTATAGGTTTCCTCCTTTTTCTAATCATTTCCTCATTTTTGCTCCTTCAAAAAAACGCCAGCTCCTTTGAAGCTCTTAGGATCTGGCAGTACTACTCTCTACCCCTCCTCTTTCTCCTTCATTCACTCAAGACTTTCGTTTCTGTTTCCCGTCTTCCTCTCCATCCTAACTCTTGGCCTCAATCTTAGAGGCCTTGATACCCATGTGGAAAGTTCACACAACATCCCGAGTTCTTAGAATTCTTCTTCTGCCCGAACCTCACTCCCCTAACTCTATAGTCACAGGCTTGTCAACCTAGTGACGACACCACCTCCAATATCGCAATCCAGCAGCCAGCCCTCCAGTTTCTACTTTTCATCCTTACAGCTCACTTAGCACTGCCCTCTGCATTAACTCCATCAATATCTCCTATCCACTGACTGTACTGTTTTCTCACTGTTCCTTCAGTCCTTTCACATTCCTTCCTACCCATGGCCTATCACCACCATCACACCGCAAATGTGCTTCACTTTTTTGACCTCTGTGGTTTTTCCACTTGTGCTATCGACCCCCCTCTTCTTAACCATTCCAAAGTCTTTAAAATGGGAAATTAACCACATCAGCATCCCTTTCATCTACCACTGATTTAGTAATTCTCCTCCTTACCCAAAAAAATTTATTGAAATAATTGTCTACACTGACCCATTTTATCTTATTCACTTTCAACTTAATCCAATCTGGCCTTTGTTTCCATTGGAACTATTTGTTATGAAGGTTATTAATTCATATTGCCAAGGTCAATGGAGATTTCTGTCCTCCCCTAGTCAACCTTGTAGCGGCCATCATTGTAACTGAGCACTCCCCTTTTTAAAACATTCTCCCCTTCCATGTTTCGCCTACCTTACTAGCCATCCTTTCACAATCCACTTTGCTGATTCCTTCTATTCCAACCAAATTCTAATTATGGATTTTTCTCAGCACTTGGTTCTGGATACTTTCCTATAGCTGGGTAATCTCCTCCAGCTCCATCATTTGGAATAACCAAGGAATTTCCAGCTCAGACCTCTCAATCAGTATACCAACTGCATACATGACATTTCCATTTGGGTGTTTAATAAACACCTCAAATTTTGCATATTCAAAGTTGATTTTATCCACCCATATAAATCCTTTCCTAAGGGGATTTTGGGAGATGGCAACCCAATCCATCTTGTCACTCAATCTAAAAACTAAGGGCTCATTCACACTTGCGTTTTCTCTGTCCTCTTCCCGAGCAAACCTTCCTTAGCAAATCTTCTCAATTCTATATTCAAAACAGAACTATAATCTATTTCTCTCCACCATGTGTCTAGGCCATCATGAGTCCTCAGTCAATGACTAACTATAACAGCTACTTGTTCCTCACTTCCACTTTTGTCAACTTCATTTCAAATAGAACCATGTACTCAACAGTGGCCAACACCAAAGGGAGATACCAGTAATCCCTTCCTTGTAAGGACTTCAAGGCCTAGGAATGTTAGATTTATCATCTGTGATCCACTCACTCCCCTTCTCCCCCAACAATATCCAACAGAGAGAGACCAAACGACACTTTTTTCAGCAAAAAACAGCACCAGCATGTCTAGGAAAGATGTGAGTTACTTTCTTCACAGGCCAGGAAAGCAGCTGCCATGAGGCAGTTCTTACCACAATATGCTCTGCCAGGAGCCAGGAACCAGAATGATCCTACCATAGGGCTTTTTAGTGGTGGTGAACTGACCAAGAGGTCTCTAGGACAGAAAGAAGTCAGCCCACTGAGGTACTTCAATAACTGAAAAATTCCTGCTTCATTAAGCCAAGGCCTAATTTGAGCTCCAGCAAGTGAGCTGGTCCCTCACATCTTCTGCCAAGGCCTTGCTCCCTCTCCTGCTTCTGAAACACTATTTATTCACTTTTCAACGACATTTTCCTTAGAGAATTTCATGTAGACTCTCGCCTTAGAAAAATGCACAACAGAAAATATTGCACCAAGTTCAAAGATTCCTGGAAAGCCTCCTGAAGCATGGACTCTCAGTTTAGACACCTCCCTATTAGTTCCTTCTGAGCTGGCCTCTTTCAACCTTTAAAGGAAATAATGATGTTCCTTCATCGTGTATTCTCTTCAGAATATTGCCCTCCCTCCCCGACATCTCATTCAAGCTTCATAAAAGTAGTCTAATCATTATTATGGGAGAGGGATAAAAATGCACATGTGTACATTTATAAACGCATATACCATGTTTCCCCGAAAATAAGACCTAGGCAGACAATCAGTTCTAATGCGTCTTTTGGAGCAAAAATTAATATAAGACCCAGTCTTATATTACAGCAAAATAAGACCGGGTCTTATATTAATTTTTGCTCCAAAAGACGCATTAGAGCTGATTGTCCATTAGGTCTTATTTTCAGGGAAACAGGGTAGAAACTCTGGAAGGACATACAAAAAAAAACTGGTTAATAATAGTTTCCTCTAGGGATGGGGTTGGGCTTGAGAGACTGAAGAGGGAGGGAGACGTTTTTCACTGAACATACTTGTACCATGTGTACAAATTACATAATCAAGTAATAACAAATCAAAATTTTTAAACTTTTAGAAGAGCAGGCCAGCAGGCTACATTTTGCCTCTAATTTCTCATTTCCGAGAAACTTTCTGGCATTCTAAGTGACTTCTGGTACTTCCATCCCTCAAAGCTGGTATGTAAAGGTCACCAGATGTCTTCTAATTTGGAAATCCAATGAATACTACAGTCCTCTTTTTTTTCTTTTTTTTACTACCAAGTCTTTATCTTCCTTGATCTCTCCATGACGTTTAACAAAAATCTTTCCTAGGCTTTTATAACACCACATTCTCTTGGTTCTCCCACTACACCTTTCTGGAAATTCATTCTTACTCTCCATAAGATTAATTTGTTCACTTATTCATGTGCCTACAATGAATGTAGGCACATGAATAAGTGTGACACAAAGTGTGACAAGACACTTTTCTTCTATTAGCCCCAGTGTTGGGCCATCTCAATCCGTTATGGCAAACCATTATGCCAGGAGTTCTCAGTGACCTGGGAGGTCCTGGGGTCCACAAGATCCTTTCAGAAGTGCAAGAAACAAAACTATTTTAACTCAATCTTCCTCACCCCATCCCCAAACTTGCTCTTCTTCCCTACTTCATGTCCACCCCTGCAGCAAATGACTCAGCTCAGAATTGTAGCAGGTACCAGGTACTTATATCTACCAATTCTCTTGAGTCTCACACCTTTCCATACCTCTTTTACAGCATTATTTCAAGTCATCATTACTTTTCTAGACTTCTACAGCCCCAACTGCTCTCCCTACTTCCAGTTGCACCTTTTGCCAACCCATTCTCCCTACTGCACCCATTCTATAACCACCCTGATTCCCACCATCACACCAGCTCACTTAAGTTTCTCAAACTGCACATATTTTGTCCCCATGATATATTAACTCTCTAAAAGAATTTATTTTTATTATTTTGTTGAAGATAATTAAAACATGCAACTGCTAGATCATTTGGTTGAGTACTTAAGACACAGCCATACAGAATTCAAGGCTGTGTTTTTAATCACAATAGCATACCACCTTAAACCAAGGTAATTCATGAGAAATGAATAACAACACTTACACAATTAATTCCATTCAAGACAATATGATGTCCTTTATTCTCAAATGTTATCATATTTGTGTGAATAGAGAAATGTAGTGGAAAAATTGAGCCTTGCCAACGTATTAGTACCACTGACAAGTGAAGCTTAAAAATAACTTGCTCCATATTCATGTTGTAAACAATTTACAAAGTACAGCATATGTCACATTAATGTTAGGGAACTTAAATTTTGTCAGTTTTGTAGCTTTAATTGGTAAACATTTTGCGGTTGTTAAGAGCTAGAAACACAAGAAACTGAGTTTACTGTTTACACATCTGAAACATTAAAAATAAAAGGAATTTCTAGCAACAAAACCAAGCTACTTAAGTGCCTTAAACATTATCTTGCACTGAAAATCACTCCTCTTCTTTATCTAACCCTAGAGTGTTCTCTAAATTTATAGACACTTATGATCTTTTTAAGAAACTAACTTGCTTCTTAAAATGTTGAGAATCATTCTCTCTGAAACCTTGAAACAGCTCCTCTTGAGAAACCTAAGCCTGCATAAATGCCTAAATGATACTTAGCTGTCAAAGCAAAAGTTCTGTGGTCTTATTTACATATTGAGAGTCATAGCTCTAGAACTCAGCTGTCCAACATGGTAACCACTACGAATACATGGCTATTTAAGCTTTAATTAAATAAAACTAAAAATTCAGTTATTCAGTCACACTAGCCACATTTTCAAGTATTCAATAGCCACATGTGGCTGGCGGCTGAAACATTTGCATCATCCTAGAAACGACTATTGGACAGTGTTGCTCTAGAAGTTCGCCCTCTGAGTAAGCTGAGAAAGCCGCTCACGCCTTCGAATACCACGTCCATGGTGATGACTTCCAAATCCTTCTCGAGTCTTTTCCCATTAACCTAATGGAACAGCGTCAGTAACCTACTTGATATCTCAACTCGATCAGATGGCGAGATGGAGGTACTAACTGGAAATAATTATGGCAGTGGCAAGAAAATCGCTATGGTACAATGAAATCAAGAATGGAATAGTTTCAGAGTAAGGTTAAGACTGAGACTGAGACCAGCAAGAATAGGTACTGCAAAAATGATAAACATTAATCAAAAGACAATGCCCACTCCACTGTACCCACCTAGCCTAAAATAATTAAAAGCCACTTTGCAAAGATCATCAGAAGATTATCTTCCCAACATACCCAAATGGATTATTCACCCACTAAACTCACCTTTGATATGGAAGATGGAGCACAGTTTACAATCAGTCAATATAAACTATAATTTAGCCTGTTTCAAAGTTTATTTTGTTAATTACATTCCTAATTCTTTGAAGATAAGCCTTTTTTTAAAAAAAACTCAAAACAACGTAATAATGCACTTCAGGCAGGTTTACAACCACAGAACAAAATACTACCTCAGATTCCTGTTTACTGGGTTAAATCTCCCAGCTTTCTCTATACTGTATAATTATTAAAAACACATAATGCAGTTATTAATTACTCATAAATATGTTTTCTGCTTTACAGAGATATTTAACATTGGTGTTATTTTAAAAGAGAGCTTATTTTTTAAAATGCAATACTCCTGCATTTTTCTGACTACTTAAAATACAATCAGATGCAAAACAAGGCTCTACCCCCAAAAATTCAGATAGAAAGCTTCAGAAAACATTGACAATGAAAGGTGTTTCCAAAATAATGTATGGTATATTAATTTATTCAATAAACATTTATCACCACTATAAACTTCTGGAATGAGGTAGATATTCAATCAAATAAACATGAAGCAAACATTTACTAAGTACCTACCGTGTGCTAGGCTTTGGAAAATATACACAAAAACAATTATAAAAAAAGGCCTGGTCCCTGCCCTCGTGGAGCTCACAGTCTGCAGGAGGCGACAACCACAAACACAGCAGCAAAGCACCAGGGAAGCACAACGAAGAGGGACTGGTTCTGCCGGGAGGATGCAGGGCAGGCTTCACAGAGATGGAGACAATGGAGCTGGGCCTTGGATGAGGAGCTGTTCGCCAGGTGAGGGGGAGGGGGGAGCGCATTCCAAGCAGAGGACACAGCACATGAGCAAGCAGAGTCTTGAAAGCGCACGCCATGGTGCAGGGTGATGAGCGAGCGGTCCCGCGCAGCTAGAGCGTAAAGGTGCACACAAACTAAAGAGACGAATCAGTGTTTGGTTTTTAGTGACTCGTAACTATCAGGAAGCACATCTTCACATTACACTTAGTGTAGCTTAACTGTGATTCTGGTAACAGCAGGATAGTTTGAAAGCATTCCATTCATTTCAGAAATATTTGAGCCCCTTCAATTGATACCCAACACTGTGGTTAGAGTTTTTAAAAGGCAGTTTTAGAAAAATAAATCTTGATTTTCCTCTGCACATTTAAGAAGCAAAATAAACCAAGAATAAATGTTTTCTTAAGCTGCAATCACACAGCTTTGCCTATATACACTCAAGGTCCTAACTTTTGTTAACTTGAGCTCCCTCTCCTCTTGTCACTCTCTCGTATCCTTCACACCTTCAAAACTGTCAACAATGTCACCGTGGTTAAGCATTACAGAGGCAGTTTCAGCCTTCCCTTCCCACTCTGCCTCCCTAAACAAGGTACCCGCCAACGCCCCTCTGGAAACCAATGCAAGGTCACCAACGCAACATAGGAGGAAACAGTGCATTCTAACCATCATAACAATTTTTTGAATTAAAACTACTGTCAACAAAGTAGGAAGCTGAATGCTGAATCAAGAGAGATATGAAGCAGAGACCCCATACCGTTCAGGAAAAGCAAAAAGATGAGGAGGAAAAGAGCTTGGATCAGAAAGTCTCCTAGACTGGCCACCAGGCAACACTGTTCACCGAGGTGGCTCAGTGCGTAGGAAGGTGGAATAGGGAAAGGAATGGAACTAATGTGGGTCAAATACTTGGCTAGATGTTTTCATATAAATTCCTATTTATTCCTCACAATGCTAAGGAAAAGATTTCACTACCTTAATTTTACCAAAGAGAAGTGTGAGGCCATCAGAGGTTAAGGAAGTTGCCCATGACAGGGTGAGCTAGTTAAGGGGCAGAGCCAGGGCCTGGAACCACACCCGCTGCAGCCCAAGCCCTTCCCACCCTACACACGGCCTCAGGGTTCCGAAGAGGAAGGCACACTCCCAAGGGGCATGCAGGGGTACATCAGCCATACCCCTAGAAAGAAAGCCCTTACTTTTCCCTTCACCATTTGCACACAGAGTGAGACAATGGTGGTGGCAACACACATACACATTTATCTCTGAAATTTAGAGAAAGAAAAATTGAGGGGGCGGAAAAAGGTTTTATAAGATCAGTTACCCTTGGAGGGAGGAAAAGGCTTTCTTTGTAAAGATATTGGGTGCTGTTGTACAATTAAATTAGCGTAATTCAAATGTTATTTGTTTAAATTCCTATACAATAAACCATAAACTAAGTAGCCCAATAAAAATACGAGCTAATAGAAAAACCTCCAATCACAGCACCGTGATGAGAGCATCATCAAAAGTCAAATAAAAAGTCCCCTTTCTCAAATCCTAATCCTGAAAATTAATAAGTATAAACTATGTGGTAAGAATACCACATTAAAATTTTGCCTCTTTGCGCAACAGGAACTATTTCTAAGGAAGAAAAATAATCAACAAACCAATCTTTTGTAAATAATCCCAATGAGCCAAAAGTGTGATTGGCCTAGAGACACTGAAATGTTTTCAACTGTGCACAAGTGACTTAGGTTCTCCCGCTATATACGTACTGCTAACCACCAGAAGATTAATCCGATGTGTAAGTCCAAATGCTCAGCGAGGAGAGAAAGGAAAAAAGAAAACTGGGACATTCAGACAACCAAACTTCCAGTGAGATATCTGAAACAGAAGATACTTTTTGGAGAGCTTCTGAAATAGCATGCGTATTAACCAACCTTATTCTGATTGAGAGGATCATTCCGCAGTCTCTGTTTGTTCTTCTGTAATTTACTAGGCATCATCTTTCCAGTTCTGAAGTCAAAACTGCTGAGGTCAACAGTATTTCCCAGGTACCTTGCCAACTGAGGTTTGCTTCTGAACTTCTTACCACTCGGACTAGAACAAAGATAATGTTAATTGTACAAAAGTCGGCAATATTTATCCTGGACGCTACATACATCTTTTTCTTCATGCCTTCCTTCCTGTTCTCAACTGTTACCACATCACAATTGTACATGTTTATTTTTTTCAAAGAAACATTAAAGTTTTAAAGGAACTTTGTAACTTCACTATAAAAAGAGACAATGTGTCATCTAGTGTAACATCCACTAGGTCCACCAGTGGAACACATAGCAGATGTTACTACAGACGATCCCACTGGTCACTCACTCAGCAACCACTAACAGAATCCCTACACAAACCACATGCACAGCACAAGCACACTGCAAATGTCTTCAATCTTACAAACTTTTTTCCAAATTGACTTTTGAAATGCTGATTTTTCTATAAGTATTACATATACACAATGTCAGCAGTAATCAAAAAGAACTTCAGAACTACTGTTTTCTGAAGTCAACACCCTCGTTGAAAACACGCATACAACATACATAAACACTTGGAATCCATATCTCTTTGGGCTACCAATTTGAACTCATAACATTTACAATGGGGAAAGAAAATCTTGAATTAGACAATATTTAAATGCTCTCTTATGTATTAACTACTAAACGGAGAAAACTAAGGCAAACATTTGTAAATGTGTTTATATGATGCTGACCTGAGTTTTTGTAGCCAAAATCCTACCTTAGAGAAGCATATCAAGAATAATTTATTTCCTGTAAGAAATATTGTCAAAGCTATAAAATTACAAAAGTGCCAGAATTATACAGAAGGCTAACCTGGTATGTTCTAAAACATTTTTTCCTGTGTGGCACTTATCTGTAAGAAAATCTTTATGGAAGTATGCTCCAAAGTCTTATCTAAATTTTCTAAGCTAAATGTGCTAGAATAAACTGATAAAGTCAGCGGGATGTATCACCAGAGAGAATTGTGAGAATTCTAGACTACCTCTCAAAGAAGCCAACATATTATATTTAGAACTTAATCTTGCACCAACTGACTACAATAAAAGAAAGATAATTCAACAAAAAGACAAAAGAGAAAAGGCTAGAAAACTCAGCAATAAAACACTCCCCTGGAACAGCAAAATCTCTCTCTGGGTCAAGTCCAAACCAACACACCCCTCTTTGTCACAAACTCTGGTATTCTGCCACCACCGACTTCAAGACAACTGAAGATCGTATCACCATTCTTTTTCCACAACCACATGACGTCAAGTATTCCTGAAACACAATTCAAAGTATAGAATTCGGCCTACAGATGAAGATAAGAACCAGTGACAACCAGAATGTGACAGACTAGAACAAAGTGGAAAACAAGAACACAGCAGAAAAAAGAAAGGAAGATTAGGGTAGGAACCCCCCACTCCCATTCTAATGCAGACTTCCCAATGTGCTCAGTATCGTAAAATAAAAGAGCACGTAGCCCTCCATACTGTCCCCAACTTGAAGCATCTCTGCGTACCAGACATCCCCTCTCAAACCCATCTCGCACTGCCCTCTGCTGCAGCATCACCATCCACCTGGCACGTGACCCTCCAGCCAGAAGGGCCAGTCACAGCACTTCAGTGCCCCCATCCGCCAGCCACAAAGGCAATACCAAGTCCTAAAGTGCAGACTCCTCAATGCTGACAAAACAGCTTCACCTTAATGACACATCAAAACCCTTCAATCTGTGTACATATTTTTTTCCAGACTCTTCTCCATAACTGCTATATAGCTTGTGCTTGGTACATTTAAGGCAGGTTGACCTAGCTTCCCAGTGGATTTTAAGACGAGGGACCTTCCTCTGCAGGAAATGAAGGTAAGCATATTGAAGGAAAAGACCTCAGGGGATGGTCAAGCAGGAATTCTGCCCATCGCACACGGACCATCTGCACAGCAGCAAAATGGCCCTAGACGTGGCTGAGGAAGTAAATGCTACATGAACAAAAAGATGGTATGTCATTTAAGCTCTGGTCTTACCAAAGTGACAAAACTACCATCTGTCTGCACTCTAAAGATGGCTACTGTAGATCCCAGCTTCAGACACACCATGACTTAATGTGACTAAAAGCATCAAATTGTAACTTAGGGAAATTACTTTTTTTTTAACTGAAGGAGACTAGTGAAGATTAGTCATTTTCAGATTTCTCTGCCTAGAGTGACTACTTCTAATCCCAGTAATGAAATACTAATATTTCACTTTCAACCACAAAAAAATCCCTACAACTACCCCCTATGTATGCCAATCCTGAACCAACTTGTGATGGCTTCACCTTTAAATTCTACCCACTAAGTACCCTAAAGAAAAGTAATTAATACAAATCAAAAACATGAGTTATATTTTTCCAGTGCATGGAAGAAAATTTCATCACTGAAACTATGTCTTTGCTCGCTTTCATTCTGATTAAACTGCTTAAAGCACTTCTTTAACCTTACGATTGGAGGTTTCTAACTATAGATTATCAGGAGAAATTTTATTTGCATCTGGCTTTCAAATCTAAAAAAAAACTGAAATACCAAAATACTTCAATTATAGTCACCTTAATTTAATGATAGTCACCTTCTGTCACTCTATAAACTCACCTGTAATCATTACCTGACAACTATAACATGCCCTGCCTGTCTACAAGACACAAATTAACTCTTCTGACGACCTGCTGTTTGCATGGGAAACTGCTCTGAAAACACTCCTAGTCTAATAGAGCAGAACACATTTTTTCTTGTTACTTTGGTAACGTGGATAATCATGGTATTTAGTCAAATCATTCTGCGAAGACCAGAGGTCTGAACAAACACAGGTATATCTTCAAACCAGTTTACGACAGGATGAGCTGTGTGGGCGGCAGTAATCAGAGTAACAGGAACCGGCCTATGGCCTATGAGTGGCGAGCGGCACTGTGGGTGGCAGATGGTTAGCTCAGGCTGAAGGGCACGCTCAGAGATGCAGCACTCTCAACAACATCAGGAAGTACTTGTTGGGGGATAAGAAAGATACCTGCACTGAAAATTCTATCAGCTACAGCACTGCAAAAGTGTGAGAATAAGAAAACAGCACCTCTATTTTTTCCTACCCTCCTTAAATGTTAAAGCTTACCTGTTACTTACAAAAGTAAGTATTGAAAGGAAGACTTCTCTAGCTTTAAATAACCATTGTCTCCAGAAATTAAATTTTAGCAGACTAAAAATCTGAAATTAAAATTACTGTTTGGACTTAGGTACCGCAATACTGTGATGTATAAGAAATGTGTATTTGGTGACGCAGCCGACCAAAACCAAATGCACGTATCTCATGTATGTATACGTGGTCTTCATCCTTTCCGGCGTACAGCTCCCAAACCCCTAGAATTTCCTAAGTGGAAAGAGCAACAATCCTGCCTCTTGCCATGTTAATGAGGTGACTTTTGGACCCCACGCAAGGGTAGAGACTTTCAGTCCCACCTCCTGACTTCCTGGAGGAGAGAGGGGCATGACGTTGACTCAACAGCCAATAAGCCAATGACTTAGTCAATTATGACTATGTCATAAGCCTTCAAAAAAATCCCAGAAGACGCCTGTCAGCCCTGTTGGGAGGATCTCCGCATTAGAGAACCAGGACGTTCCCACACGCCAAGCTCCAGGGCAGAGGCTCCTTCATCCAGGACCTCACCCTCGTGTCTCTGCATCTGGCTGTTGATCTGTATCCTTTAATATCCTTTGTACTAAATCGGTCATCTAGTGAGTAAATGGGTTTCCTGAGTGCTATGAGCCACTCCAGCAAACTAACAGAACCCAAGGAAGGGGTTGTGGGGAACCTGTGATTCATAGTCAGTCAGAAGTACAGGTGATAACCTAGAATTGCCACTGGCATCCTGAGCTAACAGGGGTTGCTGAAACATCCAATTTGCAGCCAACGGGTCAGAAGCACAAATAACCTGGGCTTACGGCTGGCATCTCACTGGCATCCGAAGTGGTGGGAGGTCTTGTGGGACTGAGCACTTAACCTGTGGGGTCTGATTCTATCTCCAGGTACGTACATGGTGTCAGAATTTAGCTGAAATCTCAGACAGATGGCTGGTGTCTGAGATTTGCTTGTTGGTGTGGGGCAGCTGCCACACACACACTGGAATGAGGTCTGGGAAGGCTTTTCAGATACAAAGCATATAATCAGAACACTGCCACACCAAAACTCAAAAACTATATACCACTGCTTCAAAACTACATGACACGCACACAGAAATATCTATCTAAAAGTCAGCTCTCCACTCCCCCTTAACTCCTTTGTTTCCAAACTTTAAGTGTAGACCTTTCCTAAAATGAACCATCCTCAGTCCTCCTCTATAGTTTGTTCCTGGTACATTCTACCTACTCTTATCTCACTTTTATCTCGCATCGCTAATCAGTTACTAAATCCAGTTCCTTCATAATCACCTTTTAATCAAACCTTTCCATTTCCATCCTACTCTCTAAATCAATATTTATCATCTCAGGTCTAAGTCACCATGATAGGCAGATTTTCTGTTTACTAGTCTCTTTGCGTTCTAACCTATGCAGATTGCTCTTCTAAAAACATCACTACGTAATCGGTTTAAAAGCCTTCAATGGACTTGCACGCATTAGCAAAAGGGAGTCAAATATCTTAGTCCTGCATTTGAGATCTTTTTTCATCTAGCCTCCTCTTAATCTTCAACCTTACTTTCCACTCCTCTTACCCAGTGACCTTTGTTCCAGCCATGTTGGTTTATTCACTCTATTTTGAACAGGCTGAATGGTTTTCCCTCCTCAGCCCTCGCAAACCATGTCTTTTCCCTGGCCTATGCATGTCCTTTATCCCCAACCCCCAAAAGACCAAAAATACCAATCCACTTATACTTCTTCCATAAAGCCTTAACAGAACAAAGTAATAGGACTGTTTCCTTCCCCTGAACAATATAGCAATTACTGCCTGTATCAGGCAAATAATCATGAACTTCCTGTTGGCATCTCTTATATTCTAGTTTTGAAATACTGAGTTCTGTATGGCTATAAAACTTCCACAAGTTTAAATCTTATCTTCACAAATAGCATACTGAGTAGTTATTTATGAATGTTAAGTAGTTATTTATGAATGAAATGATATAATGTCAGATTTTCTTCTAAATAATAAAGACTGCATCGGGGTAGTGGATTGGGGTATGGATGAAATAAAATTGGCAATTGCCAGGCTGGGGACTTGGCAGTTTTTTATATTATTTCCTCTACCTTTTTATATATATGTTTGAAATTTTCTACAATGTATGTTTAAAATATAAACATTAAAGTATGCAACTGAGTATTTCCCTTGAAAGTTGGAAAGCTCTCTTTAATATATGAAGAGTTTGGGCAAGTAAATTTGAGCATTAAAGAATTTCTTTAGCATTTGGGATAGGGGAGTGCAGAATTATTTTTAAAGTATTGATAAGGAAAAAAATTATTTACAATTTGGCTACTAATAAAATGTGACAGCATTCCACCTTTTCCCTCGACATAAATGTTTAAGGAATCACACCACACAATTTTAAACAGTATAAAAGACCTTAACTATAATTCAAATTGTACCAATCATTCTCATTCCATGAACCAGCATTCATATCACTGGTAGCAAATTCTATTATCTTTATATCACGGTTAAAGAAGGAAAAAAAGCCAAGATTATCCACTAAAAAATAAAAAAATAATTTTAAAAAATGAATGAATGTAGAATTCTACCTATCTCATCCTACTGCCTTAAGGCACTCTCTTTCTGAAAAAGGAAAAACACTGGTATTTTGGTTCAATTTGGAACTGGACACTGCTATGGAAATGTCAACAACTAAATATGGCTGGAGATTATTTCAAAATATAATTGGGGGTAGTGGGGAGGGACAGGAGGGTAGAGGCTGGATACTGACGAAAGATTGGCCAGGACTTGTTGTTCAACCTGGCTGACAAGCACCTGGGGGACTCATTACACTTTTCTACCTGCTTTTTCTTTTGTATATGTTGAACTTTTCCTAATAAAAAATAGACAGACAGATAAAACAAACAAACATACAAACAAACCCCAAAACAGGCTGTATTTTTTTTCAAAAGAGGGTAGGGGCCTACAAGAGAGGCCTTTTTAAAGAGATGTATGTACATCACTGCATACATGTTAAAAAGAATTTTAAGGACATTCAGCCTTGCTTTAATCTATGGGTTCTGCCAGCATAAAAGAAAAAAAAAAAAAATACCAAGACACATTTTTCAAAAATCTTTAAAAGGTGACATTTTTCCTCACATTTATAAACCACTCATAATTGTTCCCGACAAATTTTAAAATCTAATTTTAAGTTACTTTTACTATTATTTATATTCACATCTAGTTACCAAATGAGTTTGAATTTATAAGACAAGGCAAACACATAAGATCCACAGATACTATTCAAATTTCATTCTATTCCATACTTTTATGTTCCTATCTTGGCAAGTTTTAGTTTTTCAAAGTTATGATGAAATTAAGTAAAACTTCATTTTACAACTTGCCTAGTCGTTTCTTAGTGGAAATGGCAAACAGCAATAAAAAAATAAACAAGAGCTGCAAAGAGTATTACTATTCCTAGCCAAACAGCAAATCCATGAAATAAGAGTTGATGATTTATTTCCAATTCATCATGCAAGTCTGATAAGATCTCAAACATGAGATAAAAGGTTATGAATTTCTATTGTTAGTCCCACTACAAAATCTTAAAAAAAAAAAAAGCATCACCTCCTTTGCAAATCACCTGTTTCTGTTCCATTTGTTAAAACCAACTTATGACTGTGTCTCACAAATGAAATTTTTAAAGCAATCTGAAAATATCACCTATCAATTTCTGTTGATCATTTTTAGAATTTATGTGTATCACTTCCTTTTGAGGTACGTACTCGTATTTCCGCTACTGCAGGTATTGTGGGCATTTTGGCAGGTGAGACTTTGCATGTCAGATTCTAAAAATCAGATGTAGGGCAGATGGCAGTGTTGCACTCTCACAAAAATTACTCTAGCACATCACAAAAAGTGATGGTACAGCTGAAGGAGAATTATCAGAGAACAATTTCCACCACACCCATATGTCTTTTATTTGTGGATCCTGGCTTCAATCAGGCAATATCAAGAAAAAAGACTAAAAGCGAGTCAAACTTTCAATTACGCAACAACAGTTAATATTTCATTTCTTTCCTTTCTCCAACTAAAGAGATTTTTAAATTAGTCTGTAGGGTACATTTCAATAGTGTCTCAACTCTGAAAAGAAACATACGAACTTTTTACAGGAACCATGTAAAACTATCTCAGTAAGTTACATTTAGCCTGCAAGTTACAATGTGATTCCTTCAAATTCTGAAAGCTTTTAAAATAAAGACCTAGAGCTTGCTTCTTAGGGAATGTGTTGCCCATCTGAATATCTGAGAAATAACAGGGTCAATCGAGGTTAAACATACATGAAAGGGGCGGGGGAGGAGGGAAACATTTCTAAACAAAATGATCACTTCTGTTACCCAGAATAAAACTGCTTTAATTAATGTTAATTTACCACATTTTTCCATTTTTTGCCCTCCAACATTACACAGAGCTGGAAGATCATCTTTTGGTAGAATGGCTTCACTGCCCAATTGGAATTCCAATTTACCCTTTGTCAGATTCAAGATGCAAGTATAATAGTGAATCATTACATTATTGTAGTAGCACACCAAACTCAATAGGTAGAGGAGGCGTGAGATGTGCAATGTTTGAGAACACAGGTGGGGATCTATTACAGGCAGCACAGCAGGGTGGTCAGCACAGCAGGGTGGTCACCACAGCAGGGTGGTCACCACAGCAGGGCTCTAACTCTGCCCTTGCAGCAGTACAACCTGGTCCACAGAACTGAACTTCCTGCCCTAACTCCCCACCTGTAAAATGGAGAATCTGTATATGTTTCATAGGGTTATACGGAGCTGGTAAGATAATACATATAAAGCATTTAGCAAAATACTACTAATCACTGCCAAAATTATGACAGCTATGACACAATACACATAAAATCAAGGCATCTAAGGCCCTATACTGTATCCCATAGTACGTAGTAATGAAACTTGGATGGTGATTTCTTACTGTGTCTGTGCCCTAATGAGCACCTTATTTACCATTTTCACATCTCCCGTGAGCATCTTATTGGTCATTTTACTGTATCTCCAATACTAAAAAAGAAGAAAGCTCTCTATCCTCAACATTAATGATAAAAATTATAAAGTTGAAAATGTTTGGACTTCGTAAAATATCTCCCAATTCCATCCCAGCACAACACAGGTAACATAATGCAATGGCTAAGAAGTCATTTAACAGTTGTTTTACAAAATTTTAAGTTATATCAATTGGTAAACACTTAATGAGCATCTGTGTTCAGCATTGTGCCTAAGGGGAAGCCAGAGTCCATGGAAATGAACAGGAGAGTAACACACAGGACGTTCGGTTTAACTACAGAGATGACTAGAAAGAAAATATTATGGGAAGGACAGTTTACTGCAAGTCAGAGGTTTTAATTTTTAAGAGCTGTGACAATGGATCTCTCTCTTGACTTATTCAGCTAGTTTTTTCCAACAAAGACTACATGAGAGAGATGTTTTTTCCTTAAGACAAATGGAGGAGGAGCTGGTTGAACTTTGACATCCTCAATGATTCAGAATTCATGTCCTTAAAGCACCATACCCGGTTTTAGTAACAAATGGAATTTTTTTAATACTTTTTACTATACATTTTTAAAGACCTATTGATGTATGTTCAGCCCACACAACTTGAGTTACTTAATGAACTGTTTTCCTTAATTAGCCTTTAAACATATCTAAGGCGTCAAGGAATCTATGTACTGATTTTGGTATTCTGGACTCTAATCCTTATAGCACTACGAGGTACAGGTACCACCATAGCCACTTTACAAACGGAGAGACAAAGCACAGCGCTGCAAAGTTTAGGTGCCGTCTGCAGGGCTGCACCACTGGGAAGTGGAATTAGAATACCAACTCCAGTCTCAGGAAACAACCAAAAACACATTCTACAAGAAAACCATTGAGGTTTTCTTGATGAGCTGAAGCTGTGTTGTACTGCCTTCTCTAGAGACTCCTACTTTTATCATATCACTCATAACTTTACAGACTTCAATTCTAATGCCTCTGAGTCCTCTTCTTTCTAGATCAAGGTGAAATATTTTTAGTCTCTCTTCATATACCTGGCTCCCTATGATTATTTTAATTATTCTCTGATTCCACCGTATCCGTCAGAGAAATGATCAGGTGCAAATGCATCATAATTTTGATAAAAGTCAAAAATGTTCACTGTTATGTTTCCAATATCCAACCAGATGATATTTTATGGCAGCAGCTGTAACAGGTTACCATGACTCCCCAGGTCTTTAACCCAATTATAACAAAAAGAGTTAGAATCCAACAGATTTAAAAGTTTAGATTAAAAAAAATAAAAGGGCATGAGATAGTTACTAAAGGTTCCTACGCAGAGCAAAGTATTTCAAAAATATCTCCCTGCAAGTGCAGGAAACCCAAAACCAGAAATGACAGGAGTCAAGTAGACCAGTTTAGAAAATTATTGTTCAAATAATGAGTTTCATATGATGGTTACTTTTTCAGAAATTATACTAATGGATCCAACACTTTATCAAACCACACCCTTTTACAAAACAAACTTTGGGTGATAATACATGAACTGCCACTGGCCTATCAGCAGTCCTTGACAAGAGGCATGATTACACTGCTCAACTGGCCATCAGAGGCACACCTTCCTATTAGAGCTGGGCAGTCTCAGGAAACAACAAAAAACCATTCTACCAGTATTTGAGCTTTTCTTGATGAGCTTAAGTCCAATTAACAAGTGTAAGACACACCCCAGGTTACCAGATCCAGATTGCTTTAAATTAATCTCCCCAGGGTGAGGCTAATTCAGGAGTTAGCACTGTTAGGCTCCGTGTGAACAATTGGGTGCAGGTGTTCACAGACCAACAGGATGGTTAACCCTTAACCCGCCTATTAACAGATACAGGGGGTGTTTTGAGCTACTGGTTTTTAACGGGTGGATATATATGGGGATGCTAACATGCAAAGCAGTGACACTGCAGATTGAAAAAATAACATGTTCACCTTTACTCTAAGTAGGTAACCTCCATCATTCATTACTGAAAGAGGAAGTCATGCTACATGTGTCCTCCTGCCTCAGAATGCAACCAACCTCTCAAGAGGAAATTAAGACTGAGTGTTACAATCCTGCATAGTAACTAACAATTTGTAGGCAGTCAACAAACAACAGACAACACTCCTTGCAGCCCTGAACTAAGCGCATGTGGCACAAATCTGTTCAACCTGCCCTTTCATTTTGCATAAACAAGTAAAAAGCAAATCACATTGTATTGTCTCATAAAAAGACTTTAATTCAGAAAGTAATTATCACTATATTGGTTTGTAATTCGTCATAAAATCAATTTGTTTGAAAGTTTGTTTTAAATTGATTTTATCAGTTTTTCTACCACAAAATATTTATTGAATGTATTAAAAAAAAGCACATCAAACATTTACAACACATTCAAAAAATATTAAGTGATCACAAATCAGAATACAGCAAGCTGCCTTTCTGAAATAACTTTTCCACCTTTTGCAAGGAAAACAACAAGAAAAGCTTTGCAGTAACCAAAAGTTAGTTTGAACAAATGCGTCATCCCAAAACCAAACAAACCATATCCCCGGAAATATACCATAGGGAGTGAAATTCAAAGTTTAAGATGCTCCACTGAGACTAGTCTAGTCTCCTATTCCTCAAGGAGCTCAATCCCAGATACAGGATATTCCTGTCTAATATAATTGGCTACAAGACATCAAAACATAATTCACAGAAAGATTACGCATACTACCTGC
Organism: Rhinolophus sinicus; assembly: GCF_057876585.1. Taxonomy (NCBI): domain Eukaryota; kingdom Metazoa; phylum Chordata; class Mammalia; order Chiroptera; family Rhinolophidae; genus Rhinolophus; species Rhinolophus sinicus. The sequence continues at coordinate 102,256,287 of NC_142504.1, forward strand.
TTAGAAAGAAAACAGAAGGGGCTGTTAACAAAAGAATATGCATGCAAAAAGGAACAATTGTGAATAGTAGCACTACATGAAACAAGTGAGAGGAGTAAACCATTTGTTCTACAATAACTCTCTTCGTATTATTCAAATAAATTTAATATTTAATGACGGAGAAATACATAATAAGATAATCACCTTTGTATGTTTACAGTAAGTTTTCCATTTTTATCATTTAAGATTTCAAGATAATTGTCTCAGATCAAGTGACAAAATAGTTCTAATGAAACACCACTTCATTTAATTCTTTTTACTTGAAGAGGTGAAATACATTTACTGAAGCTACTCCTCCATATATTTTGAGCAACCATCACAAATACGTTCATGTTTACATGTCATATACAAGTAGTGATCACATTCTTTTGCGCATGTATGTATATACACATGCACATAGCTATTTTTTTTAACCTTTTAATCTATGTAAGAGTATTTGCAATTCACAAATACTGTATTGTGTGGAGACACACAAGTACACACACACAAATATATTTTCCCAGGGGTTAATGTGTGAACCTACTGGAAGTTGAAAGAATGGAAATCCTTCATAGTATTATTCCAAAGACTAAATAGCTGACAACAAATGGCTGCAAGACCTAAATACACTCCCTGTAAAATGATTCAATCAGCCCACAAACATGGCCTCCAAGGACTAGAATATAACGTTTGTTTTCTTCTATAAATGGGATGATTTATTAAAAAAAAAAAAAAAAAAGTCAGTAAATTTGTTGGTAAGAAAATTCCACTGATATCAATAGCCACAGGCACTTTCCTGAGCTTACTGGGTCATCCCAGCTAATGACATGGACAGTATGTCCACAGGATCGCAAGATCACGTCAAGCTGAAAACCTTGAATCACTTAGATGCAAGGCACTGATGACATATGGGGCAGATAATTTTTTGGGGTGGGGGCTGTCCTGTGTATTATAGAATATTTAGCAACGTCCCTGGCTTCTACCCACTAGGCGCCTATAGCAGCCCCTTCCAAGGTGTGACAACCAGAAATGTCCACAGACGTTGCCAAATGTCCCCTGGGGGACAAATTTTGGTCTAGGAGTCTAACAACTTGTTACAGTGTCTTAGTTTCCAAAAGACAGTAAGTTCTGTAACACCAAGAGAGTTCTTAGAAACTTCAGGCATTCCAAATGGCTACTTCATATGAAACTTTCCTGGATCCCACAAAGTAACTGAAACCTTGCTACCACAGATAGCTAATTCTTCCACATGTGCATGATTAAACACTCTTGTGATGATGAGTCTGGGACAGACTGGGAAAGGAGCCAACGGTGACTGGGTTTTACAGTTTCGATGAATTACACCTTCTTTTAACCCTTCAGTGGGACTACTCATCGCTGCCAGAGTAACCCTGGCTTTACAAACTACTGTCCTCAATACCTTCAACACGAGACGCCCGCCTCTGGGCTCTCACCATTCAGACACTGTGCCTGTCACTACTCTGGGCTCAATTCTCACCCAAGGGCTCAGGCATCTTCTACTACCAGGCCAGTCAGTCTTTGACACTTCCCTCGGGTCCCTGCTCTCATTCAGGCGTCCTCAGCCCAGGTCAGCACTTGACCCTTGACCCCGGTCTGACCCCAACGTCCCCTCCCCGCCCCCAGGGCGGTACCTGAAGTAGTAGACATCGCTCTTGCCGGCACTGAGCCCAGATTTTCGGATCACTTCCTCCTTCTTCCATCCGGGGGGGAGGGCCGGGCAGTCCATCCTCTTCCCGCTCTCCGTGGCCCGGGGTCCCCTGGGCCCCGGCCCCGCGCTCCCCGACGGGAAAGGGACCGGCTCCCGCCGGGGGGCGCCGCCGCCACCGCTGCCGCCGCCGCAGCCGCCGCCGCCGCCGTCGCCGCCAAGGCCGCTGCCGCCACTCGGGGGACGGCCGCGGCCCCGCCCCCGGCCCCGGCCCCGTCCCCGGCCACGGCCACGGCCCCGGCCACGGCCACAGACGCCGCCGCCCCGGCCCGCCTGCTTCCACCGCCCCCGGCCACGGCCGCCGCCCCGAGCGCCTTCCCTGCGCACGCCGCTCACCGGGGACGGGGCGAGCGCGCTGCCCTGGCCCCCCTGCTCTATGGCGGAGTCGCCGCCAGCGCCGCTGCCGCCCGCCGCGCTCTCCCCCTCCTCCTGCTCCGGGCAGCAGCGGCCTCCCCCCGGGTGCGCGCGCATCCAGCCCCCTCCCCAGCCGGCTCTGCGCTTCTTCCGTAACCGAGCCCTTGGAATCCCGGAGACCCGCCCCGCCCGCAGCGCGGCGCGCGGGGGACGCGCGCAAGCATCATAGAGCGGACGCGCACAGAGCGGCCCTCCCGCTCGGGGCGTGGCCCCGGCCACCGCCTCTTAGGTCCTCCAAGCGCTCTGGGCGGCCATCTTGTCTCCGCCTCCTCGAGGACACGCCCCCGGCCCCACCCGCTCCTCCCCGGGCCGCGCCCTTCCGGCCCCGGTCCCCACGCGGCGCGCGGAGCCCGGAAGGCGGGTCGGATGTGGAGTGGCTTGTGCACGGTTGTCAGAGGTACTGCAGTTACTGTGCTTCGAGTAGTGCTAACCTCCCACTATGTAATTTTGACCCTCGTTTGCTTCCCAGTTAGTGAACAACAAACAAAATATATATCATATTTTATACTAACTCGACTATTCATTTAACTTGATAACAGATACCCCCTTTCCTGCCTCTCTGCACCAAAACTGACCAGGGCGCTGACTGAAAGAGTGAGTCAAAGCGTCCCATTAGGTTAGTATCACTGTCCTCCAGAGTCTGGCTTCTGGACCTTAGGACGCTGGACTGATCGTCCTCCCAGAGCTTTGTAAGGTTGTAGGCAGGGAAATGATAGCTTAGAACGCTCCCTCCAGTTCTGTGGAGTTCACCTCTGAATTCTCCTTAAAATGACCAGAATCCCTGAATCCATCTCGAATTTACCAAATTTGTTAGGATCTTTTTTTTAATTTGGACTTCCTTCACGAATGGCCTTTGACAGATATCAATGGCCTTTGGCTTGGTAAATACTCCCTTATGTTGAAAGACCAACTTCACCCACTGTCACGCGTTTAGGAATCTGGAATTCATTTGGATCTGCCGGCTCATCATTCAGGAGTGATTTTAAAGAACAATGCCAAATTGATTTAAAAACTGATTTAAATTTTAGGGGACATTTTCTGTCTGTTGTTTAGCACTTAGAGAAACGTGCTATCGAAATCCAAGGTGATATATTATGAAATGTTTGGAAGACTGAAAATGTACATTTTATCAGGTTGGTGATAACCTATCTTCACTTTTTGTACATATAGGACCTAAAAGTTGAGGGCCAAGTTTAATGTATAGAAAAAGTTGATTTATATTAATCAAAAATTAAAAACTGCAAATTTATTTGATTTGCCTTTGCAATATATGCAAACACCAACTCATACACAAAAACTTGTCTGTCTCTGAGCCTGGCCTTAGACTTCTTTTTAATGTCCTTAATTTGAGATACACTGAATTACAGAATAGCTTCCTTCAGGAAATCGATCTAGAAATGTGTCCAGCAAAGAGTTGGAAAATCACGTTCTCCAGAGAGCGGTCAATTGTGGAAACATGCATTTAGAAGTCAGCTTATGAAAGTGACAATTGATGGGGGAAGAAACAGAAGAAGAGAAAAGGAAGGAATTGATAACTGAATCTTAAGGAGCATCTACTTTTAAGTCTCAGGTGAAGGAATAAAAGTCAGAAATAATGAGCTCAAAATCTGGGTAAGGGCTTTGAGTAAGGGCTTTGATTTTCACACCTGATTTAAATTAAAGGGTAAAAGAGCAAAATTCTCAGTAGAAATGGTCGTTGAGACAATAGATGGGAAAAGATATACTTTTGGAAATTTTTGCCCTTCCATACTATGTCTAACAATGCTATAGGTCAAATGATATTGTGGATAGAAAAGTGTGTTTCAAGGAGTAAATCACTATGAACTTAAGGTAATTACTTTGGCCTCTACTACATATCATTTGCTAAATCCCAGTAGATATTATATAGTTCAGTGTTCCCTCTGTTAACAAAAATCTTATTTAGCTATTTCAAAAGGTTTTTTTGGTCACACTTGCATTTTTCTGTTGTGATACCGTAAAGCAAATTACCAAAACAAAACAAACAAAAAACCCCCCACTTACTTACTCTCCCACTAAAAGAAAACTATCTAATTAAGGAAACATTAAATTCTCACAGGGACTAGATTGAGACCCTACACGCATTGAGAATAGATGCTTAATACCTAAGAGATAGATCCCATTGTTTCCTGAAAAATGCTGGACCAATAATACACCTTTTATAATTCTGGGAAATGCATTTTATATCACTCCTCGAAGAAGAAGAATAGGAACACTTTTTCTCAAGCAGTAAAGTTGTGACCAAATTTTTCAATGTCATCTCTCTTACAATAGAAAACGTTTTGCTGGCCTCACCTTATGGAAAAAGTGAGACAACAAGAGAGAATTACGTATGAAATCTGGTCCACTAAACAAACAATGGAAATTTAACCACCTCTGATCTCTGCCTCCCAGGTGTAAAAGCAGGTGCTGAAACACCAAGTGTCACCTGTGGAAAACTATCAATTTTAAAAAATATTTTTCTTTTTTATTGTTGACCAAGTAAAGCTGAGGGTAAGCCATTAAAAAAAGTCCTTTTCAAGAAAAATTGGTGTTAGTTTGGATTCTTATTAAGAAAAATAGAACAAATTCAGGAACTGTTGAGAGGTAATGGCTGGTCTTGAGATCTGTATATTTTATTGACAAATATGTAACCTGCATTTGAATTTTTGAGTGTGATAAGATAATAAAAGAAGGATTTAAATACTGGAAAACCTTACTTTTTTCCAAACAGTGTGGTCAGAGTATACCAAGACATTAAATAAGAGTGAGGGCATAGCCAAAAGACATTTTCCAGCTCTGATTAACAGGTTTTATGAGTCACTGAGTTGGCCCAACTACTGTTCACCTAATTCCCAACTAAAACAAAATGCTGCTGAGCGTGTGGCATGTCAGGAGGCTGAATGACACTTTCAAGTACATATTGTATAAATAAAGATTTTTTTTATTATTATTACCTTCCACTTGGAATGACTACAGAGAATCTTATACTGCATAGTTCAAACTAAAAGAAGAGTTAATTACTTGAAAGACGAGAAAACAAGGAATGGTAAATTTGAACCAAGGGAAATTATTTCAGAAGATAGTACCTAATATTTTAAAATTTTTCTGCTAGTTGTTACATTAGCCGTGGATAAGTAGCTAGTACTGTTAAGTGTTTAGGATTAAGGAATGGGGACATGCTTATTCAATTTAAGTTCCTAAAATACTACCAGTAGAAATAATACTACCAGTGGAAAGAAAATGACCTTTAGGTTTCAAAGTTCTAAGATACCATTTAACAGGCTAAACAGTGGTTTTTAACCGTAATTGTGTCTACAAAACACCAGACTCCTAGGACACGATCCAGTCCATGAAAAATAAGGGCTGACTGTGGCTGCTGTTCACAAAAAGGGGGTGAACACTAACTGAGTGGGTTGGAAAAGTGCATCTTGCCGGGAGACCTTGTGCTGTTGTGGCTTTCCCAAAGTCTCAGCTTACAGCTTTGTCTGCTTTGCTGCTTTCATCCTGCCCTATTGTTTCTGGTTTCTTCACCCTTGAACTTGGCTGCTACCTCGAAGTGGGAAAAGCTCCTATGTTTCCACTTCCATCCACACCCCAGCACCTTTCTTTGGCTAATTCCTACTTATCCCTTAGATATCACTTTTTCCAAGGAGTCTTACCTGACCTTTTCCAACCCCTCCACTCCTGCACCCCCTGGATTGTGTGCTCTGCACCACACTACCATTAGGTATTTTCCCCAACCATTTACTGTACTTTATCGTAATTAGTTATTTCATCGTCTTCCTGTACCAGCCTAGAAGGCTATTCTTCGCGTTCACCATTGCATCCCTAGCGCCTACTGCTGGGCTTACCTGGAACATGGGAGGGATTTATTAGGTACTGATGAACAAGTTAATTCAATTTGTAGAAATTGTGTACTCTCAAAATGACGAGCAATGTATTTTTTTCTCATTGAAAGTGTATAATAACATGGATTATCTAAAATCATAATATTAACAGCTGTTACAGTCTTAGAAAAAGTAGACCGGTTTTCATGTCCCAAGAGATATTTGACTTAATTAAAAATGAGGCTTAAATTCTTTTTTTAAAAGCATGCTTGATTATAAGATAGTTATAACGTTTTCTTTAGAGTAGTCTCTTCTGCATAAATTGAAAGTAACTTGATGCTAACAAGTATTGCAGGTTAGGGGTAAATTAGAAATTAGCCAAGCCAAAAAGAAAACAATCTGAGAAAAACTGTAACAGATTCCAAAATAAAAAGACATTGAATTATATGTGGGTGTATATAATTTCAGAGAATATTAGGAAGAGTCAAGTTATTTGAAGTCAAAGAGCATAAACGTAAAGTAGATAAATACACAAATTCAGGAATGCTTATTTAGAAGCAGAGCCTCGTTTTGTGATTAGATCTTTGATGACATATATTCCACAAAATTTTTGAGGAACAAAATTTTTGAAGAAAATTTTTGAAGAGTTAAAGTATCTGACGACTGGCAATTTGTACCATATTCATTTTGAGATCAGTGATTTGGCTTCTGTGGGGGAGAAAAGCATCCAAATAGTAAATTGATTTAATTTAATGACTATTTGATCATTTTACCTTATAAGTTAATTTAACTTTTGAAATTATACAAGAACCATAAGCATAGTGGTGAAGTTAAAACAAGTTAAGTGTTTTTACACATTTAAGTAACATCAGAACAATAATTTAACTCAAAACTGGGCTGGTGGAGGCCCTCGATGATTTTTTTCTCTGTAAAAGGAGTATGTATTTTCTCAAGTTGGAGAAAAAGTGCTCTAATTTGCACTCTTATGATCATATCCTTTCTTCCTATGTGATGAGATTTCTGAGAAATTAATATTCATCTCTGGTGACCCTCTACTTCTTGAAATTTCTTTCCTTTCTTGGCTTATGAGATACCATACTCTTCTGATTCTCCTTCTGTGTATCACTTTCCAGTAGCCTTCGGGTATATTCATTCTTGGATGGTTCCTAAAGGATGGTGTTTTTTGAGGTTCTATCTTTAGGTGGCTTGTCTTCTCTATGTGTTCTCCTTGGCAACGTCACCTACTCGTCAGATTTAGCCACAGGAGCTAACCCCTCCTTGCCCTCCGATGCCAGCATGGCTTAGGCAGCATTGGCACGACCATCCTGTGATAAATAATCCTATAGCACATCTCCAAGTTTTGAGGTCTTGAGCAGCCCAAAGCCTGGCACCCATCTATCACTCTTGAGTAGTGAGTCTAATTAAGAAATAACTCCTTCGTCAATGAGAAAGTCTGGGCCAGAGGACATACCTAGTGTGAGAGCTGAATGGGCTTGTCACTGAACCCCAAAAGTTAATAGACTAACCTGCCTGGTTAAGACTATATAGTCATATAGGGTCTCTCCCCCAACCCCCCCAGGGGCCTGGTTTTTACTCTTAGTCTTTATAACATTGTTAAGAATAATCAACAAATGGGCTGGGCGAGCAGCAAAATGCCAAAGAGGAAGAGAAGCAAGGAAGGAACTGAGCTACAAAGATCCTGTTCTTGCCCCAATTCACCACTCACTCTATCTCTGGGGAATTGAGACAAGAGAACAGGAGGGTTCCAGAAGAAAAACAAAACAGAAATATTTCTCTGCTTAAAAACACGAGTAGAAAAGACACATTCCCTTCTAAGAGTAGTGTATCATTAATGAGTGTTGAAAATTGTCCCTTTAAGCATTATCTTTCAAAATCGTGTTACTTTTTGTTTTTGAGAAGTTTGGAAAATATTCAGATGAGTTAACCCTAAACTTAGAATAATGACAAGATCATAGGATCTAAATGGTCTAATAAGATAGAAGGACAACATACTGATAATTTCTGTAAAGTGAAGCAAGTTTTGATATTTCACTGATACTGTAGGGGTGGAGGGAACACAAAGTCAGTAATGTGATTGGAAAGAAATAGAATTTTAATCAGTCTAGTTTTTGCCTAAACTTGCTTTATCATGGAACAGATGAGATAAGGAAATGATTTCTGAACATATTTTGAAATAGGAACCTCTTGCAACCATCATGAGAATGTGAATTTTCTTTGCCAGAGAAATTCCACTTTAGAGTATATGTTATTTAATTATTCAAGATTCATCTGAAGGCAGGGTGAGGGTTGGGGGGGAGGTTGTTGCAGGTGGAATTTTTGTATGTTCCCTGCTGAAATAATTGGATTGTAGGAATAAAAGAGATAATCAGAATATCACATTTTAACATTCCTTGTTCTCATCGGTACTTTGGCGTCGATCTTGCCTTCATAACCAGACGCAGATAAAGCCGTACGTCATTTTCACCCGTCTAGAAGCAGGACGATGACCAGACTACTGACCTCTCTTCCTTGAACTACCATTATATCATGACTGCGTTCTTCAGCACAACAGCCTGCCCTTCACTCACTTCTAAATGTTTCTCACTCATTTTGATCAGACAGCCCCATACTTAGATTCTTATGGTACCTTCTCATCGTATCTCAATCAGATACATTCCTTTGATTACATTTCAAATGTTTCACCAGCTTGGCCAAGGACCTTTACTTGGTTTCCTCCTACAGTATCTTGTTTCTTTCATTCTTTATATAAGGTAGATTTTTTTTTCAGAGAATTTTACTTAACTCTTCAGCACCTATCCCCAAGTCTTTAGGGACATAAATGCCTTGTTTTCAGTGTATTGTACTATTTTTTTAATCTTTCAAGACATTTTTGAAATGTTTCCTGTCCACGTACACAGAGATTCAAAACAGCTTTCTCATGTTTTACTCTTCAATATGGGCAGCCTGGGCTCTCCAGATATTGAGGAAAGCCCGTAACATGGAAAAACAGCAAAATCTAATATGCTCGGAGATTAACATAGTCATAAGATGTTTCAGGATGAAGAAATGATATTAAAAAGGAACAATTAGAATGTAACTATGATAGCAGAATTTTTTTTTTTTTTTTAGGAAAAATCAATAGAGGTATTAGAATATTAAGAAAATCTCCCAGAAAATGACAGGAAAAAACAAAAAACTAGGAAGTCCAACATCTAGTTCCAGAAATAAAAGAACAGAAGAAGCAAAGAGGAGTAGTTATCAATAATAATAATAATAACGATTTAAGAAATTTTCTAGGGCGTGAGTCTCCAGATTGATAGGCCCACTGAGACCTTTACATAATGGAGAAAAACACAAACTCATCCCTAGATACAGCATCATGAGGTTTCAGAACATCGTAGGTAAAGGAGCAGTCCTAAAAGCTTCCAGAGAGAAGAAATTCCTCATGGCAAAAGCATTGGCAATCAGAACACCATTGAACTCAAAAAATTCACATATGAAGGACTGGCCGTAAGAATACTGCTGAACTTCTCAACAACACCTAAAGCTACAAGGCAAAAAAATATTACCTTAAATGTTTTAAAACTTATTTTCAAACTAGAATTATGTAACAATCAACAATCACTTTCAGAACTGCAAGTTGGGTCTCAAAAATTGAATTTTCCAAGGAGTCTTTCTCAAGAGGCTGCTGAAGGATGAGCTCTACCAAAACATGGGAGTAAAAGAAGATTGAGGAAGATGGGGGATCCAGGAAAGGGGGCTTTCAGTAACACAGAAGAGAGACAAAGGAATGCCCAGGATGGGGGGAAAGGAGCTCCTAAGAGCAGTGCAGTAGGCCCAGAGAGCAATACCCCACATTGGGGGAAGGGGACCTTTATAGGAGGCACATCTAGGGAAAAATAAAAAAAAAGATCAGTTATCCATGTAGTTGTTTATGCACAAAATTATATTAGAAAGCTCTTGGAAACTGTGTGTGTGTGTGTGTGTGTGTGTGTGTGGCAGCGGGGCGTGGGGGGTAGTGGCATCAGTGATAATTACATAGAACACCAAGAAAATTTTTTAAAGGAGGTAACTTCAGGAAAAAGGAAACAAAATAGAATCATGGTCATAATATTGTGATATTATATAATATCTACTAATATTTGAGTGCTTTAACCAAAAATTGGGACTGTGAATCTACTGAAGGAAGTAGCTAATAAAGCAGAAATTTGTTGTTTCTGGGGAGTGGGACTGAGGAATAGAGAGCGGTAGGGCTGGGTACCGCATTTTATATATATATATATATACTTAGTATTATTTAACTTTTTGAACAATGTGCAAGGATGATTTTGGTAAAAATATAATAATTTTTAAAAATTGTAATGTGACTTCCTTTTAATACCTTCACTAACCACGTCATGATATTAAGAAAAAAATACCATCTTTTCCTGAGTGCTTATTACCTGCTTATTACCTCCTGAGTGCTTATTACCTGCTGGATACTTCATGTGCTTTATATCTAATCATTGCAACACCATGCAAAGTAAATATTATCTCCAGTTTATATAATAGATGAGGAAACTAAGGCATTGAGAGGTTCAGTTACCCACCAGAGTTTACCTAACTGGTAAATAATAAAGCTGGAGTGTCGCCATCTGGTTTTAAAAACTGGACTCTTTCAATTACACATTGTGGTAAAATACAGCTTTACCTTTGTTTATATGTAATTTTAATTTTGCGCGTGCTAATTAATTATTCCCTGTGTGGGCTTTATGTATGTGTGGGTCAGTATTGTCCGTTATGCTGTCACTCCTTAAATTAACATTTTCAGCCTGTAGCTTACTTATCTTCTTTGGGTTTCTAGTGCATAATTTTGAATGACTCATCATATTGTTTCCTCTTTAGCTGATGTGAGTTTCAGAGATTGCTCTCAGCTCTAACTCTGAACTTTAAGGAATTGTTAGCACTGAGTGATAGTCCTGAACTGTTCATAGTATTCATTTGCAAGTCTGATTGCTTGGTCTATGAAGAAGAAATGTGCTCATTGAACCAGGTAAGGTGTGTCTAGAAAATCCGAGTTTCTATAGGCTCACTGACCAAAGAGCCAAATATGATAGCAGCAGCCTTAGGAAACAGAAAGAGTAAAGTTTGCTCTTGATGAGAGTTAAGCCCTCATTTCTTTTCCTTACTCATCTCCCTCTATTAACTAGTGAGTAATCTTCCAATAGAAGGGTTTCGTGACAGTAGAAATGTATGAAAATATTAAAGTAATGTCAAAAATTTAATGGGAAATATATTTCTTTAAAAGACATGAAACACAAGTGTTTACAAATTTTTCTGAACACGTAACTTGTCTATAGTAATTATACATGAGGAAGAGACTCTTTGGAATCTAGTTAACAATAAAAAGAGGCTAGGATTATAAATTGATTATTTTAGCCTCTAAGGTCAGAAAGAAACTTTTTTCCAAATGTATACTTTTTGTAGCTTACACTTAAATAACATTTGTCCTTCTATGGTGGATATGCTATTAGCCACTACAATTTACAGAACACTATATATAATTAACTGATCCTGAATAATAAATAAATAGCACTTGAAGCTGCATAAGGAAAAAAGCTCCAAACTAAATTACATTTTAGAGAGAAATGGAGAATTAATGAACACTTGAAAATATGAAGAGAGAAATTTGTACCTATTCTATAATAGAAAACATCTCTTGCCAACTTTTCAAAGTCTCTGATTACACAAGAAGGATCTATCACAAAGGGGAAAAAGCAATTAGTGAAACCACAAAAAAGAAAAATAATAAATTTTACAGTTTTAAAATAAATAGAAAAGTTGTGTGGTAGCCATATACATGAGAGAAAGTTTTATTTAACATTGTGTTATTTTTGGAAAAAAACAAAATAGACTTAAAAACTGTGCTCCATGGGAAGTCTTGAGCAGTTCTCCAAATACGTAATTTCTTAAAAATCCGTGTATGTAGTTTTTGTGTACCTTTCATTTACAAACAATCTCAAACTTCCAGAAAAATTTTAAGACCATATTTCCCCTCACTATTTGAAAGTACATTGCTAACCTGATGTCCTATAACCCCACATTCTTTCATGTGTAGTTCTTAAAACCAAGGACATTCTCCACAACAACCACAATACAACCATCAAAATCAAGAAGTTAACATTGTTATGTAACCAAAATCTTCAGACCCCATTCAAGTTCTGCCAGTTCTCCCAACTATGTCCTTTATAGCAAAGGGATCTAGTCCAGAATCCCAGTGAATTTCGCTGTCATATCTTTTTAGTCTCTTTCAATTGTGGAAGAATTCTTTCGTGTTGTGTTGACTTTCATGACCTTGAAGCTTTTGGAGATTACAAGTCAGTTATTTTGTAGAAGTCCTTCAATTTGGGTTTGTCTGATGTGTCCTCATAATTAAATTCAGGTAATATGCATCTCTGGCAGGAACATCGCAGAAGCGATGCTGTGTTCTCGTAACCTCGTATCAGCTGACACAAGATTTCAATTTGTCCCATTACTGGTGATGTTCACCTTGGTCACTTGAGTAAGGTGGGGTCTGGCAAGCTCCTCCACTGTCAAGTTATGTTTTTCGCCTTCGTCGTTTATACATATTTAAGTATATAGGCTCAAACATTTTTAAATGATAGTAAAACACAGTCGCCTATATTATAAATCAAATTTTAATTCCTTGGAGGCCATTTTAAGTTGGTGGCTTCCGTCATATTTCCATGGAGCTTAGGACATTACTTACTACCGTCCTCAGGTTCTTACTATATAATTTTGAATGACTCTTCATATTGTTTTTACTTTTGTTGATCTGAGTTTTCTGATCTGAGGTTACGTTCAGCCATACCTCTGAGCTTAAAGAACTTTTAACATTGAATGATAGCCCTGAAGTGTTCACAGTATTTATTGGCTGGGAATAAAGCATCTGCATTCATTTTCTTGTGCTGGATAACAAATGACCACAAAGTTAGCATTTTGAAACAGATGCATTTAGTATCACAGAGTTTCCATGGAGCATGGCTCAGCTGGGTCCTCTGCTCTTGGGCAAATTGGAGGTGTTGCCTGGGGCCAGGGTCTCAATCTGAGGCTCAGGTCTTCTTCCAAACGCACGTGGTTGTTAGCAGTATTCATTCCTTGCAGCTGTAGAACTTATGGCAGCTTATTTCTTCACGACAGAAGAAGAGCCTCTGGCTTCTGCTTCTGATCTCTAGACGCTCTTTTAAAGGGTTATGTCAGGCCCACCAAGGATCATCTCCGTCTTGATTAACTCAAAGTCAACTAATCAGGGATGTTAATTACATCTGCAAAACCCCTTCACCTTTGCCATCTGGATTAGATACTTGAAATTCTTGTATTGCTTCCTGGGCTGAGTTTGTTACTCGGTTCTGACTCAGCTTTTTTGTTTTTCATTTTTAATTTAGAGTTTCACATGTCTGAACACATAAAATTATACAAGTAAAAGCACTGTTACGACATGTGTGCACCATTGTGAAATACCAGGTGAGGCTGGGGTATGTATTCTTTAGGTGTGCTTACTCTGGAGTAGAAGTCATGCAATAACAAGTAAACACACTGAGTTGTGATACTTTCATATTAAATCATTTTAACACTTAACTGTAAAATTTTGGTGCTTCTTGCCTGCATTTTTGGTAAGAAATGAAATCAGTTGTTAGACATTATTAGTTATTTCACTTAGAGGCAAATATTTATGGACATCCTCTCAAGCATCTGGGACAGTTTAATTCAAAAAATATACTCAGTTTGTAGTGGACACTGATTAAAAAATATTGAAATGGCTAATCTGTATGAATCTGGAATTTCTGGAAACTCTGCAAACCAAACAAGATACAGAAATGGACGCTGAGATTGATATATCAGCAACCATCATGTACAAAATCTACACGGCAAGTCTGTGTTTACTGTCCTCCAGTTACATTGCACTTATCGATAAGAATTGAAAATGTAACCTTATAAAATAAATTATGATCATTAGTTCCTCCTTTTGTCTGCAGTGGGGCAGTGAGTGGGGTGGTATTGTGAGATTTTGCTTGCTTAAAGAGTCTATTGTTTTAAAAAGGTTTGAAAGCCACAGATGAGTTTGAAAAGATAGTGTTGGGAAGGCTGGATCTACAGCCAGTGAATGAATCTAGAAAATTCAGGAACCAAATCAAGTAATAATTTAGTTCAATTCTTTCTTTAATAGGACTTGTGGAACTGCTACATAATGTGACCATTTGTACATCCGCCCAGTCTGATAACGGGACTACTGACATCGCCTCCTCCAGCTGAGGGTTTCTTGCACTGCATGAAGACCCCGCATTCATTCTCTCCTTCAGGGATACACAATAGCCCATCTTGTGTCACTGAGTAAGCCTTACACCTGAATAAATAAATCTCCTATTACCCAGATGTGACTGTATTCGTTTTACCAGACAAGGTCAGTTCTTTCAACTGTCAGCTATAGTTTTAATTAACTGTAGGCCGTATAAAGTCCATGATACAATTTTCCAAACACAGTAGATTCCTTGATGTATGCTTCCTAATTGACAAAGATTTCCTCTCCTGGGATGAGGCCAGGTAAGAACCTAAATCCTAATGTCCTAAAGTGTTAGGTTTCTCAAGATGTTTGTCCCCCAATTGTGTTACAGCATCATTAAAAGTGTACCAAACCACACACATCGAGAGAGTACAGTTTGCTCAATCTCAACGTATGCACATACCACAATCAAGATAATGAACGTTTCCATCCACCTCAGAAGTTGCCATGGCCTCTTTATCCCCTTCCCCAAAGAGCCACTGACCTGCTTTCTGTCATTGTATATTAACACTTTCTGGAATTTTACATAAATTCCAGAAAATTCTAGTGTGTGCTCTTTTTTGCCTGTCTTTGTTCCCTCAGATACTCATTTTGAGATTTATCCGTGTTCTGAAGAACATCAAACATCCATCCTTTTTATTGCTGAATAGTATTCCACTGTATGACTGTATCACAATTTGTTTCTCCATTTATTATTAACAAACATTTCAGTTGTTTCCAATTTTCAGCTATTACAAATAAACCTGACAGGAAATTTCACATACAAATCTTTATCCAGGCATACATTTTCATTTCTCCACGGTAAATAGCTAGGAATGGAATGATTTATGGGTATCACGTTTAACTTTTTAAGAAACTGCTGCACAGCTTTCCACAGTCATTGCACCATTTTGCTTTCCTGTGAACAATGTAGGAGAGTTCTGGTTGCTCTGCACCCTCGTCTTCACCTGGTATAGTCAGTTTGTAGAAGTGTAGTTTTTCTAATGGGCGTGTGGTAGTTTTAAGTTACGTTTCCCCAATGACTAATGATGTGAAGCATCTCTTTTTTTCTGGGTGTGAAGTGTCTGTTCAAATATTCCTGCCCATTTTCTTCCTGGGTTGTCCAGTGTGTTTTTAATGAATGTGTCTGGGAAAGACTTGGATTTCAAACAACTCATTTGCTCACGTTGAAAGTTTTGGCTCAGAAAATGATAAGGCAACCACTTTGATCCCCAGCTCATTCGAGGGGACTGCTACTTTCCTCTCCGTATAAGAAGAATCTCTTCTGAGCTCATCTGATCACCTACTATGTTAGATGTCCTTTACCTCTATATTCATATCTTTCCTGCCAGGACATGCACTGCCTGCTAAAATGTGCAGCTACAATTTGGTGCCCTCTTTATTTTACGTGTCGTGCCCTGTGGTAGATATTATTATTGGAGACGTGGGCACTAGAATTGGTGCAGGGGCTATTGAAAGCCTCGTTGCAATCAATGTAGAATGACAGTGAGGCTTTTGGTGTTTTGTTTTATGATTATCCTTCTAGGGTGCACATGCCAACTTAAGCAGAAACCTTTCTCTAACTGTATTAAGCAATAAATGAGATGTTGCCAGTAGAAATCTAAGGGGAACATTAGATTTACCCTTGGATTTAGCATTATCTATTTAAAGTGAAAGGTTAATTGAAAAATAATTAAGCTCTTTTTGCTCACTACCATCCTCAGGGTAGATGTTTTGGACTCTAATAGACAACGACTGATATCTCTTTAAGTCTTGACTGGCTTTCTCCAAGTTGAGTTGTGTGCATCATTGAGCTTTGAGATCAATACTGTAGCCTGATTGAAAAAAGAAATACAGATAAAAAGATGGAGTCACATCCCAAACAATAGTGGTTATCTATTTCTCCCCACTGTTGCAGATTGAGGGGTGGTGGTGGTGGTGGTAGACATTTGCTTAATATTTTAATAATGAAGAGGACTTTGGCTCTCCTCTCCCAGAGGCAATGGACTTATGTTCTTTCTCTCTTTTTCTTTCTTCATTCTCTTTCCTCTTCCCCAAGGCAAAAACAGATATTTATTTAGTTAGTGAGGAGAAAAGCCTGACAATCGAAAGGCCACTGGGTTAATGGTGCTGGGGCTGAGCCCTTACTTAAAGTCCTCCTGGATCCCTACCCCCATCTCCCCTGCTCCCCCCCCCTCCCCATCCCCTGCCGGAGCATTGTGGGTTCACTGTGTTTCCTGGTTCCAATTTAGTAAACTGGCAGGTGTTGTTAGGCCTCCCACAGATCCCAACAGGCCTCAGTTCTCTCACAACCAGCTTCTTAACCCTGCTACTGGGTAGAAACGTCAGGTTGGCTGTTCATATCACTGTTTACCTTCAATTGATGGAGTGTAGGGCAAAGCAAGAGCTAGGGGAGAGGCCTCAGGAAAAACTGTTTTCCTTTAAACCTAGTTTTACTGCTCATAAAGTTGAGGATCAACCCATCTTCTGTCTCCTTGGGTCTATTTCTGAGAGCCGGAAAACAACTTGACTGACTTATGAAAGTGTGTTTGGCTCCATCCTGTTCCCTTCCTGGCAGCATTGCCCAGTTCAGACGACACATACACGATGTGGTTCACAGCGTTCTCTGTTTTTTGCCTCATCCTCTCTGTATATGCCTTCAAGACTAGATTCCCTCCTCTCTCCCCTAATCCTTAACTATTGAGATACTTTGTAAAAAGGCTGATTGGTACACAAGCATTAGCTGAGCCTTGCAGAAAGCAAAGGAAAGAAAGCATAAGTAAAAGAAACAGTAAATGTCAAGGTAGAAAAGGCTGATTTGAAAGTAGTTACAGTCTGATCACATGATACTAATGTGAGAATCTATCTCAGCATTTTTCCTAAATGGTGGATTAATGTGACTCAGGAAAAGGATGAGCCACTGAGCCACGGTACTTAATGCCGGCAAATCTGGTTTGTTTCGGAAGGAGATGCCTACTGCTTGTATTTATTGAGTTAAAACACACAATATTTTTATGGCATGCATTTTTCTCTTCACACTGTATATTCTCTGTGATCAGGATTGTACCAATAGTGGTTTTGCCGGCCACAGTACTTTTTAAGAATTTAACCTTCATAATTGATAAAGGATGAACACATCGCTTTATGTTTGTCAGAAATTTTTATTAAGTTAAAAAGATAAAAATTAAATGACCTGGTTGAAAATCATGGGCTTTCAAATTCTATTATTTCTTGAAATTTGCCTCAGATATTGAAAAACAGATCAAGAGCAACCTAAAAGAGACTTTATCCTTCTCATGTTTAAAATTCCATGATTAGTGAGCTGGAGGCACAAAGTCAGATGAGGTCCTCTGAGAACTCAGGAGTTTTCAGTTTTATTATAAGTTTATTACCTGTAAGTATATGTGAAAAATCCTGAATCTGCCTAGTCGAACTTTCACTGAGGAGAGTGGAAGAATTCTGGTGCATGAGATTACAGAAGCCCCAGCCCTGACAGAAAGTTTGCAGGCCTTCTCTGCTCTAACATCTGCTCTAACATTGCCCTTGACTTTGTAATTGCAGTCTTTTCTCTGATTGAAACCTAGTAATACTTCCCCATATAATTCACTTGAATAAAAAGTTTGAATTAGTTACTGTGTACAGTGTAGACTTTCATATCAGAACAGTTAAAAATCTCAGATTTATGAGCTTCAAGCTTTGCCACCCTCTTAACTTTCTTAAATTCTACTAGTGAGATTCTGTTTGAATGGACACAGAGTCCATTCACCCAAGTGTCCTAGAAGATATTTTTTCCAAACCTCAACATTGCAAATGAATTTGTTGCTAATTTCACCTAAAAAATTATGCTTTAAGAATTGCAAGTCTAAATTATTAGATCAATATTGCATAGAGCTTTAGGCAGGACTATTTCACGCTTAACCTGTTATACTGTGTCAGTGTCTTTATACTGAAATCAATTGAAATATGACGATTGTTGACAGTTTACACTGGCCATTTGTGGACCTTGAACGAAGGACTCACCTGTTCCAGCGTAACATAGGTCCTAGCTGTTGACACTTTTACAAAACCTTCACCTCGGTGAACAAGAATGATTTCCTGACAGGTATTTCACATAATGTCAAAACAAAATTCTAAGTCACCTATAATCCTTGTGCATCTTTAAATTGTCTCTCTTTTTCTAAACTTGTCTATTTATTTCTACTCTGCACCACTGATGCTTTAAAAATATTTGGCTCTTGAAATTGTGTTCTTCACAACCTCAAATCATGATGTGGGGAAGGGTGAACGTGAGCCACCTAAGAGGTAGACTGTCTAGAAAGACGGTTGGCTGAGATTTAAAAAGCACTGGTTTAGGAACCAGAAAACCTGGTTCTGCCAAACAGCTCAATAACTGTGAGCAAGTTAGTTTATCTTTCTGGTTTTTAGTTTCCTCATCTGTAAAATGACCCAGTTGCTGGATAGTCTCTATAAACCCCTTCCAACTCTGAATACTTGAATGTATACTGTTTAAAATACTCTGGAATTTCTTATAAAGCCCTTTCCTATACACTTTATCATTTTATCCTCCAAAAAATCCTTAAAGAACACAAGGGAGATCTTTAGAGGATAGAGATGTGGTTGGCAAAGATAACCTATCTGATAAATAGCAGGACCGGAACACGAACTCAGGTCTTCTGATCTCAGCAAATTCCTGAGTAAACCACAAAAAGACACAAGAGAAAGCAAAACTGTTTGGAATCACTAATTATGCATGCGTTACTTCTACTGGTGATATTTCCTTTCATTACTCAATCCACATTAAACTCAAACTAAAAGTAAATAACAAATGAAAGTAACAAAATGACCAGTGCTCTTGTTGTGATATGAATAGAAGGATAATCATGAGAGATTGAAAGATAACAACCGAGCTCTGGGAAGGTAAATTTGAGGCCAAAATGTAGAGCCAAGTTATGATTCAGTTATGGCCACTCCTTACCAGAAATGTAGATAAAAGTTACAGGGGAGAGTAGGGGAACAAAGCCATGAGGAAAGACAAAGAATTGGGAAACTTTCACTGCTTAGGTGAAATGAGAAATCCATAGACTAAAAATATTTGAAAAGGAATAGCACACAAAAAGCATAAATATGTACCATGTTGGAAAGAATTAGGAGTGGGAAAGGATATAAACTAGATGATTAGATTTCAATAAAAAAGTGTTTCTGACTGCAAAATTACACACCCAAAGGAGTGATAGGATTTAGGAAATATGCACTGAAATATTAAAGGGTAAAAGGCATGATGTATGGAACCCATTCCCAAATAGTTCAGAAAAAAATGTGTATGTATGTATGTATGTGTGTGGCAAAATGTTAAAAATTTATGAATCTGTATAAAGGATAGTTCCTTCTACTATATATATTATATATATATATATATATATATATATATATATATATATATATATATATGAAAGTACCATCTACTACTATTTTTACAACTTTTCTGTATACCTAAAATTATTTGAAAATTAAAAATTAATTAAAAAGGGGTAATAGAAACACAGTCACTTAGGAATCATACAATGTAGTAGGACTCTTAATAGGGCTGAATCAGACTTCACATTATATTTCATAAACAGATCAATGGATCTGAAATATAGTCTACATTTGTCCACTAAGTAGCTAAGCCATCTTGGACGACTCTTTGGAAAATTGTAGTTTTGGAATAAATCAGTGATTTTAAGCCTGTTGTGTGGAGTCTAGAAAAGTAGTCCAGGCCCTAAAGAGCAAAGCAGTTGGTACTCTTGGCCTGCCTTGCATCTCTACCCGTTCAACCAGAGCAGCTTCCCTTTTTTTGGATGTACTGTGTAGTTGTATTTGAAGAAAAGTTTCCACTGCTTCAAAACAATTTTTTCCCCCAAAGCCACCAAACTAGGTGACTTTTAAGAGTGATCTCAATTATGAATTCATGGGCTTCAATTATTTGCGGGGGAAACTGTTATTTAAGAGGTAGGCAAAGCAGGGCCTATGGGCCAAATCCAACCTACATATGTTTTTTTTTAGCACCCACGAGCTAAAAAATGGTTTTTACGTTTTTAAATGGTTGGAAAAATAAAAGAATATTTTTGACTCATAAAGATTATACGAAATTTTAATTTCAGTGTCCATAAATAAAGTTTGATTGGAACACAGCCATGGCCATTTGTTTATGTTTTGTGTATGGCTGCTTTCACTTACAAGGGCAGAGCTGAATCATGAGACATCAAGAGAACTTATGTCTAAGGAGCCTACATATTTATTATTGTATCCTTATAGAAAAAATTTGCCAACTCCTGTGTTGTATCCAAACCAATGTAAATTATAAATTTCAGAAAACCCTGTGACTTCTGTGTAGATAGTCAGTTCAAAAGGAAAGTGGCCTTTTAGGAAAGTTCTGATTTAACTAAGATAACCCTTGAATCAAATAATGAGGTGACCATGAGCTGCATGTACTCATTGTAGCATTATAGGTTCATTTTGGAAGTTAGTCGTGATTAGATGGTTAATCTTCGCCCCTTCCCATAAGACCTTTGGCTCTTCCCATAGAATCGTCAAAAGGAACTCGTTATCTCCTCGAAGGGATATTTGTACTGTAGAAGAGCTCTACAAGAACCCTTTTCCAGGGGTGGGAATTTCAGGCATTTTGGCAGGACTGTGAAGTCTCGGAAGAGCGTGATATCCCTGGCGTGTCCCTCAGATCTCACCTTTTCCATATAAGGTTGGCCTTAGGTCCACCTCTCCCTTGACAGCCAATTAATGTACAAACCAGAATAGATACTTTCTGCTTTCTGTTGGTATCTGACGCAATTATTCCTGATTGTGGAATAAACCCCTCCCTCCCACAACCCCCATTTCCACAAGAATAAAGGAGATCAGCAGAGGTAACAGACGGAAGGTATTAGTGATGTTTCTGTCCTTGTACTTGGTCCCATACTTGAGGGTGATATAGGCTAATCTCCTGTCTGGCTCAAGGTTTCTGTGAAGATCAACAGAGTTAATGAATGAGAAAGTACTTCCTAATGACAATGAAATAACACAAGTAAAAATGTTCCTCAATTGTGGCAATATGACTATAAAGTATACACAGTTATTATTATTAAGTTAAAAGCAACCTAAAGTTTGCATTGAAAAAAAATTCATCAAATCAATAATCTTGTTTTTTTCTATTATAAGTACATAATGGAGAGTTTAGCTGCCCTAATCCTGCTAAATACTACATCCCCTCCTGTTTTCTTTTCCTAATGATTCATGAAGTGGATTACTTTGCTAGGACTGCCCTAACCAAGTATCACAAGTTCTGTGGCTTAAACAGAAATGTATTGTCTCACAGTTCTTGAGGCAAGAAGCCCAAAATCAATGTCAGCAGGGTTTGGTTCCTTCAATGAGGCAAAGATCTGTCCCAGGCCTTTTACCTTGACTTGTATGTAAATGGCTGTCTTCTCCCTGTGTCTCTTCACATTGTCTTTCCACTACGAGTGTCTATGTCCAAACTCCCTCTTCTTATAAGGACACCAGTCACACTGGATTATGACACACCCTAGTGACCTCTTTTCAACTTGATTACTTCTCTAAAGACCCCATCTCCAAATAAGGTCACATTCTGAGGTATTGGGGGTTAGGACTTCAGCATATGAATTTAAGGGTGACACAATTCAACCTGTAATGTGAAGGATAGTTTATATTGTGAATTTAGGTATAAAGCCCTTTTCTTGAAGACCTAATTCTTCAATGACCCATTGATTTTAGTGAACGATGCTTTTTCTTTTCTTTCTCAATTTCAAGCAAGGAATGTCTCATTTTCTTTGCTGAATCTATCTCATTGAAATGGAGAAGAATAAGCTTGCCCTCCACAATATTGCAAAGAATGGTCAGTAAATTCAAAGACCTACCACGTGGACTTCCAGTCCTACCCAACTCGGTATTCTACTCTTTCAAAATACAGATTTTCCCCAAGAACTTAGGAACAATAAGACAGAACACACCTTACCACTTTCTCAGCATAGAAAATGAGAGAGGTGGGGCTGGGGTTGAAGTCAGACTGCTGGCTTAGCTACAGAATACAGTGTATATAACCAAAAAGCCTCCAAGAATTGGAAAATCAAAAAGAATATACATATTTTAATACATTTTTTAAAAAAGTTATTTTATTTTTTTTTTTTGAAGGAAGGCGCAGCTCACAGTGGCCCATGCTGGGATCGAACCGGCAACCTTGGTGCTACCAGCACCACATTCTCACCAACTGAGCCAACCAGCCACCTGTGAAAAGAATATTTTTATAAGGAACATATCAGTGATGGAACACTTACAAATACCAGATGTCACTAAGTTCTGCTGGGGAGTACACTGTTTAAGAAACACAAGACATTGGAGGAATCTCTCTTTTTGTGGCTGGAATATCTATAAATCTGAGAATTCGATTATAAAGTGTAAGGATAATAAAATCTTAGAATTAGATTAAAAGTTATAAAGTTAAATTAGAGTTATAAATTCTATTTATAAGAATAAATTATTACTTTTAAACATTAAACTAAACTTATGTGCTGTTTTAATAAAAGCATCCCAGCTAAAATGTTAATTGCAGCAGCCAGCATTTTCCATTATTCCCTGAGTGCACCCTCAAAGTTTAAAATATATAGTCTTCATTTTCATTTGTCATGTACTAACATGTGCTGTACACATCTTAATGCTGGCAATTACTGAAAATGTCTTTGATGCAGTAAGACAGGTTCTGCCTAATTCTCCTCTTCTGACTCTGCAGGGTTCAATAATAAACTCTGGAAGTGAAAAGAAAAAAAAAAAGAAAAACCTGTTTATGAAACCGAACACAAATTTTGATTCATGCATTGACCAATTGAGTTATGGGCTGTAGGCCTCTGCTGCTACCCACAATTGCTAAATGGTAGTGAAAGCTGTGTAGGAAACTGTCAGCGACATGTACCAGCTCAGAAATAATCATTAGAGAAGACTGAAAAATGTGTGCTGTCTTCTTCATGCCTGTGGCAGTGTGTGGGAGCAAAGGCCTGAACGTGAAATCCTGTTACCTTTGCAGGAGCTCGATTTCCAGACCATGCGTTTGTTTATTTATGAATGCCTTTCCACTGTGCACGAGCTAAAAGTGTACCTGATGTCCTTAAACCAACAGTAAGAAATGATGGTGACAGTCACTGTGTCCCAGTTGAATTGAATTATTAGTACGATGAATGTAATGAAAAGGGAAGAATCTAGCGTTTCCTGAACACTTATTCTTTGACCAGGTCAGCACTTTGACAATTTTACTATGCATACAACTCACCCAGGACATCTTTTGGGGGAGGGGAATTACTTTGCCATTTTTTTCTTTATTGAGGTTTAAGTGACATATAACATTATGTTAGTTTCAGGTGTACAACGTAATGATTCAATATTTGTATATATTGTGAAATGATCACCACAATAAGTTTAGTTAACATTCATCACCATACATAGTTACACAAAAAATTTTTTTACTCTAACAAGCCTTTTCAGATTGAGCAGAGATTCTGTATTTTTAACAAGTTCTCAATGACTGCTAGTTTCTGGTCCCAGACCATATGTTGTGTAGCAAAAGACTAGATCCATCATATTTAATATACAGAGGGTTCCAAAAAATGTATACACATTTTGAGAAAGGAAAACTGTATTAAAATTGTAATATTCAATATATACTGATAACAAAAGATGGAATACTAGTCACATTTGACTTCTGCAATTACAAGAGGTATTCAAAATGGTTGCCATCAGCGTCCAGACACTTCTGATTACAGTGAACTACTGATTGAGCAACGTTGACCAAAGTGTCAGCTTGTATGCATTTTTTTGGTACCCCGGTATACAATAAATTTGAGAGTTGGATATTATTATTACACTTAAAACAGGCATTGAAGGACAGGTCAAAAAATTCATAAATGAGGAAGCCGGAAATGTGTCTAATAGCAAAGTTCCTGCTTTTTCCAGTACGCTAATAACACCCCTTAGGAATAACAGATGCTTTACTTTATTTTTTAAATGCGTGTCTCAAATATGCCTGACCACCTGTGACATTTATCTAAAATTCAGATCCTCAGGCTCTACCCCAATCTAGATGACATGCCTAAGAAGAGGTATTTTAAATGGGTACCTAGATGATTTTTGTGGTCAGGAAAGTTTAGGAAACAATGGTCATCTAGGTCACACTATAGTTTTGAAAACTTAAGTAAGGAGTATTGATGTGCTGTATTTATTAGGGAGCTTGGGAGAACATTGTCTGCTCAGGCAAAGAGAATCTCGAAACCCCTGTAATGCATTTCAGCTTCAATGAAAAGGTCTGCTGGGACACATGGAATGAAACTTGTTGGTTTCATGACGTAAGGGATAGGTTTAAACCTGCATCTTATAACAGGGTGCTAAAGTACAGTGTCTAATTATGTCACTTTTAATTATTAGGTGAAAGCAACAACACCACAGAGTTTTCTTGCCTTCTTTATCAAGTAAATGATCTTTGTCTACCAATCCAATTATACAGCATCTGTATTCAAGAATCAAAGCTCATCTGAATAATATTTTCCATATCCAAAGTCCATAATTAAATTTTTTAGTTGGAACTGTCAATGATATCAGATTAAGGTTGGTTATTTATCTCTGTTTTGAAAGGAAAACTTTGCACCAAGGACATTATCATAGATTTTCACTATAGTTCTGAATGGTAAATAAAGAGCCAAAGAAGTAGACTTCTTAAAGTAAACATTGAGTAGTTCTTTCAGATTACTGATATTTTTCTGGCTGAAAAAAAACACATTTAGTGTATGGCAATAGTATACATTATTAAAAGGTACTGTAGGATCTTGATATAGTTAAGTTAATGTACTTATGAAATATATAATTTATTAGTTTGATGCATTCTGTTACTAACAAAACCTAATAACGTAATAGACTTTGGATTTTCTTTTATATTTCTATATTTTGAAGGTAATATAATTATATATGCTCATTTTCAAATGAAATATCACACTTCCTCTTAAAATTAGCAGGATATTTCAAATATGTCAAAAGACTTGTGTACTGAAATCTCAGTATGACATAATTCACTAAGGGTAGACTTCGTTGCAGAGTAGGTCAACCAATATAAATAGTTAGAAATTTGGAGACAGCCCAATCAGAGTTTGAAGCCTAGATCCAGCCAGCTACTTAACTTTTCTGAACCTCCATTTCCTCATCTGTAAAAGACTAAAATAATATTGAATGTCAACTGTAACTGAAAAAATAATTAATTAAAAATAAAATAAATAAAATAGGGACATTTCCTTGTTGAATTATGTATTAGAGTAGGGATGGATGACTGGGCAAGTGTGTGGTAGATGATTACTGAATGAATGGTAATTACAAAACAGGGTAAAATTGTTGAACTGACGAAAGGACCTCCTTTTAATGATTATCACTCATAAGGTAATCTCAAAGAATGAATTAACTCCCCCATCACCTGTTTAGCAAAGTTCCTGCATATTTACTTCCTCCATTGAATTACAGTGAAGTCACATGACATCTACATTTTGCTTATTCAAATTCAACTTCATGCGCTTGATGAGAAAGAAAAATAATGGAAAGAGGAAGAAAATTCAACACTTTAAAATTATGTAGGCATGTTAGCCCAATGTTCCACTGAATGAACAAATACTCTGGGCATAATATGAGAAATGTGACTCTCTCCATTGGCCTCGATTCCAATGGGCCTCTCAAAGGATAAACATTGTGCTGTATAAAGTATAATTCTGGTATCTTAAAATATATATTTCTGTACAAAATATTCCTAAAGCACAAGCCAACAACTACACTTGATCTGCTGCTCAACTAAAGAAACAATGCTCTGTTTCAAAGCTAGAGGAAAAACTGGCTCTGTTGGCCTTATTGAGAAATATTATCTCTCTCTCTGAAGTAACAACTTCCTGAGGAATTTTCCAATGCAATTTTTAAAAATATTTATTTTGAAATAATTTTAGACTTGCAAAAGTAGCAAAATAGTTGCAAAAATCATCCAGAAAGTTGTCTACCCTTTACCCAGTCTCTCTAATGTGAACAACTTACATAACCATAATATAATTATACAAAGCAGGAGATAAACACTAGTGCAACATTATTAAACTACAAACCTTATTCAGATTTCACCAATTTCCCCCCAATGTCTCTTTTCTGTCCCAGTATCTGATCCAGGATCCTACCTTTCATTTATTACTATAGTTACATTTTCTTAAGTCTCTTTCAACCTGTGACAGTTCTTTGTCTTTCATGACTGATCTGTGACTCCATGAAAGTAAAGCAAAATATATCAAGTCAACATTAAAAAAAACATCTTAAGTAGATATTGCTTTGTTAGGTAATTGTGTGTAAATCCAAAACAAAGATATTTTCTACAGTGGATGATTTATTAATTTGTCATTACAAGTCACTACAAGTGAATGTAGCATATGCCATTATCCGAATGAACATAAACTGCCCGAGTGACAACAAAAAGAACAAACTGCTCTTGCTTTTGGTTGGTTACTATCTTATAGTAGGAGCAATTTCACACACTGGTGGAATGTTCTGTTGTACTTCATTTCTAACACCGTAGATGGATTGGATATTCAACAATTCTGACTTCAGATGTCATTACCATTGATTTCTTAATAATCTTTCTGACTTTATTCAAAAGAAAAATAAGCTAAAACGTCTACAAGTAAACGAGTAAGAATCACCTCATATAGAAACATTTTTAAGGGGTGATGAGTTAAACAGCAGTAATTATCTTTTTGGTACCAGTGTGTTAAAAAATATCCTTCGATTATAACCATTAAATGGGCATTAACTGCAAAGATAGCATCTTTTAAGGATTTTAAAGTATGGTAACTAAAATGGAAAATAATAGTTGAGACCTGGGAGGCTTAAAAATTTTAACACAATTCAAAGAGTAATAGTTATCAATAGCTACCTATCTACCTATCTATCTACCTATCTATCTATACTGATAGATGTATTAGAGTAGAGATGGATGACTGGGCAAGTGTGTGGTAGATGATTACTGAATGGTAATTACAAAACAGGGTAAAATTGCTGAACTGACGAAAGGACCTCCTTGTAATGATTATCACTCATAAGGTAATCTCAAAGAATGAATTAACTCCCCCATCACCTGTTTAACAAAGTTCCTGCATATTTACTTCCTCCATTGAATTACAGTGAAGTCACATGACATCTACATTTTGCTTATTCAAATTCAACTTCATGCACTTGATGAGAAAGAAAAATAATGGAAAGAGGAAGAAAATTCAACACTTTAAAATTATGTAGGCATGTTAGTCCTAAAAATGTATACACATTTTAAGAAAGGAAAAAACTGTATTAAAATGGTAATACTCAATGTATACCGATAACAAAAGATGAATACAAGTCATGTGCGTACATTTTTTGGCACCCTCAGTATAGATAGACACACATACTTGTTAATTAATAAAAAGGCAGAATTTTCATTGCACTTTTGAATATCAGTAGTAACATTTAAGTTCCCCCCCCCCAGCTTTTTTAAGGTATAATTGCAAATAAAAATTAGATATATTTAGGGTGTACAGTATGATAGTTTAATATACGTATACATTGTGAAATGATTACCTCAATCAAGTTAATAAGTTCATCACCTCACATAGTTACCTTTCTGTGTGTGGAGGTTAAGTCTAGAGGACTTCCTGCTTTTAGTTTTTTGTTATT
The DNA here is from genome assembly GCF_057876585.1 of Rhinolophus sinicus. Classification (NCBI taxonomy): domain Eukaryota; kingdom Metazoa; phylum Chordata; class Mammalia; order Chiroptera; family Rhinolophidae; genus Rhinolophus; species Rhinolophus sinicus. The sequence goes on from NC_142504.1 coordinate 102,284,320, forward strand.
TTATTTGTGAAGATTAGAAAAAATATTGCAGTTTATTTAGATTCTGAGTTGTGTGATTACCTATTTTTTAAAAAATAAACCTTTTATTTTGGAATAAATTTATTTTTACAGAAAAGTTGCAAAGCTAATAAGAGTTCTCACATACCCCTCACCAGTTTTCCCTGTTGTTAACATCTTACATTACCATGGTATTTTGGTCAAAACAAGGAATCAAAATTGATACATTTCTATAAACTTTACATGATTTTTTTGGATGCCACCAGTTTTCCTGTTAATATCCTCTTTCTGTTTTGGAATCCAATTCAGGGCTCCACATTGCATTTAGTTATCACGTCTCCTTAGTCTCTTTCAACATGTGACGGTTCCTTTACCTTGTCTTTCATGACCTTGACACTTTTGATAAGTACTGGTTAACTGTTTTGTAAAACACCTCTCCATTTGATTGTTTGCTTTTTAATTAAAATTTATTGGAGTGACAATGATTAGTAAAATTACTTAGGTTTCAAGTGTACAATTCTGTAATACATCATCTATTTATCACATTGTGTGTTCACCACCGAGAGTCAGTTCTTCCATCACCATATATTTGACCCCATTAACCGTCATCTACCATCCCTTACCCTCTGGTAACCACTAAACTGTTGTCTGGGTCTATGAGTTTTTGTTTCTTTGTTTGTCTTCTTCTTTTGTTGAGAACCATATGATTTCACTTTATATGTGGGATCAGTTTGGTTTTGTCTGAGGTTTTCTCATGATTACATTGAGGTTATCCATTTTTGGCAAGAATTCCACAGACACGATGCTGTGCCATGTCTCAGGTGGTTTCAGGTGGTTGCTGTGCCCTTCTGAATGCATCCTATCAGGGACACATGATATCCATATACTCATTTGGTTAAGACAGTGATTGCCAAGTTTCTCCAATGTAAACTTACTATTTCTCTCTTTCCACCTTCTATTCTTTGAAAGCAAGTCAGTATCTACTCCACCTGCAAGAGGAGTCTGATTAAGCTTTACCTCCTGGAGTGGGGCTTATTTACGTATATCATTTGAATTCTTCTATAAGGAAGATTTGTCTATATAGGACTTTTAAAATCTAACAAGTTATCCAGTTGATGTTGAAATAATGCTATTTATTTATTGCACGTTTTCAGTAGATACCAATAAAGTACAAGGCATACTAGGTCCCTGCCCTAGTGCAATTTATGTTCTAGTAGGAGAGAGAGATTAAAAACAAACAGCAAATAAAACATTGTATGTTGGGATATGTGTTTCAAAGATACTCAGTATGTCATGAGAGAATGTGGTGGTTCTGGGGGAGGCCATCTGGGCGAGTGTTGTTTGGGAAGGTCAGTTAGAGGTGTTGACATATGAATTGAGAACCGGAGAAAGAGAACAAACTAGTTCCGAGAAAAACCTTACGAACAACAAAATGAAATCAGGAAATCATCCTGTGTTCGTTAATTTCATGTGTCATCTTGACTGGACCACAGGGTGCCCAAATATTTGGTTAAACATTACTCTACGTGTATCTGCGGGGATGTTTCTGGAGAGATTAACATTCATAGACTAAGTCAAGCAGATTGCCCTCCCCAACATGGGGAGGCCTCATCCAATCTCTTCATGGCCTGAATAGAACCAAAAGGCAGAATAAGGAAGAATTCACTCTCTTTGCCTGACTGTCTTTGAGCTGGGACATTGGTCTTCTCCCGCCTTCAGACTCCGGCTTGACTAGAATTGACATCATCAGCTCTCCTGGTTCTGCGGCCTTAGGCTCACACTCGAGCTACATCAGCTCTCCTGGGTATCCAGCTTGCTGCCTGCAGACAAAAATATATGTCCCCAGAACAGAAAGGGGGCTGGTGTCTGTTTGCTCAAGTGCAAAAATAAATTAAAAAATGATAAACTGCTATGAGAAGGAAGAAAGAAACGTGAAGCCTGCCCCAATGGGGCCTTGAGGACCATTGTGAGAGAGGAGTTTGAATTTTACTCTAACGGTTGTAGGAAGCCTTCAAAAGATTTTTAGCAGGAACATTAAGTGCTATATTCCATTATTAAAAAACCATTCTAGGGCCCACAGATGGTGAGGGGCTGACATTATGAGGCCACTGCTGTAGGCTAAACCAGAAATGACTGTGTGTGGTCTGGGTGAGTGTGTCAGCTCATGTGCACAGAAGTGGAGGGATTAGAGAAAGAACTGATAGGCCGCATGTATCATGGAGTGGTTTCATGTGGTTTTTTATTAATTTTAAAAGAAACAGACCACATTTTTAAAGAATTTATGTTCGAGTTGTCCTAGGTGCGGGTGGGATCAAACTTCTTAAGAAGGGCACAAAGGTATACAGTGTACAAGGATGTTCGCTGCAGCAAAAGATCAGGAATAATTCATGTCTATCAATATGGAATTGGTAAAACAATGCATCTGTTAAAAAAGAATGCAGTATATTTTTGTGCATGGAAGAGAAATGATGTTCAAGAGATACTGAGAGAAAATACCTGCTGCAGAAGAGTCTGCATAGTATGATCCCATTCAGGTGAATTAGAAATGATTATCACTATGTCCACCCGATATTAGTATTATAAGAAAAAGTCTGATGAAGTGTATCAATATACATGTATTGTTACCAGTGGTTAACCCTGTTAACCAGTGGTTATCTCAAGGTGCAATGGAGGTTATGGGGGATTTTCACGTTGTACCTGATACTTTTACGTCTTATTAAAATGTCTTAAACAATGGATGAGAAAAAAAGAATTTGTTTTATCCGAGTCACAAGCAGTAATTTTAGGATTAATAAGTACTTTAATGAAGTCTTTGAATCAGATTTAAGAAATAAATCCTATAAATATAATTTTCCTTTATAGAGAGTTTATATTAATTCAAACCAGGAAAATGGAGATTATTGATTAAATTGAAATTACTAACATTTCCAAGATGAGGTCAAGACTGTATTTATTCATTTCCTTCAAATTAACGACAAAAACAATTGTGTATAAAGTTTTTTCTATGTTATTTATTCAGGCAATGCATCTCACAGTGGTCTTTGTGGTTTGACAAAGAAATAGATACAGTAATTTGTGAAATAAAACAAAAACTTTCTTTTAAAATTGTGCTTTATGAAAAGGCTATTAAAGTGTGGTTATCTCTGAGCACCAGGATTATGGATTATTGTAACTATTTCCATTTCTTCATACCTCCTTTTCATATTTTCCAAATTCTTCATAATAATCACAAATTACTTTGGCAATCAGAAAAAGGTTTAATTGTTACATTGAAGTTAGGTGTCTATAAATTTAACACAGTATACCTGACCTAAGTTAATCTGCTTGCACTTTCTATATGACATCAAGTAGTTCTCTTTTTCTCAATGACTAAAGTTTGCAGACTTTATTTATAAACCGGGATCAAATGATTTGTATTGTGATCACATCGGTTCCCACCTCTCTCTATCCAAAATGACGAGACAAAGGCCAACCAGTACACCCTGAGAAGCAACATTTTAAATGTCATTACTAAAGTGACTATGCAGGCTTTTCATTAGAACTACAGAACCACAAAGAAAGGTCAAAGCAAAGAGAAGCTGACTGTTAGAAAAACTCCAGCTTCTTATACCTTCTCTTAGCCGCAGTCACATGGTATGCAGCAAGTATTTTTAGGTTACACTGAGAAAGCTTGAAAGTGTGTGTGTGAGAGAGAGAGAGAGCGAGAGAGAGAGAAAGAGAGAGGGTCTTTATGACAATTTAAGTTTTTATGCAAAAGGATTGAGATCCTTGGGTGAAAGTTATTAAATATTGCATGACAGGTATATTGTACAACAGTGTACCATAATTATAGTTTGCTTTCAACCATCTGAAGACTTTCTGTGTTTTCTGGTTTTAGCGTCTGAGCCTTGTAAATTATTTCTGACTCATTAGCTTTACACCCTAGGGGCAACTCACAAGCTCCATAAAAGTGTGCATATTTTTCTTAAATCTCTTTTCTAGCAAATGCATTCATTTGCTTTTTAGCCTCACAATGTAGATTCCCACAGTGAAAAGCAACTAAATGACATTTGTCTCCCTCTTATATCCTCCTTTCTCTAAAAAAATATCATTTATAATGAAAAGTACATATTTGAAGACCAATTCTTTATTATAACTGGAGACCTTAAGCTGAGGAGGGATTTGGGAGCAGGATGGTATAAACACTACTAGACCAAAGTACCCCAATTTTGGCCCAAATGACACTTTCGGGTGGATAATTCTTTATTGTGAAGGGCTGTGCACTGTAGAATGTGCAACAATATCTCTGGCCTTTACCCACGAGATCCTGACAGTGCAGAGCTCCAATTCCCTGATGCGACCACCAAAAGCATCTTCAAGATATTGCCAAATACCTCCCAGGGGACAAAACTGACTGCCGATTGAGAACCACTGCCTGAGGCCAAAGACCTTACAAAATCAAGCTCTTTGTGCCTTTGCCAATTCAAATTGTTCCTTTGACCCTATGGTCAACCTCTAAGTACATAGCCACCCACCAATATGAAATACAGGCAGTCATGTATACCCTCACACTCTTCATGTCGATGACCTTGAACCGTATGTGGCCCATTTGGGTAGGAGAGAAGCAGGCAATGATAACTTCCCTACCCTTCACTGACATGGGTGTTCATGCTTTAATACATGTAAGTTCATACAGTCTTGACCTTGGAAGCTCTAAAATGCCCTGAGTTTCTTTATCCACTAGCCACACTCTCTGCAACCCCACGCTCTTCCGTGAATATTGTTTCAAGCACAATTTTATTTCATTGAATATGTTTAGTCTGCCTTGCAACTGTTTTTGCACTTAAATATAAAATTATGATCCAGCCTCAAAATATTTATTTCCTGAAATCATCTTTGATTAAAACCTATTAATTAAAACTGAGGGAAGGTTATAGAATTAAAAAAAAAACAAGAAACAAAAAACCCTGCTTTCCCTAATTTATCTCACAACAAAATAACACATGAGTTTTATTTTTATGCCTCCTAATATATTGAAGGGATGTTTATTCTCCGTACACCACGTTGTCTTCGTGTTTGAAGCACCAAGGCAAATGGGCAGAAGGAATGATTTCCTCTGTGGAAGAAACATTATTAATGAATTCTTTTCTATGGAAAATTCTGAAAAGTGGATCTACCATTACTAGATTCATAATCTTAAGTAAGCACCTTAGTCTCTGCTGGCCTGTTTCATCTTTGGTAAAATGAGAATGATGATACCTACCCTTTAGAGCAGGGGTGACCAAACTTTTTTCAACGTTTTTCACCAAGGGCCGTATGCGGTAAAATACAAACAGCCGGGCCACTCACTTGAGGTGAAGTACATATTGCCTCACCAGGTTTATTTAAGTAAACTAAATATATTTTTGGAATTTGCTGCGGGCCAATAAAAAATGGATTGCGGGCCGCAGTTGGCCCGCGGGCCGCAGTTTGGACACCCCTGCTTTAGGGTATATTGAATGAGACCATCTGTTTTAAGCTCTTAGCCCTGTGTCTGACATACAAGTGTTTTATAAGTATCATTTTCTATGCCACTTCTCCTCTTTGTTCCCAGCACTGGCTAAATAATTTGTGAGATCTAGTGCAAAATGGGAATGCAGGCTCCCTTGTTCAAGTAAGAATTTCAAGATGACAATAACAGATCATCAAACCAAGCGTGGGGCTCTGTGTTGCTGCATAGGTGGCACACTAAAAAAGCCAGCTCTGCTTCCTCCCCTAAGGTTGTCAAGGTTCCACTTGTCTATTCTTCTACCAAATTAAAAGCCACTCTTCAATTTGACAATTGACAGGGAAATAAATGAAATAACTAAAGAGGGCTTTATTATGTGTGTTGCTTTTCAATGCTGGCTCACTTTTACTCAAGCTGTTGAGTGTAGTGAGCCTGTGGCTCTCATAAAGAAGCAGTTTTAATCTGCCACGGCATTTCCATGGTTTGTATCATTCTCAACATGGAGGAATAAAAAAAAAAAAAAAATGGAAAAAAAACCCTATTAGTTTTCTATGAGTAATCGGACCCTTGATGATAGCCCAAGAGGCACTTAGTGGCCAATGAAGCACTTAATTCAAAAGCTCTTTAACTAGACTTATCAAATCGCATTCACAAAGAAAGCAGCATAGCTCTAAATCAGTGTCTTTGATCCAAAACTGGAGACTTTTAGGGAATTGGTCCAGATGTTTAAGAGTAAAGTACCCAAAGAGGAAGATTTGGTCTCCAAACCACGGAGCTCTGGTTCTCCTGTTATTCCTTCTCCTTTCTGGATGTATCAACGTGTCCTTGACAGGTTTTTTCAAGGTTCTCACATCCATATTTATTAATGTAAGAGCAGAATCTGTAAAAAAAACAAAGTATGTTTTTGAATATATGTATATATGGAGAGAGAGACAGAGAGAGAGACAGAGAGAGAGAGAGAGAGAGAGAGAGAGAGAGAGAGAGAGATTTCCTCTCTAGAAACACAGAAGGCATCTTAACAGAAGGCAAAGAGACAACATTTATTGAGCATCTTTTAAGTGCCAGGTGTGTTATATACATTGGAATATTCAAAGTATATGCTAGTTTTCGTTTATTCATTCACTTAATCTCAGGACATTTAAAAAAAAATTTTAACAGTGGAGAAACTGAGGCTCAGGGTAGTTATGTAGCCTGCCCAAAGTCACACAGTTAGCAAGTTGGTGGGTCTGGATTGGCGATTTGATCGGACTCCAAAGCTCACGTATTAAAATCCTATTCGGTTTAGGCGATTACAAATTCAGGGGTCCAATTTGGCACAGTCTCTTTGAATCAAACAACAAACTGAATGCAATAAACTTTAACATACTTGCTAATCATGTTAGTTTACATGGCCGCCTTGCTCTTACCATAGTTTTCACCCTTTCCCCCACCCGCATCACCATAAATCGTTTGGTGTCTAAAGGGTTAGCGATTTTACTAACAGTTGATGGGGAGAACAGGCTGGCTTCCGAGTAAAGATAAAGAATGAAAATATGTGTTGTGGGACAAACTCCCAAGGCCTAAAAAAACAAACAAACCATCTGCTTGGGATGACAATCCATCACTTCCGGCCTCGACTGGGCGAGAGGAAATCTCCGCACGTGCATCCAGGCGATTCCCAGCCCTCGCTGACCTCCGGGCAATTGGCTAGTCGGCCGCCCGGCCGGGATCCTGCCGACCGGAGCGGCTGGGGGCGGTCGGCCCACGGTTTCCCTGGAGACCGGGCGGAAGCGGCCGGAAGCTGCGCTGCGGTAGGCCGCAGCGGGATGCAGAAGCTGGGGGTGGAGCTAGCGGAGGAAGGCTTCCGCGACGAGGAAGAGAACGCAGCTCGCGCCATGGAGCGGGAGGAGGCGGGGGCGGCAGTCGGCTCGTGGGGTGCGCCGGAGCCTGAGGAGCCTGGCCGCCTCCCTTGGTGTAAATGAGGAGGGCGGGGCGGGCGAACGCCCGGGGCGGTGGCGGCGGCCGTTGGGGTGCGACCGTCCCCGCCTCGCATGGTTCCTTTCGTTTTCCGGGCTCAGCCCAGAGGGCTGCCCTTCGCTGCCTGTTGTGGCCAAGGACCCCGAGAGGGATGGCAGCGCCTAGTGGGAGCAGGGTGGGCGCGTCACTTTGGCCGTCGAAGGTGCATTAGTAATCCCGCAATCAGCTTAATGACAGCCACAGAGGCCCCCGAGCGGTTAATGGTGGCAGAAGTAGAGAACCTCGTCCACTTGTTAGAGTTCGGGGCCTGGCCTTAGCCTGGGCTGCAAGGACTAGCTCGGCACGGAACCGAGGGCAAGGCACGTCTGCAGCGGCCTGCTCGCTGGTGACCCACTCCCAGCCTCTGGGCTTTACCTTGCTTGTATCGCCATCCAGGGCCGGGGCCAGCGCTCACCTTCCCTGCCGTTTTTTTCCCCTCCCTTTTAAACTTTTAAATTTTGGATTAAACTTTCAGATTTACAGAAGTTGCAGATAGTTTTCCCTAACGTTAATATCATACGTCAGCGTGGTGCATTTGTCAAAACTAAGAAGTTAACTTTGGCGTAATATTATTAACAAAAGTACAAGCTTTATTCACATTTTACCCTTTTTTTCCCACTGTAAATTTCTGTTCCAGGATCCAGACCAGAATATCACTGCACGTAACCTACCTTGTTTTTAAACTGGTTTTAAGGGCTGAAATCTCGTCTGTTTTATCCTCTCCCACCCAATTCCCCATGACATGGTCTTTTTTTCAAATCCAAAATATATTTACTCATTGTTTCAATTTAGCGAGTATCTATTAATAGTCTGTTAATGCCAGGCACTGTTACAGGGATTCAGCACTGAACGAGATAATCCTGCTTTCATATGGGAGCTAAATATAATCCTGCCTTGTGTAGTTTTGTATTTATGAATTTTTGAAATTTAAGGATATGCCACTTAGAATAATTTTTAAGTTGGTTGAAATCAGCGTTTACATTTTTCTGCTTCTTCCAATTTACTCTAAGTTTTACTCTAAACTTCCAAGTGGCAGGATTACCCATTGCTGATCAAGATTTCTTTCCATCAAATTTATTACTATCTTGAGAAAAATACAGTTCACAAACAAATGCTAAGTAAGTAAACAGGACTGAAGACCCTGCTGTAGATGGGGTTGCTCTCATGTCTGTAATTTTAAGATGCTTTGACAGACACAACAAAATCCAGGAAAAAACTTTCACAATTACTTTGCACTCTTTCTCAGTTACCGTATTTTAAGGAACAACCAATTGCTCAGAGATGATAAGCAACTTGAATATATGTTTGTATTTCTTTGCATATTGTGCATCAGTTCATGATCAGGTGGTGCCAGCAGGAAGTCCTTCATCCAGAGTTATAGTACACGTGGATCTGGATTGCTTTTACGCACAAGTAGAAATGATCTCAAATCCGGAATTAAAGGGCAAACCTTTAGGTAATTATGGACTTTGATAATATGTTCATTGTATAATAGGATTAGCTACTCATTTATTAATGTCTATTGTGTTCTGATTTATTTATTAAAGATTTTTGAAGCAGTTCTTAAGGTGCTTTATAGATAAAATCTTTGCTTCACTACCAGGTGTAAATTTTATAAACTTCATTTAATAAATAGTGAATTTGACACAATATAGACAAATGAATAAATGAACAGAAAGACCATAATAAACTTTTAGTCTTTTTCTCAGTGTTTGAAATTTTACATTCCTTTTATCTCAGAAACAACCTCTTTTGTTACATTTTAATAGAAGATTTCATCTATCCTCCCCCCCCCCTTTTTTTTAAGATTTTTTATTGGGGAACAGTGTGTACTTCCAGGACTTTTTTCCAAGTCAAGTTGTCCTTTCAGTCTTAGCTGTGGAGGGCACGGCTCAGCTCCAGGTCCAGTTGCTGTTGCTAGTTGCAGGGAGCAGAGCCCACCATCCCTTGTGGGACTCGAGGAGTTGAACTGGCAACCTTGTGGTTGAGAGCCCACTGGCCCATGTGGGAATTGAACCGGCAGCCTTTGGAGTTAGGAGCATGGAGCTATCCTCCCCTTTTTGAAATTAACTCTTGGTTTGTGACAAAATAGTTGCATTTTGAACAGAACCCTAAGTATTCAGGGATATAAAGCAAGCTTTCCATAAAAACACAAGTATAAATAAAAAGCAAAGAAATTCTACACTGATAATTTATTTTTAGTAATGTTGCCTTGTTTTAGCTTTATTATATCATAAATTGAAAAACTAAATTTCCAAAAATTTATTTTACATGTGTAGTAAGGATTTAAAGAGCAATTTTGGTTTACCTGCTGCTACCCTTTGCCTAGTTTGGTTTTGGTAAACCCTAATTCAATCTAGCTTAGTTGATTTACTAAAGAACCAAGTTTTTGGTATGCTAAGGTCAGTTTAGGATCTTTAAACTTTCCTAAGTGTGTCAAGGAATTAGGATTAGGGACCTAAATTTTCTCCTAAAAGCATTTCAGTTAGTTGCGTTGTAACACATGATGCTCTGTAGATAATGCTTAATAAAAAGATACTGTGTAGTTAAGACAGGGATGAATGATTTGGGAAAGTGAAGGATGTGATGTTGAGAGTTTCTAGGAGAAAGCAAAATAGATTTTCATTTATACTCAAATACATGACTACTTAACTTGGGCTGGTGACATATTAGTGTGAGTCCATATAATTTAGTTCTGCAATTAAAAAACTACTTTTTTGGTTAAGGGAGTTACCAATCTGATTTTGTAAATAGTTCACTGATGAATCTTAAATTATTAGGGGCATTATCTGACACATCAAAGATCTTTGTGTGAAATGTTTCTTTGTCTTGTTTATAGTATCAAAATTTAAGAAACAGTTGTCTTCCATTAGGGGAATGGACACAATCCTTTTTTTTCCCCACATGTTTGTGTTTTACATGTTTTAGATGGACGTTACTTTTACAGTGGTAAAATCAACTTGTGTAAAGAGGAAAGCAAATTTTAGCAATCTTAAACCACCAGTAAACTAGCATTTTTATACAGTCTGTAGATGATGATAATTTAATTATTTGGATAAGGAGAGGTCCTCATAAGTCCATCTCACCGTCTGATCTTTTCTGCAGGTGACTAGGAAGAATAATTCAATATTTAGAACATTTATTGAAGGGAGATCCTGATAATTGCTGTAGGTTGGCACTTAGAACATTGCTTTATATTCATTGGACAGTTACTCAGAAGATAAGAGATTTTCTAGCAGTAACAGTTCATTGTACTCAGTTGTTTTCATCTGCTCTATTTTTGGTGAAACATAGGCTTAGAGTAGAGTTAATTCAATATAAATTAATCTGGTTTTGTCTGAGAAAAATTCTAGAAGGATTTTATTTGTATCTTTTTATGCTGAAGACTCCATAGAATATATTGCTTTATGGTAATTTCTGTGTAATTTTACTTTATAGAGCTTTGATGAATGGAGGTTATATTTTTTAAACTGAGATAGACCTTTTTATTTTTATCAAAACATTGCATTACAATTTACAATTGTAATACGGCATTAGTAAACTACATTTTAAGATTTTTTTTCAGTTCTGCTCAGTTTTCTCACAAAATATTTATCTTTTATAGGGGTGCAGCAGAAATATTTGGTGGTTACCTGTAACTATGAAGCAAGGGAACTTGGAGTTAAGAAACTTATGAATGTTAGAGATGCAAAAGAAAAGTGTCCACAGCTGGTATTAGTTAATGGAGAAGACTTGACTCGTTACAGGGAGATGTCATATAAGGTTACAGGTACAGATTATGGGCAATATGCTTTTAGTATTAATTGTTATATAGGCTGCCTATTCATTACATGAATCTTTAATAAATGTAAAATGCCATAAGTCAGTACTTTTTTGCTAATAACTTTATTTTGGGTCTTGCCCATTTAAAAAAAAAATTTATATGAGGATGACTTTATATGTTATAAGAAATGTTGACCAAAAAAGTGTAAAGTTGGAAGGAGTTTGAAGTCTGTTGTGACTGCGTGTCATGTGAATATGAGAAAAAAATGTAAAACAAAATTTAAAAGTGAGAAAATGGGACGATATACCAAAGAAAGCCAAATATTTTAAATTTAAATGAATTATGATGAAATATGCTATACTCCCATGCATTAGTGTTAGTTGGGAGAGGCTTCTGTAATGTTTAACATAATTAAAAACTGATTTGTTAAAAACTATTAGCAAAAATAATGGGTATATTCTTTTTTTAATTTTTATATATACTGAATAGTATAGTGTAGGTAAACTCTTCCGTACTAAAGTTTGGGTTTGAATCTTAGTATTTCAGTAAATTATAGGAAAAATGAAAGCGTGTGTACTCGAAGATTGCAAATATATAATTTAAAAAATGTATAAGGATTAGCCTTTATCTTTTCTGCTACTGTTTTTATTTGTTCTTTTATTATTTGTAGCAGTTTTCAGATGAAAGTGTTAAATGTCATACATCCAAAAGCTCTTATAAATTAATAAGGAAAAAAATCTCAAAAATGGACAAAGGATATGAATGGGCAAATGACTAAAAAGGCAAACACAATGTCCAACAATTATGTGGAACAAGAAAGTGCAACTTCATTATTGGCTAAGGAAATTTGAATTAATAAGATGCTATTCTATGTCCATCATACTTGCAAAAAAATAATGTGAGAAAAAGTAGAAATAAAGTATTACAGCCTTTTAAAAAATCGAGAAACATTTTTTGATGTTAAAGATATGTATTATATCAAGTGATATAACCTCTGGGAATTTATCTAAGAAATAAAATCATAAGGAAAAAATGTGTATTGTAGCATGGTTCATAATTGGTAAAAATAGGGAATGAAAACAAATGTTCATCAGGATAGGAATAGCTAAATAAACTGACTTCTCTGCATTGGAATATTGAATAGCCATTAAAAAGAATGCACTGGTGCTACCATGTTTCCTGGAAAATAAGACCTAGCCAGACAATCAGCTCTAACGCGTCTTTTGGAGCAAAAATTAATATAAGACCTGGTCTTACAGTAAAATAAGACCGGGTGTTATGTTATGTTATGTTAAAGACCCAGTCTTATAGTAAAATACAATGTCCAACGGAAACATGGTATATTTTTGACGCATAAAGATAGATATACCTTGTTGAGTGAGTAAAAGGCAAGATGCAAAAAAGTGTATCACGTTTTCCAGATGTATAAAACAATAGCCCAAATCCCTCTCCCCCATGTATATATGAACAGGAAGAGAAACATGAGAGGATATGTACTAGGTTTTTAATATTAGTTGCCTTCTGGAGGGGAAGAGACAGTGCTGTAATGGGAGGGAAGGGGACGAAGGGATAGCAGAAAAGACACTGTACTCCCAAGTAGCACTTGTGCGTCTATGTAAAATTGTATGTGTGTCTGAATATTAAGAAGTTAACTTTTTATGTACACAGAAGAGGTTATATAATACATAAGAGTTGAGCATCTTGCCTTTGTTCTTGGTGATCTTTCATATTATTCATATAGTCCTTCCTTATTCTTTTTAATGCCTGCGCAGTATTTCCTTGTATTTTGTTCCATACTTTTTTAACCAGTCCTCTAGTGATATGAAGATAGCATGTCCCACTTTATGCCTATTATCCCTACATAATTATTAATAGCTCCTTTTATTTAAAAAAATGTCTTGTTTTGAATGATAAATCATATAGTTTCTCTGATAGTGATGAATTATTAGGCTGGTACCAACTTTTTTCTCTTACAAATATATGCTTCAGTAAACATTTTCATGTACAAATTTTGGCATACTTTTATGGGGGTATCCATAAGGTAAGTTCCTAGAGGTTAATTGCTAAATCAAAAGTAATTTGCATTTAAATTTTTGAATACTGCTGTATGTTGTACTTGAGGTTGTCCTGACATATTGCTAGTATGTATGAGAGTGTTAGATATTCTCATATTGTAAAGATTTTGCCTGATAGGTGAAAAAAATTGTGTTTTTCTCCATCCAGCTGGTATCAATAGGTGATTCAGAGAGAAGTGAAAATTCTTCTCAATGATTTCAAAGTTGTTAGTCTTAATCCTAAAAATGAAAATTGATACTGCTCTTAAATTTATATCAAATCTTGGTTCGGTTCAATTTAGTAAACATTTGACTTAAGAACTAGGTATTGTGCTAGATGCTGGACGTTCAAATAAACTTAAGTCGTGGTCCATCTCTGCCCTTAAAGAATAAGCCGGGGAATGGCTAATCAAAATAGTGAATTGGCGGTATATTTTGAAAATTAAGTGACTTCTCATTTTGACTCAATAGTAATTGGAAGTTATAAATTTTGTTTTGTTTTGCCTTTAAAAACTCCTATGGAAAATACAGTACATTATTGTTTTTACTTTTCTAGGCAGATTATAATTTATTCTTTGACACACTGTTCAAGATTATAATTAACTATAAGCATTGATGTTTAATGTGCTGTAGATTATAGGTTAGGAGATTGACTAATGTATTGTTATGAATATGTGCCCAGGGAATGTCAATTTTGGACTTACTTTTTTGTAAAAATACTGCCTTTACCCAAAATGTGGTGCAGAAAAAATAAAAAATCCCACTAACCTGAGGACTTTATTAAATATGTTGTAGAAATATAAATATATGCAAAACCTTTAACAACATATTTGATATAAACATAAAATAGTAAATTCATTCTAGTTATAACTTGTTACAGCTGTACTCCAATATTATTTTAGAATTGTTGGAAGAATTTAGTCCACTTGTTGAGAGACTTGGATTTGATGAAAATTTTGTGGATCTAACAGAAATGGTTGAGAAGAGACTACAGCAGCTTCACAGTGATGAACTTTCAGCGCTGACCGTGTCGGGTCATGTATACAATAATCAGTGTAAGTGGGTTCGTATTCATTCCATTTAGTAACTTTAAAGTACATACATTTCTTAATGTTCAGAGAGTTCAATGAGTTGACTTTCTGAACGATTTTTGGCTTTTGTTGGAGGCATAGTCATATTTCAGTCATCTGTTTAAGATGATGAAAATTAGGTGTTGCTCATGTAGCTCAATGCTCTGTGCACTTTTCATTTCTCTGACAGTCTGTGCATTGCCATTTTTACACTTGATCTTAGCCAAAAGGCCGATAAGTGATTACATTACCCTTTTTAAGAGCCGTACCTCTTTGGGTCATCCTTAAGTTACAGGAGTTGGCTTGATAATACCGTGTTTCCCCAAATATAAGACCACGTCTTATATTAATTTTTGCTGCAAAAGACGCATTACGGCTTATGTTCAGGAGATGTCATCCTGAAAAATCATACTAGGGTTTATTTTCCGGTTAGGTCTTATTTTCAGGTAAACAGTATGCTATTTAGAATAATTTTTGATTGTCCTAAAACTATCTTTAAGCAAAATTTTGAGGTAGACTAAATTTGCCTTTGTTGACTGTTTCACTTGTTCCCTTCTGTTCCCCCAAAACCCTCATGTTGCCCCTTGACTTCCTGTGTTACCCCTTATGGAAGCTTGTCTAGGCTTACGTGACATCTTTTGCAAGCTCATATTTAATTAGTTCAGATAATCTTTGCCAACTCTTAGTGAGAAAGCAGAATGGTTCATCTCTTTCACTTATTAAAGTATAAAGGACTGTTGGTATTTCCAGAGATTTTGCATTTGAAAATACGCTGCAATAAGCTCTACTAAATATCTAATTAGACCTCTAAACATCTTGTGATGCTGCTTGTGACTTCCACATTATACCACACAGAAGACCAGCTACTCTGCTTTTCTGTAATACTTGCCCTGATGTTCTTGCTCCTGAGTCTCAACATGTGCTTCCTCGTATCCTCCTTTTCTGAGAGCTGTTGATTAATCTCCCTTTTAGTTTCCACCTCCCTAATATTAAAGAAAGGGGGGAGAGCTATGGTTCTCTTTTAGACATGAACTTTACCTGTGTCTTTTGTACCTGTGCGCTCCTCACTTACAAAGGCCAAGTAGCAAGAAGATTCCTAATGTGTCTATATAATTTTAAAGCAAACTCAGACTTCATTAGTTAAAACATATTACAGAGAGCTAGATTTCATACCCTAAAAAGAAAATGTCTAATTCTTCACGACTTCTTTCTCCTCCGCACAAGGTTTTGTTAAAAAAAATGTTTTAAACCTACAGAAAAGTTGACAGAATAGTATAATGAGAACACTCATTATGCCCTTCCTTGTAGGTACATCTGTTGTTATCATTTTTTCACATTTGCTTTATTTTGTTCTCTGTTTAATTGATTGGTTCAATGATCGGGGAGCCATTTAAAAATAAATTGCAGGCATCATGACGTTTCATTTGTAAATAGCCCTGAGGAAAAGGACTGTCTGATATAACTTATACTACTTTCACACCTAAGAAAATTTTGTTTCTGTATAATGTATCTACGCTTTTCATAAAAGATCACTTAAATATGTACAGATCTAGAATTATTTTCAGTAGCACATAAAGCTACTACATAAAGTTTAGGTTCAGATCTTTAAAACTGTAACGTTGGCTTTCTTATTAATGTAATACATTTACATTTACGCCTATTTACAGGCAAACATGAGGAAAAGTTTTACTAATATCAGGAATTTTTTGTGAGAGTTCACTTTTCATAATCACTCGCATTATGTATTCACTATCACAGGCCCTTGGAATTCACTCCAGCTGTAGTTAATGTGTTTCCCCGAAAATAATACTTAGCCAGACCATCAGTAATAATACTTAGCCAGACCATTTTTGGAGTAAAAATTAATATAAGACCCGGTCTTATATAAGTATAATAAGTAAAATAAGTTATAGTAAAATAAGACCGGGTCTTATATTAATTTTTGCTCCAAAAGACGCATTAGAGCTGATGGTCTGACTAGGTCTTATTTTCGGGGAAACACAGTGTTTACAGAATTCCTGTGAACATAACAGGTTAGGTGGGTCGCAGTGTGGTGGTGTGTGTGTCAGGGGGTGGATGCAGGTTAAATAAGTCCTGTACCCTTTTTGCACTCATTTGTAAAAAAAAAAAAAAAAAAAAAGATTTTGTGGTGACTTTTAATGACATTGGCTGTTTTTGTAGCTATAAACCTGCATGACACCTTGCACCTCAGACTACTTGTTGGATCTCAGATTGCAGCAGAGATGCGAGAAGCTATGTATAATCAGCTGGGTCTCACTGGCTGTGCTGGAGTGGCTTCTAATAAATTATTGGCAAAATTAGTTTCTGGCATCTTTAAACCAAATCAACAAACAGTCTTATTACCTGAAAGTTCTCAAGATCTTATTCAGAGTTTGAACCACATAAAGGAAATGCCTGGTAAGTCAAATTGATATATATTGTTTTTATTGTATTTTTTTATTTTAAAAATTATAGCTACATATAATAAATTCTTAGAAACTGTGTACTTGGAGAAAACCAAAAAAACCTAATTTTTTTGGAGGAAATCTGTATTAGGGAATATATGAAAAGTACTTTTCTAGTTTCACTTACTTTTGTGTAGTTTGAAAGTTATAACCTGGAAGCATATGCTCTTTTATTTCCAGTTCCTGGTTCATATATTTATATGGTACATTGCATCTTGAGAGTGGTTTACATGTAAAATATTAGGGCTACACAAGACCTTCCAAAGCATCTAGGCCAAGTTTTTATTTTAAAGATGAGAAAACTTATTTTCTCATGGGGTTCAGTGACCTAATCAGGTCATGGGGCAAGTTTGTATCTTTGAAGATCAAATATGTTTTTATAGACCATCAATAATCAATATGTGAAACTTCATTTCTGTGACATTGCTGAGGAATAAGACCTTGTAATAGAATTCTGTGGAAGTGAATTTTTAAGACAACTGAAACTTTATGTATAGTATCATGTCATCTGCAAATAATGACAGTTTTGCTCTTCCTTTCCCATTTGGTTGCCTTTTATTTCCTTTTCTTGTCTGCTGTGGCTAGGACTTCTAGTACTATGTTGAATAAAAGTGGTAAAACTGGACATCCTTGTCTTGTTCCTGATCTTAAGGGGAATGCTTTTAGCTTTTCCCTATTGAGTATGATATTAACTGTGGGTTTGTCATATATGACCTTTATTATGTTGATATATATTCCCTCTAGTCCAACTTTGCTGAGAGTTTTTATCATAAACGGATGCTGGATTTTGTCAAATGCTTTTCCTGCATCTATGAATATGACTGTATGATTTTTATGTTTCATTTTGTTTATGTGATGTATCATGTTAATTGATTTGCAGAAATTGAACCAACCTTGTATACCAGGAATAAATCCCACTTGATCATTGTGTATGATCTTTTTAATGTATTGCCAAATTTGGTTTGCTAATACTTTGTTGACGATTTTGCATCTATGTTCATTAGAGATACTGGCCCTCTTCTCATTTTGTAATGTCTTTGTCTGGTTTTGGGATCAGGGTAATGTTGGCCTCGTAAAATGAGCTTGGGAGCCTTGCCTCCTCTTGAATTTTTCAAATAGTTTGAGGAGAATAGGTGTTAATTCTTTTTTGAGTGTTTGGTAAAATTCACCTGTGAAGCCATCTGGTCTATGACTTTTGTTTGTTGGCAGCTTATTGATTACTGATTCAATTTCATTAGTAGTAATTGGTCAGCTCAGATTTTCTGTTTTTTGTTGATTCAGCCTTGGAAGATTATATGCTTCTAGGAATTTAACCATTTCTTCCAGATTATCCAATTTGTTGGCATATGTGACAGTCTTTCTTTACATGAATAATAACCATGACTCTTAAATACTTCCACAGTATTATATAACAGGTGGTAAAAATTTAATTTTATCAAGACAGAATTTATTGGTTGCCTCTATATTCATTATATTATACTAGGGCTGTTAGGTTTTCAAAGTGGTTCATATAACTCAGAGGCCTTGAGCAGAAGAAGAACAACCTAGTTCTCAATAAAGTTTGATCTTAGCAAAATATTAATTATGAAATTTAAAGACATGGTTGATATATTTATAATATTTTTACCTAGCTTTATTTTAAAGAGAGAAGCTGTTGTAACACCATATACATTTCTTTTTGTTTAGGTATTGGCTATAAAACTACCAGACGTCTTGAAGCTTTGGGTGTCAGTAGTGTGCGTGATCTTCAAACCTTTCCATCCAAAACATTAGAAAAGGAATTAGGAATCTCAGTTGCTCAGCGTATTCAGAAGCTCAGTTTTGGAGAGGATAACTCTCCTGTAACACCCTCTGGACTACCTCAGGTGCGTGCTAATGATGTTTATTTTAATTGAGTAGTGGTTGTCACATTATTTGAGATAAAGATTTCTAGTTTTAATACTGTGGTTTTACTATTCTAGTTTGCTTGTTAGGTTAGTACATGATCCCTTTCCTATGAGATGGCTAATTTATATTAGATTAATAAATATTCTTAAATTCAATCTAAGAATTAGCATTTAACTCTGAAGTTAGCCTCTTTGATTGAATACTACTTAATTTTAATAGCCTGTATTACGTATATAAGGCAAAATATTATAATTTTTTAAAAGTCTTGTTTTTAGGGTTGTCTAGTAATTTATAAAATGGAGAAAGGTATAATCATCCAGTTCACATTGATTGATTTTCCTTCCTGTGTGACAGACACTTTCATTAAGTGCTTTATATACATTAGCCCATTATCTTCACATCAAACCTTCAAGGTAGGTAGTACTATTGTTTGTTTGTACCTTTTCCCTCCTTTTCTCCCTCCCACCCCCTTTTTTTTTTTAAGGAGGATACTGTACTTTAGGAACGTTAATAAGTTAGTGCCCAAGGTTAAACTTTCAAGTCTTAGGAGATAAAGAGCCTTGCTGTCATCATAGCGAAGCTTAGAGTTGGTACTAGAGCTTTATAATTTTCTTGACTTCCAATGCACTTTATAGTGGAGTACAGTAACTTGCAGATAAAAAGAGTTAATACAAAGGTGAACTAAATGGCTCAAAGCAGAAGAGGTAAAATTAGTAAAGAAGGTGTTGATTTATTTGACATATATTGATAACTGGATATGCTTCTTTGGGTTTACAATCCTTTATTTGTGCTTCTTTGGTAGTCCTTTAGTGAAGAAGACTCGTTTAAAAAATGTTCATCAGAAGTCGAAGCTAAAAATAAGATCGAAGAGTTACTTGCTAGTCTTTTGAACAGGTGATTTTCTACTTTGCCATATCATCCTATATCTTCTGTATGTAGTATATGGAAAGAATACTTGATGTTCTATCTTGGAACTCAGAAATTAACTGGAAAGTAATAGTGTAAAGATAGATCATTTATCACTGATTTTCTCTACATTATAAACTATTGGAAGGATAGTCATAGATGCTCTTAACTAAATTTAATCTGTCTGGTTCCATTGGTTTTTAGTAACATTGTGGTTATACAGTAGATCTTAAGCTACTGACATTTACCTAAAGAGGTTTTATGGATAACTCTAGAATCCCTATACCTATAAATTTGTGATGGTTGAGGATAGGAATTTATTAAGAGCAACAATGATAGAGAAAGCAGAAGAAGCCTTATATCTCCTTTGCCTCAGACATGAAAGAAAATGGAGTCAGACAAAAGAATAGCTAAGTGGGGCTGTGTGTGTGAAGCAGGGAGGATAGTTGTGGGTGTGTGCAGGGTTACTGGTCTATAAGTACATGAAAAATGTCAACTGGAATTATGAGTGTACAAATAGCATAAGCTAAACGAGACATTTAGTTTTCTGATGCTCCTTTGCCATCATATATCTATTTCTCAATACTCCATAGAAGAGTATTATCTCTTTTCCTCCCATTTCTTTGATTTCTCAAAATGGAATGTCAGGGGTCTAACAGTTTTGGGTAGGTGTGCTTCTGTAATGATGCTAAATGATGGCTAAGCTAACTGTGACTAGAGAACAAAGGTTTTCAGATGACTCTTCAGTCTCAGAAAACTGATGAAGTGAAATTTTCTATAACTGCTGTCCCATGAAGTGTGGTTCTTGTGCCTTGAGCAGTGCCATGCAGTTCATCATTTGCTGCATGCATCTGGGGCTGACTCTATGACCCAGCTCCAGTGATATGACTCAGGCTGGTCTCATGATATGCTAGTGAAACTGGGTCACCTGCTTTGCTTCTGCTAGATATAAGACTGTTGCGAAAGGCCTGGCCATTGGAAACAGTTCTGCACATAGAAAAACCACAAGGAGTATACATTTTGTAGGTTCTCTCATTTGAAGAATCAAGCCAGAAATGAGACTGCTCTACACCTGTGAAATAACTATTAACTATCCTTATCTCTGCTTGCCATTCCCTCTTCTATGTCATGGCCCCTTATTTCAGTGATTGAGGTGTAATACCATCTAAGTGACCGGCAAAAGAATAATTGAGTGTGTATGAGTGTATTTTCCTTCTAGAGTATCTGATGATTAATACTATAGGTATGTAAGAGGTACAAAATCTTCTAATTTTTTAAAACGTCTTCTAGACACTAGTTTAAGATTGCTTAGAATATAACCTTTTTTCTAGCATGTCTTAATTAGTTATAGGAACCAAATCATGCTCTTTGAATTGCATAATGACTTAATAGAACAAGTTTAACTGGAAGACATTTAAACTGGTAACTTGTTTACAGGAACCATT
Source organism: Rhinolophus sinicus (assembly GCF_057876585.1). Taxonomy (NCBI): domain Eukaryota; kingdom Metazoa; phylum Chordata; class Mammalia; order Chiroptera; family Rhinolophidae; genus Rhinolophus; species Rhinolophus sinicus. The sequence continues at coordinate 102,305,369 of NC_142504.1, forward strand.
TAAGATAGTCATCATTTTAGCAAAGCAGCAACCAAGAAATTTTTTGATAAAGCAGTAAGAGAAAAAAATTATTTACCAAAAAAAATCTAAATTTTCCAATTTGAAATCTTCGATTTGAGTATGTTTAACAATATACAATATTTGTATTTTACATTTATGATTTTAAATGCATTGCCATACATATAAAAAGGAAAATATTATTCTGTAATGGTATATTTTCTCTGGTAATTAGATTGTCTGCTTTTTAAGTAAATTTTCTATATCATTAAAACTTGTTTTCAACACTAAAAGCAACACCATTTAGATATAACAGTTTTTAAGATGCATGCATATGTACTTATCTCCCCAAATATAGTATATAATTGATCTTTCAAGTTATTACTCTAATATGTCACATAATGGTGATATTATTACTGGCTCCCTTGGATGTTTTTTGGGAGTGCTCTTTGACAAAGTTAATCTCATTAAATTTTTTTCTTTTTGTAATCTTATATTTTAAACAAATGTGTAAAAATCTTGTCATTTTTCATGTCTTCTTCCATCAGTGAATAATTCAGTTTCTTAAATTTCATGCTGATTTTAATATGTTGCTTTTAGTTATATTTTGGACTTGGATTATAAAATGGCTTGTTACAATTATATCTTATTTCTGTTCTTTTTCCAATAGCACTCTCTTCTAAGTGAGGCCTGAATGCTGTACGTTTGAAATTTCAGATCTTTAGTGCAGAGACTTCACAAAATTTATTTGGGTTATTCAGGGACCTTTATTACTTACTGCCTAATTATCAACTGTATTAACAATTGTTATAGTTAGTAATCTGGCACCTTTAGATAAATGAGGTGTATTAGACAACTTAAAAAATCTTTAGGTAATACTGTTTCTAATTGCTTGTGTCCTCTTTATTTTTAGAGTATGCCAAGATGGAAGGAAGCCACATACAGTAAGATTAATAATCCGTCGGTATTCATCTGAGAAGCACTGTGGCCGTGAGAGCCGTCAGTGCCCTATTCCATCCCACATAATTCACAAGCTAGGGACAGGTATGGGCTAATTTTCTAATAATTTAATTGGCAAGTTAAACTCTTTAAAAAGCAAACTTTGAATTAGAAATATGATCCAAAGACGGAGGATCTTCACAGGGAGTTAATGAGCTATTAAATTTCTTTATTCCATCAGAAATTTTCACTAGAAAACTTTGTTGTTGTTTTTTTAATAGATTATAAAAGTAAAGACTCAGTTAAGAATGTTTCCCAAGTTCAGAGAAAACAAAAGTATGATAATTATATGGTATTGAGGTAACTTCTTTATGGGCATTTAGATTGTTTCCATTTATTTGGCTATTACAAAAAACGATGCTATGAACACTTGCTGGCAAGTCAGTGGGTGCATATATGCTTTTGTTTGTCTTGGGTAGATTACAAGGAGTGGAACCGCTGGCTTGTATGATAAGTTGAACTCTAAGACACTGCCAAACTTTTTTCCAAAGTAGGTGTAACAATTTACATTCTCACCAACAATGTATGAGGGTTCCTGTTTTTTCATATTCTCGCCTACGTTGGATATGGTCAGTTATTTTTATGATAGTCATTCTTGTTGTTGTGTATGCATAGTGGTATTTCATTGTGTTTGTTTTTCCTTTTATGGATAGTGCTTTTGGTGTCATATCTAAACTTTACCTAACCCAAAGGTGACAGATATTTTCCCCATGCTTTCTTTTAGAAATTTTAAAGTTTTAAGCTTTACACTTAAATTCACTTTGAGGAATTTTTATGTGTGGAGTAAGGTAAGGGTCTTAGTTCATTCTTTTGCACGTGGGTATGCAGTTGTTCCAGCAGATTTGTTGAAAAGACTATTCTTTCCCCCATCAAATTGTCATGGCACCTTTGTCAAAAACTAATTGACCATAAATGTAAGGATTTATTTCTTGACATTCTTATTCCATTAATCTGTGTTTATGCATATACCAATTCCAGCTTGTCTTGATACTTTGCTGTAAGTTTTGAAATTAGGTAATGTAAATTCTCCAGATTTACTTCTTTCAAAATCTTTTTGGCTATTCATGATCCTGGGATTTTGTTTCTATAAAGACTTGAAAATAAGAATTTGATTTCTTAATTTGTTATACGTTTATTCACATTTTCTATTTATTTTGAGTCAGTTTTGGTAATTTGTATCTTCTAGGAATGTATACATTTCATCCAAGTTGTCTAATTTGTTGTCATAAAGTTGTTAATATTTCCTTATAATTCTTCTAATTTTTGTAAGGTCTGTAGTGATGTTCCTCTTTCATACATGATTTTGGTGATTTGTGTATTCTCTTTTTTCCTTTATCATTCTAGCAAATGTTTTATCAGTTTTGTTGAGCTTTTCTAAGATCCAGCTTTTGTTGTAATTGTTTCTCCATTGTTTTTATACTTTGTGTTTTTTATTTCTGCTCTGATCTTTATTGTCTTCTTTCTATTTGCTTTAGGTTTAATTTGCTATTTCCCCCTTATTTCTTACGATGGAAGCTTATGTTATTATTTTATACTTCTTTTCTAATAATTCAAGTTTAAAATTACACATTTCCTTTTAAGAGTGCTTTAGCTGTATGCCATAAATTTTGTTGTATTTCTTTTTCATGAAGTTAAAACAGTTTCAAATATCCCATGTGATTTCTTCTTTGATCCTAAAATTATGTAGAAACTTGTTGCTTAATTTCCAGATATTTGGTGATTTCCAAAATTTCTTTCTGTTGTTAATTTCTACTTTAATTTCATGTTGATCAGAGAATATAATTTGAGTAATTTCAATCCTTCAAATTTATTAAGCCAAATTTTATTGTTTAGCATATGGTCTATCCTGGAGAATGTTCCGTTTGCATTTGAAAAGAAAAGTTAAGCAACACTATCAAACCATTTTACTTAACTAAAATTTATGGAATAGTCGACCAAAATAATATTTTTGAATGATGTTTGTCTGGATATATAATTCTTGACTGTTTTTTCCCCATACTTTGAATATACCATTCCATTGCCATCTGGTTTCCATTATTTCTGATGAGAAGTCAGCTGTTAATAGTTTTATCAGTCTCCTTCCAATCAGGAGAGAATAACCACACAGAAATTTGAACTGGGAAAGTTTAACATAATGATTAAACTGTGATAGGGGATTGACTATAAAGGTGTAAAGGGCTGAGGAAAAGTACCCAAGAAAGGACAAACTTGGAAAGAGGAGTTTTCCTACCCTTCAAAGAGAAGGTGTGGCTGCCGAACACTGGGTGATGCAATAATCCTTTGAGTTACCTGGCCTGTAGTTGGTTCATGGTTACTGGGCAAAGAGAAAACCACCCACTGACCCATGGATGAACTGAGGCTGGTTGGTGGGCACACAGGCGGAGTTGGATATTGGGAGTTTGCTCACGGGCAGGGTAGTGCATGGACTGGGATATGCAGTGGCCATGTTGGGAGGGCTTCTGGTAACAACCCTCCAAGATGCCTGCAAGCTGAGGCTGGTTATGCTAGTTATGCTGAAGTAATCTATATTCTTCTGCTAGCACATAGTTGAAGGATATGGTCCCTGCATAGGAAGAGCTGGAGGAAACAACTCTCTGGGGTGTAGGCAAGTCAAGGCTGTTAGGTGGGTGTGCAGAATGAGTTGACTGTTAGCTGGATGTGCAGAATGAGTTGGGGCACTGTTTATGGCACTGGCCTGGGGTGTTCCCTGTTTGAATTGGTAGTGCCATAGTAACATGGTCATTAGGCTTGGGCTGGGGTTTGAGGTTGCTGAGAGACTGAGTGTGCCACACGTGTGGTGTGGCAGAGCATTATTGGATGTCCCCACACATATGTACTGCAAACAGACCATGTAATGGGAGCAAGAAAAAGTAAATAACAGTACATTGGAACCAGGAAGAGAAGCTCCCTTTCTCCTTTAATGGTCTCCTGAGTGCTCACTCTGACAAAACTTGTTTCATGGAAAAAAATTTAAGGAGCCTGACTAATTATCACAGAACAGGTACTGAAGGGTGAATTTGAAGCTGAGAGGCAATTTGTTACTAAGCATAATGCATTCTTGTTCTCGTTTATGCGATGAGTCATTTATCTCTGTCTTGTATAGCAGTTTGTGATATGTCTGAGTGTGGAATCTCCTTGTGTTTGTCCTTCTTGGGATTTATTGAGCTTTTTGATTCTGTAGAATAATTTTTGTAAGTGAAATTTACAGAGGTTTTGGCTCTTATTTCTTTAAATATTCTGTCTTTCCCTTTTTCTTTCCTTTCCTTCTGGGACTTCCGTTACACATATGTTGGTATGTTTGGAAATGTTAGGGATGGCTGGTTAGCTCAGGTGGTTAGAGCGTGGTGCTGATAGCACCAAGGTTGCCGGTTCGATCCCCACATGGGCCACTGTGAGCTGCACCCTTCTTAAAAAAAGAAAGAAAGAAAATGAAAATGTTCTACAGGTGTGTGTAGTTCTTTTTTCTTTTCAGATCAGATAATTTCTATTAAGCTGTCAAGTTCTCTTATTGATCTGTCATCTCAAAACGGTGGTTGCCCATTTAGTGATTATGTTTGTTTGGGTTACTATACTTTTTAACTCCAGAGTTTCCTTTTTTTTGTTTCTTTGTATGTTTGATTCTGTTTCTTTATTGATATTCCCCTTTTCTTGATAGTTATAATATTTTACTTTAATTCTTTAAAATGGTTTTAATTCTTTGAACATATCTGTAATAGCAACTTTGAAGTCTTTCTAAATCCAACTCAAAGTCAATTTCTATTGACTGCTGTCCCCCATCCCGAATATCAACCACACTCGCTTGAGTTTCTTACATATATTATAATATTTTTTTGAAAACTGGACATTTTGGATAATGTATTGTAGCAGTTTGGGGTTCTTTTTCCCATGGATATTTTTTTCTTTTGTTTTGCAACTTGTCTGGACTTAAGCTGCAGAATGTACCTTCCCTATCATGTGTTGCCCTGATTTGTCTGCTCAGCTTTCTCTTTTTTTGATTTAAATTTTTTATTTTAGCTTCTGAGGAGGTTATGCCTGTGTCTGCATAGTTTAGTGGTTAGCAAATGATTAGTCAAAGGTTGCTCAAATGCAAGAGCCTGGAAGGCTTCTTCTGCCTTTTATCAGCAGATATATGTATGTTGGAGAACACTTTAAAAACTTAGGTGATCTCAAGTCTGCCTTGGCTTTTATTTTCTGCTAGGCCCTCTTGCATCCCTGGTGTGCTTGTTGCCATTCCAGTGAGATATGTGGAGAGCTTGCGCCCTCTTTGTCCTCCCCTTCATGTTCATGCATCCTCCCAGCCAGCTGGGATTGTGAGGGCTGTTTATCTAGTCCCTCCCTGGTTTTTTCATTTCCAGACCTCCTGGTTAAATTTATGGTTGGTTCACTGATCCTTCACTCACCCCAACCGCAACTGCAGCATCATGCTAGAGAGCTGTGCGATTGCTCCATTTGTTTCCTACCGAGTTTGTTCATTTTCCTGGTAACCCTGCTGGGTATGAGCTTTTGCCCTCTGCCTCAAATCAGGCCTGTCCTTTCTGGCAGCAAAGCTGCTGGCTTTCACAGCCAGCCTCACCTGGTAGAACTACTGTACCAGCTGAGCTGTGTGAAGGGAGATGTATAACCCCAGGCAATAAGGCTGCTATCTCCCACTTTCTTACATAAATTCTAGCAGCTTTTCATAAATTAGTACTTCTCATTTTATTTGCCTTTGGTTCACTTCCAGATCCTCAAAATGGTTGCTTTTGACAGTTTTGTTCAGTTTTATGGAGGAAATTTTCTGATATCATCATTCTACCATAACCAGAAGTCCCATATTTCAAACCTTTGGAAAACTTTTACTTATTTGGCATTTAGTATTAATGTTGAGATTTCCCAGTTACACATATATACTGTTGAGATGTCCCAATGATATCTATTTAGGATTTTAATTTAAATTAGATTAAACTTTTAATATTAATTATGATATAATATGATATAATGTGTTTAGATATTGTCTTCTTAAACATTTTGTTTAGGAAATTATGATGTGATGACACCAATGGTTGATTTACTTATGAAACTTTTTCGAAATATGGTGAATGTGAAGATGCCATTTCATCTAACCCTTTTAAGTGTGTGCTTCTGCAATCTCAAAGCACTAAATACTACTAAGAAAGGGACTATTGATTATTATTTAACACCATCATTATCAACAACTTCACACTCTGGCAAGCGCAGTTTTGTAAGTACACTGTTACTGAATTTGTGTGGTTAAATTACAAATCTAAATTTGTGTTTAACTGATAGAATTTAGAGATTCTCTTGGGTGATACTGTTTGAATGACTTACATGTATATATTGTGTTTCCCTGAAAATAAGACCTAGCTGAACCATCAGCTCTAAAGTGTCTTTTGGAGCAAAAATTAATATAAGACTGGTCTTATAATATGTTATATTATATAATACTATATAAGACCCGGTATTATATTATATTAATTATATTATATTATGCCTGGTCTTACATTATAGTAAAATAAGACCAGGTCTTATATTAATTTTTGCTCCAAAAAATGCATTAGAGCTGATGGTCCGACTAGGTCTTCTTTTGGGGGAAACACGGTAGTATCTGTCATATTATGGTTGCTATTAAATATTTTGTACTGTGATCTGAGAAGAAAACATAAGCATCAGTGGATAAAAGAGAAAACCATTATGGAGATTCCCTGTTTTGGAGGTTTTGAACTATTTTATAGTGGTATACAGGAATATGATGATAAGCTCAGAAATATGAAAATATTTCCAGATATTGTAAATCAAATCTTTTTGTCTGTTAATTTATAAATTTATAAATAAGCTACCAGCATCCCCTTCAGTGTTTTTCTAAAATATTTAAGTTTTATTGGTTTTGAAATTAAATTGAATTCTGATAACAATATTGATAGAATATGACTACTCATTTTACAATTGTAGAAATTAAGAGTGAGGCAAGGGCCAATCATATGTTCAAATGACTAAAACAAAACCCTGTGTGTGTGGCCATTTGGCAAACCTCTATTTACTAAATGTGAGGTGCTTTAAAAAAATAATCGTCTTTTACTAAGTTGTGCATATCTACAATTAACTCTTAATTTATAGTGTTTTTATTATTTTCTTTATTTTTTATTGTTTTATCAGTATAATTTTAGCAATATTTTCATTTAAATTTAAGCTTAAAATGGAACAGAATAGTGTTATTAGAGAAATAATGAATTAGTGCTCTCTTCAAATTACTTTTCCCTGAGCCTTTTTATTCCATTTGTTAACTGAAATTTTCAGAGGTGTTTACTTTTTAATTAATCTGTAGAATGAGAATGAAAGGTCCTGAATGTATAGCAGTATTAGAGAGGTAAATACAAGAGAAAGTACCTTGTATATGTCTGACACTCAGTAGGTGCTCAATAAACACAATGGCCCGAATCTCTTCTTCTCCTTTTACTTTTTTGTAGTTATTATTTTGTTGATGTTTCCTGAAACATATTTGACCTGTGTATACATTTTTATGGTGTTTAAAACTAGAGGGAAAATTTAAGCAAAAAATTTTACATAAAAATTATACAAATTAGAATTGAAGGTGTTTTAAAATTTTTTTATATATGTATATATTTAAAAGAGTGTTATATCTTGATGATGTTGGATTTTTGCCATAGAAGTACTTTTTTTTTTTTCTGTTAAATGTTACACTTCAGAATAAGGATTTCTAGAAAACCAGCCCTTGATGTATGTATGTATGTATATATTTAGATAACCTTAGGTGAATCATTTACTTTTCTAGGACTCCATTGTTTTATTCAAACAATTGGAAGTTTGAATACATGATTGTTAAAATCCTTTCCATGTCTTCAAATGCATACCTACCTTCTCGCTCAGTGCTATCTAGGAAGGAACCTCTTCCTGGAATAGTGGGTAAAATCCACACAATAGTGTGACTAATTGTGATGGTTACTCATATGTAGTTGCTTAGAACTGGTAAAAGGACTGAAGTTATTGATTAGGATAGAAACATATCAGATAATAGGTACAGTCACACTTCAGCAGCATGAATATTTAAAATATATTAGATGCATAAATTATTCTGTTATCCTTGTCTTCTAGAAAATGAAAGACGCTTATATGGAGGATTTTTCCAAAGACAAAGAAACAAATTGGGATTTCCTACCAACTGGAAGAATTGAAAGTACAAGAACTGGGGAGTCTCCACTAGATACTATAAGTTTTTCTAAAGAAAAGGACAGTGATGAATTCCCACTCTGCTCACTTCCTGAGGGTATTGACCAAGACGTTTTTAAGCAGCTTCCAGTAGATATTCAAGAAGAAATACTTTCTGGAAAATCTGGAGAAAAAATTCAAGGGAAAGGAAGTTTGGGTTGTTCATTACATGCCTCTAGAGGAGTATTGTCTTTCTTTTCTACAAAACAAATGCAGGGTAGTCCCTTAAATCCTAGAGAGCATTTGTCCAATAGCAAACAGATATCCTCTGTATCGCCCTGTGAACCAGGAACATCAGGCTTAAATAGCAGTCGTTCCTCTTATTCGTCTAGCCAAAAGGATTATTCACATTATTTGGACAGTAGATTAAAAGATGAACAAATGAATGAAGAACCTAAAGAATCTCAAGGATTCCACTCTTCTAATACAAACCCTGATGTATCTATTTTCCATTCATCTCCAAATTTACAGAGCGAGCAACTTTTCTCCAAAAACCACGCTACAGATAACCACAAGAAACTAATAGCAACAGTTTCTCATCATGAAAGACTTGCAGAAAATGGAGAGCAGGATTCTACTGATGAGAAAATTACTTTTCCTTCCAACGTTGACCCTGAAGTTTTCTATGAACTACCGGAAGAGGTACAAAAAGAGCTGTTGGCTGATTGGAAGAGGACAGGGTCGGATTTCCACACTGGACATAATAAGCATATTCAGGAAAAAAAGGTCTGAAAAGCAAGGGAAAGACCATTGTTCTCAGATTAGCAGTTTATTAAGCTCTTCTAAATTAAACACTAGTAGATACTCAATAATGTAGAAATACAACACAAAGTGTTCCAAATAAAGCAAGAATAGTTATGAGAAGTAAATTCTGGCACAAACTATAAAAAATTCATAACAGAAGAAGTAATGTAAAATATTACCTTCCTCTTGTCTCTAAAACTATTTTATATTGTTTTTCAATAAAAAATATGGTCAGCATTAGTACATTTTCCATAAATTGAGGGGGAAGATATATATGCCTGCACATAAAAAATAGACTAGCCAAATCATTGCTATGCTATAGCAAGAACTTTCTTTTCTGTGAAACATGGAATGGCTCAAGAAATTCAGTGCATTAGGAAACAACCAAATAAAAATTCTACTGCCAACTCACCTATTAAAAATGTAGATATCTTTGACTGAAGTACTATGTACCATTTAATAAGTTGATGTTTTAAATACCATAGTATTTCAATTAGTGCCTCTTATTATACCTAGACCCTACCACAATGTCTGCCACACAGAACGTACTCAATAAATACTGAATAAATGAATTGTGTGGCAGGGGCCAGGTGAGGAGTGGGCAGGGAGGGGAGTGTACATATCACAGAGAACTAGAAGGAAATCTCCATGCAGGCAGATTAAGGGAAGGGTGGACACAGCAGTGCAAGGTGGTGGGTCTGTAAGAATGCTAAATAGTGGAAAAAGTCCCTTCTGGCCAGTCTGTAGGGCCTAAAAGCAACGGGTTAGATGTTTTTGCATCTTTTCTACATTTTTGGAGATGAGATTAAGGATGTCATACCCACAACAAATACACAGTTATTAAATTAATGGGAGTCCTCTTTCTCTTCCATTGTAATTGCCTCCCATATAAGAATGTGGACATCTTATAATTTGTAAGACATAGAGGATGTTTCTGAAACCCACCAAAGTATCCCGTATCCCTCAGCACTGGTTTGGAGAAGTCTTGTTCTCAAGTTTATGACCTTTGCAGATACAGTCTATAGAAAAGATGATAAAAATAAAGTACACAAACGTGAATAAAGAATAGCTTAAAAATGCTTTCTTCTAGGTAAGAAGTTTGAACTTAGTTTTAGATAACTTGAAATTTGAAAATTTGCTAACTACCAAGGATTTTTAACAGGAAGTTTGGGGTTATCAAAAACATTAACTTGGAGCAAGAATCAGAACTTAATCATGCAAATAGTGCTGTGGATCAAGAACTATAGAATTTTCTACATATAGTATTCTGATAAGGTAATCAAAATCATAACAGGAATATACTACATTTTTAGATAATTCATTAAAAAAATTTTCAATACTTGTAATTATTTCAGCTAGAAATCATTGGACACCTGGAAATGTTTAAAGGGTTAAGAAAAGTAAGAAAGTAAACAGTTTTGGTCAGTTTAAAGAGAGAATGTAAAATAATACTTTCTGAAATGAGAATGCAAGAATAAATAGCTTGGTATTTATTCTGTGACCTTAGTCTTTCAACATTTTTGTGCCTCAGCATCTGACTTTTTAGGTTATCTTGTATCTGTGTCTGCTTTTAATAAACTTTTCTCTTTGGTGTTCTACAGATTTATTAATACTATAATGTTTGGAAGTGTGAATTTATTTATTTTAGATACATGGTGACATCTTGTATCTTCCAATTCATGTTACTACTCTAAAATTCATAGCCACTAGCCCTTCAACTATTGCTTCTATATTTTTCTAGGACTCGATTTTACAAATGATTGACTTTCTTAATCTGTCCGTCATGTCCCTTAATCTGCTGTTTTTCATTATCTTGTTTATCGGTGCTGCATTTTGGCTAATTTCATCAGTTCTGTCTCTTGTTCATTGATGTTTAATTTTTTCCCAGCAATATTTGGTCTACTATTTAAAATACAACGATGGTTTTAATTTCCATAATTATATTTTTCATTTGATTCTTTTTCTCATCTTCCTGTTTGTTCATTACAGTCTCTTACAAGTCTATTTCTAATTTTTAAAAACTCATAAATATATTATATTTCTGATGATTTTAGTACTATTTTAAGTTTTTACAAGTCTAAATTTTTGGATATTGTCATGTACTATTTTGACTTGTTTCCTTGAGTGTGTGGCTAAATTGAATCCATGGGAAGACAGAAGACATAAATTGTGACTGCTTTTCTTCAGATGTGATTTGCGTTTGCTTCCAGTGAGTCAATGCCAATCCATTGGCACCACATTAGCCCCTTCTAGGACCTGAGTGAATGCAGTTGTTTGTCTTAGTTTGAACTGTCTTGATCTTGCTGCTGTCCTTACTTAATTATCTCCAGAGGTCAATTGCAGGTCACTGTCAGCATATATCTTCAGGGTAAACCCTACCTTTCAAACTTGTTTCTTGCTTGATGCTTCCTGCTCCTTTCCTGCTTTTGTTTCAGTTCGATTTTCCCCCCTCTGTGAGTGTAGAGGGATGGGGCCTAGAGATTTCTCTTAACATAGTATAACCACGTAATGAATTAAAAAGTCTGTTTTCTCCAGAATCTAGTTTTGTATTGGGAGAATTGCAGTGTAACTGTCCTACCATAGTGTAGAAGTGTAAGTCTGTTAGGATTTATTTTTACTATTTTTCTCTTGTTCTGTGCTGTGCTTCTTTCCCATCCTTCTCCCTTTTCTGTCTTTTTTTTATTGGCTGTGTTTTCTATTACATATTTTCCTTCTACTGATTTGAAATTTAAACATTCTATTTTAAGTACTTTTCATTACCATTAAAATTTTAACGTGCTTCACATCTAAAAATGGTAAATATCTGTAACCTCTTTCCAAATACAAGGATGTTAAAATATACTAATTCTAATCAAATTTCTCTAGTTCTTTATTTTACCTACAAATTGGATAATCTTAGTTTTTTAAATAATCAGTGTTTAGATTTGCCCAGATGTTATCTTTTATTGGCAACCGGTTTGTTTGTTTTTTTGTTTGTTTGTTTGTTTTTTGCCTCTCAGACATTCCTTCAAAGCAGAATTGTTCTTTCTGAAATTATGTCTTTAGAACTGTAGATTTAGAATTGATTTCTCTTGAGCTATTTTAAGATAATTCACTTTTATCTTTGAAAATATGCAATTTTTATTCTGTGTCTAGCTCTAAGTTCCTTTGTATCATGTTTTTTATATGTAGCTTCTCACTGATGCTCTGTTCATTTTTTCTTTCAGTCTTGTTTTTTTCTGTTTCTCGTTGGAAAGTTTCTAATTGCTCTGTCTTCAAGTTCACTAGTTTTTCTTCCATAGTTTCTAATCTGTTATTTCTATTCAGTGTAGTTTTCATGTCAGACATTTCATTTCTCTAGACACCTGATGTGGGTTAGTTTTGTATCGTCAATGCTTACTTACTTTTTTCTCTACCCTCTTGAACATTTGAAATATTAATTATAATTGTTTTAAGGTCTTTTTCTTCTCTAATTTCATCTATTTGTGTTGATTTGTTTGTGAGTCATATTCTGTTTTGTGAGTCATATTCTTCTCTATGCATGCTTGCTAATTTTTAAAATTGTGTGGCAGACATTGTGAATTTCACCTTGTTGGTAATGGTTGTTTTCTGTTTTTTCATAAATATTCATGAGTTCTTGGTTGCTTTAATAAGTTACTTTATTAGGTAAGACCAGAGCATGATTTAGTCTAGGAACAATGTTACCCTAGTACTGAGGCAAAATCCTTCTGAGGACCTAGGTTATGTGCTCTGTGATTTGTGAGGTTTTTTACTCTGGCTGGTCATAACATGAAATATTTCTGGTCCTATGTGGGCTCAGAAGATCGCTCCCTTTGCACCTTTCAAGTGGTTCCTTCCCCACACTTGAGTGACTTCACATGCATGTACTACTCAGTAGTCAGCTAAAGACTTGAGAGATGCAGCTCTCTCGTCTCCAGGACTCTGCCTAGGGAACTCAAGTTGGTGTCTCCAGACTCCCAACTCTTGTCTGCTCAATTCACAGACACTACTATCATAGGTTCTCTCTACCCATCCCCTTCTAGTACTGCACCCAGGAAGCTTCAGATAAGTAAGGGTGGGTAATTATAGGACCTTGTTTGCAGAATTTTTGTTTCTGCTATTTTATTTTCTAAGAGTAATTTCTTGTTCTCTAAATGTTCCTTTCTATAGCGTCCTATTCTTGTTTCTTGGGTACAGTATTTTCTCATCTCTCTAAAGATGTTAATGATAGAACTTCCAAAGATTTTCTCATACTGCATAATATCTCTTAAAGTTGCCTTTATTTGTCTGATTAAGAGTGGGGAACTAAAAATAAGACTGAAAGCTCTGGTAGCTGTGTAGGACTTGTCAACTTTGAATTCCGTGAAGGATGATCTGGCCAGGTCATTTTTGGATAAACTCCTGATGTCAGTATCACTAGGCCTTTTGGACTAATTATGTTTCTCAAGGCTGATGTTTGAGATATCTTATTTGGATTATTGATGTCTGGCTGCCAGTGTTGGAGTGGAGGGGTCTGGAAGTTTCACTATGTGATACACATAAAGTCATCTGGTTCTCGTGTTTTTAGTACACTTCCTATGTTCTCAACTGTACTTTGACATTGTCCAGTTCAGAGACAATCTGTTTTACTCTCTAGAGAATAAACCTCTAGTCCTCTGTTGGAACTGGGGAAGAGAATCTAGGGATTTCTTTCTTACTCTTTAGTAAGTCACATTAGTATTACATCCTTAATGTAGCATGATTCCTTTGGGGGGAAAGTAGGTTTTGCCAGTTACATGTACTCCCATGATTTCTGAAAGGTGAAAGTGCAGCAAAATGTACATGATGAAGGTGAGATGAAGTCTATATCTTGCTGCCCCCTTTGACTTTTTTCTGATGAGAAGTAAGGTTGGCAAACATGCGTCATTTTTGTAATAATATTGCTTAGTTTATGCTCCGGTTTCCTGGGAGAGACAGAGAATTTATCAATTCCAATGTTGACTTAGACATAGTATGTCTCCTGGCAGGTTGCCTCCATAATATTCTGGTAGACATCCCTCAGAACCTTGAACCAGACCTTCCCACTCTTCCCATCAGTGCTCTAGGTATCTAATTAGCTGTATTAAATCAGTCTTTTCCTGCTTAAAATACCTAGGTGGTTTCTGTTCTGCACTATTCTTAGAAGGACACCAAGTTCTATTTCATTTTCTTAAAAATCTACTTGGATTTATATTATCTATTAAACCCATTTTATTAGTCCTGTTTCTATTTTACTTATTTTAACATTTTTTATTCTGTATTAGGTAATACAAATGTTTGAATTCTTTGTCTTACTATTTCTGCTGGCAACTTACTGAACGTGGCCTTTTTCCTCATGTGTCCTGTGATTTTGGAGTGTGGGTTCATATTTGCTGGGCTTTACTGTGGGACTCCTATAAGGTCTGGATACAATGTGTCTCTTCAGAATATATTTGCACTTAATTCTGTCAGTTCTTTGGGGAACCACAAGCTTGGACCATTTTAATTTCTCACCTTGAAAATTAAATCCTAGATCTGGGCAGACTGTTGACATGGATTCTCATGGTATATTCCTATTCCCTCCCCTCACACCATTAATTTGTCTTTTATTTTGTAAGTGGATTATTTTTTCTAGTTCATCATTTTACTGAGAGAATAGTCCTTCGAGGTTCCTGATTAGTCTCATCCCAGTTACCTGGTATGGGTCCAAGTTTTCATCTTCTGTCTACAAACTTAGATTTAATTATTTTGTTTTTCTTATTTATTACATTTCTCTCTTTTCCATATTACCACCACTTATAAATAAATTATTGAATGGTGCAGAATTCGCTCTCATCCTGTTACCCCACAGTATTATCTACTGTTTTTTTTTTTTCCTGGAAGGAGATGTAATCTCCATATATGACCTTGTTCTCCTATAAGGTTGATTCATGCTAATGATGTTTCAGTTTTCAGAGTGCTGCTTTTGATATGGAGAGGTGCTAAAATCCTTTGAGAAAACTATAAACTTTCAAATGTTTCTATCAGGAAACTGGAACGTCTGTAGATATTTTAAGCAAGAAGAGATTTAATATAGGGAATTAAATGGATACAAAATCATGGGGGAGCTGAAGGTGTGGGTTCTAGGCATGGACTCCAGAAACAAATCTGAGAACTAGACAAAACCAGTCCATCAGGTAAGTTGTCTCTTTTGAAGCCCTTGGTGACCCTGAATTCCAGACGCTGGAATCCATACGCTGTCACCACTGCCACTTCTTGACAGCTAGAAGACTGGAGAACAGTTACCCACAACTGACCCAGTAATCAGGAACCAGGAATCAACAAGGCTGCTCACTCTGTCGCTGATGCGTGCATCTCTTGGCACAGGAGAATCTGGCAAGTGGACACTGGTATAGAAAAACAGCCTCACTTGTCCTTGTCCTTGCTAGCCAGCAGAAACAACAAACAAAAAGGAAAGATGGCCTCTGCCCCACAACTCTCACAACACTTCAGCCAGTGGGTGGAACCTAATTTGCAGCCAGAAGACTAGGTGCAGTGAACCCCTGGGATGCATGTTTTCCTCAGCTTTCCAACCTCTAATTAAAAGCAAGGAAGAATCGAAGTAAGCAAGCCAGTACACAGACTCTGTCAAATACATGTGTGTGTGTCTGTGTGTGCAAATGCACATATACCCTGTTTCCCCAAAAATAAGACCTAGCCGGACCATCAGCTCTAATGCATCTTTTGGAGCAAAAGTTAATAAAAGACCTGGTCTTTTATTATATTTATACTATATTTTAATATATAAGACTGGGTCTTATAATAATGTAATATAATACCGGGTCTTATATTAATTTTTGCTCCAAAAGACTCATTAGAGCTGATGGTCCGTCTAGGTCTTATTTTGGGGGAAACACGGAGTATAAATTGCTACGTATTGGATTTTTTTTTTTAATTATTGGGGAATATTGGGAACTGTGTTTCTCCAGGGCCCATCAGCTCCACGTCATCGTGCTTCAATCTAGTTGTGGAGGGCGCAGCTCACTGGCCCATGTGGGAATCGAACCAGCAACCCTGTTGCTCAGAGCTTGCGCTCTAACCAATTGAGCCATCTGGCCGTCCCTACTATTGGATTTTTAAAAAGTGGTTACTGCCATATGTTTGTGCCATAGTGGCAATTTCTTTTTATCTCATATTACAAACTTGTACTATAATAAATTTCACCCTGCATTTGATTTATCTAAAGTAATGTGGATACAGATCTACTGGGGTAGAAAAATTTGAGACGTTGATAGAAACTTTCATCTATAGACTTAGCCAGACTACAGTATCTAGTTCAGTGTTAGCAGCATTTAGATTATCAGCATCTGAATATTCACTTTCAAATAGTGGTAAGCATTCTAGATGAAACCAAATAAAGTCTCATGAGCTTTCTCAGATCCATTCATCAAAGTATAAATTTGTAATTATTGCAAAATAAAATGTTGCCGTAATTGATCGTGAAAGCTATTTTATGTAGAAAACTGGTTAACACTCCTAATACTGAGTAGGGAAAGGGATTGACAGTTAATATGAATACTGAAAGAGTGGATGCTTGATAACTTTATGATGAGTATGTGTGTATGTGTGTATTCTTTTTGAGTCAAGAAAAAAATGTGTGGTTTTGTGGCATTATTTTTGTAATAGATAACTGTAGGTACCAAAGTTGGTAGCTACAAATAGGGACCTATACAATAAAGAACTTAAAATAATATGGTATTGGCTTTTGAGCAATAGAGAGTTGAGAAAACTGTTCGTAGAGGATGGAATCATGGTGAGGAAACTGTTTTATAAAGAAGCTGCTATGAAACATTCTATACAGCTGCCAGCACTACCTTGGGAAACAAAATTTGCCTAATGAACTTTTGGCTTTGGACAAGGACAGCTCCAGGCAAAATGTAGACATCGCCACCTGGTGGCTTTTAGCGGCATAGGCTGAAGTACTACCAAAAAAGTTGAGCTTAAAAAAAAACAAAACTGATTGGGTTGTAAGCAGAAGTTAAAGGTAATATATGGAGAGCCAGAGCTAGTAAATTAGAAAATAAAACTGTTGTCTTATCTCCAGCCACCACAGCTATCAGTGTCACAGTAAGACATGAGCACACGTCAAACATCAAGATTGTGACTATCAGATATTTTGATAAAACTTCTGAGTTAAGATAGTGCTGAGTAGATCTCAAGTGGACGACATCCTAAGGGTTTGGTCTCTCAGAAGCCTGATCCAAAAGTAGCAGTAAAAAAATCTAGAGAAGAGTATGATGGTACCAGTTATAGGTATGGCTTTGGAGTGTGTAACGGACCGTAACCAGGTACAGAAAGCTCAAAGTAAAGAAAGGTACTAGCTAAAACACCAACTGCCTGACTAAATGATGAGTGAAGCTGTAAAAACGCCTGCTCTGGGGCCTTGACTTTCTTTGGGTAGGAAGTAGCCTGAGAAATTTACTCAGCTGCAAACAAGCGTCATTTCTTCAGAAAGAGTAAAGGAAAGGGATGGGGAAAGGAGCACATCTCAGGTAGTGTCACCAAAAGCTGTGGTGACGAGGGCGTCAAGGAGCAACTCCCAGAGAGCAGGATTGGGGTTTAATCCGGGAACATTTCCCCATTGCCAAAACGGGAGGCCCAGTGGGGTATCAGAATTGTTATGAACCAGTGACTATGTGCTTCCAAGCTTCCCCTTTCCGAGGGGACTGCTTATCGTGGTCATCCTCTTCCTTTTCTCTTGTACTGTGTGTGTGTGTGTGTGTGTGTGTGTGTATTGAGGCAGAGGGCAGGTGTGTGTGTGTGTGTGTGTGTGTGGAGGCAGAGGGCAGGTAACTTGTCTTTTTACTTCATAGGTCTCTGGCTCAAGAGGAACTGCATTAGCACTTACCACATAGCACAACATTCTGGACTTAGGCTGACACTGGGTCCTGACGATACCAAGGGGGGCGTGGGGAAAGGCAGTGCTGACGAGCCCCTTGTCCCACTACCTTGTTTCACCTTGACGCCAGGTGGGAGTGGAGGCCCAGCTCCCCACTGAGCCCTGCCCACACACCAAAGGTGTATTCGTTTCCTACAGCTACTGTAACAAATTACCCCAAATGTGGTGGCTTAAAAAAAGTTTTATTCTCTCACTGTTCTGGGACCAGATGTCTGAAATCAAAGTGTCATCAAGGCCACCCTCCCTCTGAGGATTGTAGGGGAGACTCATTGCTTGTGTCTTGCAGCTTCTGGTGGCTGTAGGTGTTCCTTGGTTTGTGGCTGTAGAACTCCCATCTCTGCCTCTGTCCTCACATGGCCTTCTCCACCTGTCCCCACCGTCTATCTCTTATAAGGACATTTGTGATTAGATTTAGGGTCTACCCAGATACTCCAGGATCTCATTTTGAGGCCCTTGACTTACATCTGCAAAGATCCTTTTTGCAAATAAGGTCACATTCAAGGTTCCAGGGATTTGACAGGGACATACCTTTTAGGGGCCACCATTCAACATACACAGAGGGAAACCACGGGTGCTTGGTGGGGATGGAGGCTCAGCATCCTGCTGGGCCTTGGTGATCCCAGGGGTCAGGGGAGGGCAGTGGGGTTGGATGGTGACTAGCCCTTCTTCGCACTAACTAGCTCAGTTTTGTTGCTGCCAGGCGAGGTGGAAGCTCACTTTCCCACGGGACCCCACTGGCACTACCCCAGCAGGGATCAGAGCACTGTGCTCGTAGATGACAGAAAACCACCTCCCTGTGTGGTCAGCCTGCACCACTTGGAAGGTAATTAGAGTGCTGTCGGCTTCTGCCAGGTAGAGGATGGAAGATTAGCTCCCTGCTCAACCTGGCCGACACCATAGGGTGGGGGTGTCAGAGCACCACCACCTGCTTCTGTGGGACAGGGATGAGGTGGGGGGAAGATCATCTCTCTGCTTTGTCCCACTGAAACCGTACCATGAGGTCAGTGCAATTTTTAGGTTGCTGTTCGGCTGGTGTAGGCTGGGCATCGTCAAAAAGATTTTTGTTCTGTAGGCCACCCTTTTGTTAGCCACTCCTACGGCTAGGAGAACAGGCTTTTTCTTGAAGCTTTTGCTGTTCCTGCCTGTTGGTGGTTCCAGGTTGGAGGCTTCTGCAGCGCCCTGTCCGGAGCCTACCGGAGGCAATAAGGAAATGACTCACCGCTATGTCATTTCTCAAGTGTCAAAGGTCCCAGGAAGTTTGCCTTCTTTCCACCTATGCTTGTTTGTTCTGTTCTGTGCAGCGTCCTTGCGAGGAATGAGCTACTGCATGTTGGCCAGAAACCAGAATCAATTCATGACTCATTCCATTTTAAATTCTAGATATCTTTGGTCATAATTCTAGTGGCATTCTTTTCAAGTTTTACGTTCATGTTTCCTACAATTATCAATCTAAGCAGTAAGTGAAGGAAAAACAATTTAAAATGTATTTTAATCTTTAATTAATGCTGACCTGACCATACATGCTTTCTTATTGATTCTTTTGCAGAACATTTTCCAGGGAAAAAAAGCAAAAGATAAAAGTGCATTAAGAACACTTGTCACTTAACATCATTCTTCTGTGGGATTAAAAACTATATTTAATGCTGTTCTTTTATACAACTATGGGTTCTTATTTTCACCAAGTACCTTCCGTAACCTGTACAAGAATCCTGCCCAGAAGAGTTTAACAGTGTTGATGCATCTTGACTTTGAAGCAAACTGCAGCAGCTGCCACACATGCGTTCATGTGGCCTCATTTCTTCTTTGGGAATGATGAATGAGCACAGTGCTGATGTCCGTGTCCCGAGGCAGCTTTGCATGTCTTTATTCCATCTTTTGCATTGAGGATGAAGCTCACTAAATTGGAAGGCATGGTTGCTTCAACTATTGAAGGGGACAATTTGCCTCTCATTTCTGTCTGGACAAACATCACTAGTTTGGAATGTGCCGGGTTCCTGTGAACAAAGGAAGAGGTAAACATACAAAGAGTTTTTAGACTTATCTGTTGAATGTACAAGCTAATAGAAAGCAGACGTCTTGTCTTATTCACTGCTAAGTACCTCCATCGTGCTCATGATAGGATACGTGGTTACTGAAGGAAGGAAGGGAAAAAAGGTGGAGTGATTTTCACTCATAAACATTTTACATAAAAATGTTAAGTAGTCAGATTATTTTAAGTAGTCAGATTATTAAAACTGAAGACTACAGTCTTCAGTTTTAGTCTGCTTTTCCTTTTTGTCATATTGACTTTTTTTTAATTACAAAAGTAATATATGCTTATGAAAATTTAAATACACAATTTTCATAATTATTGTACTTATTCTGTTCCCCAGATAATCTAGTTTTGACTGTATCTTTTCAGATTACTATCTATGTATATACAGATAGCATACATATGTCCATATATGTACTCCACATATACATTTTTTTTACAAAAATGAGATATTTTTCTGCAACTAACCTTATTTTTTTATTTTGTTACTGTTAAAGTTGTACATATTTTTAAATTGATAATGTAATGGTGGGTTTCAAGTTGTTATGGTATTTGGAGTCTACTGGATAGCTTTATAAGCGCACTGTAACAATTTCTAAAAAGTGTTAATATTTAGAATATGTCAAACATTGCACCCTCTTAATCCTATGAAAAATTTTAATATCAATATTAAAATATGCAAGGTGCCATATAGTTCCACAAAATGAGAGATATGACCACTGCTCCAACAAACCACGTGAGCGTCCCTTTTCTCCCACCCTCCTCTGCAGAGCTTAGACTGTTCTTAGGGTGCTGCCTGTGGCTGAAGTGAGAATACTCGCTAGCAGTTTGCATGGTCTTAAATGTCTATTTGAGTTTACTAGGGCTTTACACACTTAAGAAAGCTTTTCCAGTGTTTACCGGAGACTACCTTTACTACTAATAATATGTTTTATAAGTTTACTACACGACTTGTTTACAAATGTTGGCTGTCCAAAATGTTGGGTTGCAAGGAAAGAGAAGGTACAGAAGTATCACTTTTTTGTCAGTGCCTTTTTCTGAGACAATGAATAAGACGACATCTTTTCTCCAGCAGGATGCTAGGCAGAGTTCCCACACTAGACGGAAGGTCTGGATCAGAGCCTTTGTCCCGTTTTTTGCAGTGGTAAGGGAAAGTGGACAGGTGCGGGAAAGCACTTTGCCTGCGAAGTACACTGTCAGGTGTGCAGCTTCCCCATCCGCATGCCTGCCAGCCCGGTTTACCCCGCTGCTTTGGAGTGGTAACCCTTCCCTTGTTTTGCTCTCTCCTGCTGTGGACCATAAAGTCTTGGCCCTAGATTCACACACCATGGTCTCCTGCACTAATGAACCCGTCCCTTAATGCAAATGATTGTGAAGTTCTTGTAGTTCTCTAATTCAGTAGTGAAAACATGAAGAAATGCAAGTCTAAAAATGTAATTTTATTTTGACTACCTTGACTTCAATATTTTCTTTCTCATATTGAGAGGTTTGTATCTGACCAATATAAAGTTTTTACATCTATTTTTATGTGCCAGCATCTTTTACTGAATATAAAATCATTTATAATAATTAAAACTTAAGGGATTTGTGAAAGGATACACACTCAATTAACGTATATGCATTTGCAGGCTGTATATTGTATGTTACCATTTTATTATCTCTAGGCTGGCCATCTGTAGGCAATGGCTCATCTCTGATTTTTCCATCTCTTCCCTTAATCTGAATTTACTTATTGGATGTCTCATTCTGCAGGTATCTGTTCTCAGTAGTTAGTCTATTGGAAAGAATTCATTCAAGATAAAGCATTCATTGCTGAGAAATGTAAGTGTATTGTAATTCTAGGGAAATTTATTTTTAATTCACAAAAATTCTTTAATAAGTCACAGAAGTGACTGTAATGGAGAAATATGAAACACCAGGTTAAGGTTAACCAGTGTGTGTGACTAGTTCCAGAAACCTCTAATTCCCTTTATAGGGAATTATCTTTTCTGGTTATACTTAAAATGAAAATACTTATAAAAAATTATTTTAAAGATCACATTTAGGGGCATTTTTTTTTTCCCAATAGAATATGCTGGTATATATTTCTACCGATGAGTTAGGAATCCTTTAGTTAACAAATCACAACTTGAACTAAAAACTGTTAAAAGAAATGCAAATAACACTTACTCTTGCAGAGGTGAACATACATAGCCACAAGCATGGTTATAACCACGGATATAATTTGACGATGGAGGAAATGCTGGAAAATCCACACTTTTAGCTAAGTGATTAAAAAAAAAAAATTAAAATGAAACCTATTTCACAAAGGTAAAAAATTCTATTTCCAGTAGCATATTTTTAAAAATGTATGACAAAACTTTTAATTTAACCTATTATCAGCATTGACATTAGTTTTATACATGTGCATATGTTTGTACATATCAATGTGTACACAGGCCAAAACTGAGAAAATACTAGTCTGAGCACAATTGTCCTCTCAAACTTTTTCATGCTAGTATTTCTAAAGATGCTATTACCTTTTCCATACAGGAAAACATGTTAAAAGTATCATTTAATTTCTTTCTGAGATTTGAAGGAAAGGAAGAAATCACACACAAAAAGGACTATTCTATTAGGGTTTATAAATTTTTTTTTGTTGTTAATAATTTTTTAAAATAAAATATTTGATGTATTTATTTGGTTGGTCAATATATTTTAAGTGCTCTTTTCTGCGAGTTCCCTAACTTCAAAGTATAACTAAAAATCAGTAGAATTTGTTTTAGGAGTTATATAGTATAACTGTATTGTATATGAATGTAGAAGGGAGGTCATTTGATTATGGTTAAGTTTATGATAATTATATACTCTTTCTAAAAGTATTTAAAAAATATATTCTGTGCAACTGAATCCTCTTGTCAAATAAGATGGATTTTCCTACTGATTTTAACATAAGCCATCAATTCTGTGGGAAGTACAGTGTTAAACACTAGCTTAAGCCTAGCTTAGGAGACAGATGTGGTTGAATGAATTTTCCATTTTCATGGTCTGTTTCATCATCTCAACAGAGCCTATTAGATTGGCATAATTGTATTGCCAGAAGTGATATTAAAATATATTTTCTCTGTTTAAAATGTGGAGATTATGTTTGTCTTTAAAATAAAATTTGTTATATTCCAAGAACAAATATGAGTCTTCTGGGAGGCATATTGGGTGGTAGTTAGCACAGATTTTGGAAAATCAGAAAGACTTGAGTTTTAATTCTGGCTCAGCTGCTTATTGCTACGTAACTTATTTTCTGTGAACTTCAGTTTACTTACTAAGTGAGATAAAGCATGCAAAACATTTAGCTCAATGCAAGGTTCATAGTAAGCTAAACAAAAGCAAAAGAAACATTAAGAAAAAACTATCAATATTTATTGATAATTCATTCAAAGAAATTGCTTAAAGCAATTTAAGTACTGATCACTGAATGACTGAAAAATTACTACTATTTGTTCATTCTTAACTTCCATACTTCTTTTTTACCACTAAAAATGAGACAGAAATGGTCTGCTTTCAAAACACAGAAAATAACAGATCTATGATTCAGACAGTATTTTATGTTGTAGCCAGTGAATGCATTTTTTTTATCTGCCCTCATTTAAAAAAAAAAAAATGAGACAACTAAATGACCACCACATGAAATATACAGAGGGTGCCAAAAAATGTATACACATTTTAAGAAAATAAAAACTGTATTAGAACTGTAATTATACCAATAACAAAAGACGAATACAAGTCACGTTGGACTCCTACAATGACAAGAGGTGCTTAAAGTGGTTACCATCAGCGTAATTTTAATACAGTTTTTTCCTTTCTGAAAATGTATATACACTTTTTTGGCACCCTCTGTATGAGACAACTATAAGGAAGTGACGAGCATCAGTCCTCAGTTATATGCTGCAGCGAAGCTCACCATGTGCGTGAGTGCTACTAGCAGAGCTATGACTCCACCAGGACTCTGAAACTTAGTACTACAGGCATACCAGGGTAACTGAAACCTTGTTGGGAAATAATAATGAATAACACATAACTGCCCCTATCCCCAAGTAGCTGACAGGAGGAATTCAGATAGGAATGGTGAGATTAAATTGAATTCCGGAGAAAACCAGGGCTCTGGGCCACTATCCTACCAAAATTCCTATACCAGACTTATCTTGAGTTGTCGGGGTCCAAAGGTCTTTGTGGTATGAATTGGTTTGTTTTCAGTGAATAATGCAAGTTAGGAAATGGTTGCACATTGTATTTTTACAGAGGGAGACATATTTTGGGGGGCCAAGCATATAGCTAAATGCGCTAAAGAAATATCAGTAGATTTATGTGAAGATTCGGGAATTGTATCAGTACTAAATATGCTCATTCTCCACAATTCAAATATAAAAAAAAACATCTAAACATTACTTTTGTGTCTTAGTAGTTTTTAAATGTCTGCTCCGAAGTTTTAGCCAACAAGAATGTTTGTACTCAGTGCTGCAGGCTATATGCTGCAAAAAGGCCAGTAGGAGCCGGTAATCATTGACTGTGATACGCTAAACGGCATCTCCAGAGTTGGGTAAAACATCAGACTTGTCTATGTTATTATGCATGTATTTATTAATCTCACTAAGCAAATAAAAAAATAAAGAATTGAAAATATACTTCTTATGAAATGTGAGTTAAAGGAAAAACATTTATTAATGACTCATACTATTATAATTCTAAAATGTGGGCAAAATGTTTCAACTTACAACTGATAACATTCAGATTCCCTTCGTAGCGCTTGAAGTACACTAAGTCGATAAAGTCTCGGGGGGAAATTGAGCCCATGGCAAAACTTTGTGTGATGGTATGGCATATGAATGTGTCCTGAAACAAATCAAACCATACAGATTGCAGCAGTTATTTAATCTCTCTTCTTTGTATTCCTCCCCAAAGAATTTCACTGCATAAGTTTGGCCACTATTAGGAAAAAGCAGGGCTTTGAAGTTTTAAACTTATCACCACATCAGCTTGCATTTTCAGTGTTGAAGGATCATTAGACCGATAACTATAAGTGCAGGGCAACAGAAGCAAAAACAAGTGGGACTACATCAAACTAAAAAGCTCCTGCACAGCAAAGAAAAGCATCAACAAAATGAAAAGACAACCAAGAGAATGGGGGAAAATATTGTCAATGATACACCTGATAAGGGGACCCCAGATTTCCTGATTCCCAGTCCAGTACCATTTCTACTACTCCACATTGGCTAGGTAATATATTCTGAAAGGTATATTGATTTAGCACCTCTGGTGTAAGGCCTAAAATTAAATGACGGATATTATGTGCTGACAAGACAACTGGCGGAATAAGGAGGACAAGTTCCTCTCCAGACTCTGTTCCCGCCGATAAGGACCCTTAGCCAAACAACCCTCCTTATCAACAGGATCAGGCACAGTTCCTACTTATCCCCGAGCAGTGGGTTTTCAGTTCCCTGTGAGCCTGGAAAATTATTCTAACAACCAATCGCATCCACTTGCATAATCAGGGTCACCTCAATCTCTTGATACTATAAAGCCTGCCTCGCCGGTTATTCACTCTGTTCCTGAGTGCAACTCCCATGTCACACTGCATGGCATGGTGTGTCCCTGAGAGTCTAGCCAAGCTACTGCATGATTTTGCTGCCTCAGCATCCATTTGGTTGGGCCCAGCAGCCTGCTGTGGCCTTAAACGGACACTCGCCCCCTCGTGCAAGTACGTGCCCTAGATAACAGCCCTAACTCACAAGCAAATGCAGGTTCCTGATATGACTTTCCAACAGCCCTGAGTTCAGCCGTCTCCCATGCCTCCCAGGGCCTTCCCCTGTGAGCCCCTTAGATAAGGTCCTCCAGGGAGCTTACCAAAACCCTGCTCTTTTTGGTTTGAATTGACAGATCAGGCCTTAACCCTGGAACCCCAAAGCACTCAACCCACAGACCCTAGGAAAGGCAGGGCCTTAGGTCCTGCCTGTCTGCCTTGAGCTCCCTGGGTGGCCCCTTGAGGCTTGCTGTGTACTTCCTCCAGGACCTGTGAGTGACAAACTTCTCTATTTCAATTTCTTTTGTTGAACATGGCTCACCATCCGGCACTCTATGCTCCACTTCACAAATGTTAATTTAACAAAGTCATAGCAGTCCTCTCCTGGGCTGTGATTAATTATTAATAAGCTGCTGTTGATCTCACTCGTGGAGTGTTGGGTGTCATGTTTGACCACCGCTTTAATTCTAGAGCAGGAATCCCTCCCTCACCAATGGGGTGAATGAGTCATTAAAACACACCTGATGATGAATATCCACAGGAAGGTAAAAAAGTTCTTTTAGGGGAATGCTATTCAGAGATACTGCGGGATACTGTAAAGGGCCCGGAATTTGGAATCAGAAGATCAGGTGTACACCTGGTCGTACCATGCACTGCCTGTGGTGACCTTGAGCAAGTCACATCTCAAGTTTTCTGATGCCAAGTCTAGTATTCTTTCCATTATTACAGCTGACTTGCAGCCAACAGCAGAAATACCTGAGCTGCTAACAGAACTATATAATTAGTGTCATGCAATCGTGAATGAAACAGTCCAATGTTTGGATTTTCATGTCACGGACCACGTTTCTCAAACTGAATGTTCAAATCCCAAGAGGATCATGATCATGATTGTTTTTGTGGCTAGAACTTCAGCACATCCCTAGGAGACGACACCTCCCTGGGCTTTTTTTACAACCTCTCCCTACTCCCAGACTTTACAATCAGTTTACTAAAAGGAGGTAAACGTTAACCTAAAAAGTTCTAAATAAAGAAGGTGAGAGACTTACTTGTCTCATCCTTCCTCTCTCATTTCATTCATTTTTTCCCTCCTCCTGAGCTTTCACTCTACCCTCACCTCAGACTGACCTTTTCTTCTCCCCACTTCTAAGCCCTACTTGCCTCTATGACTTTAACTTTCTACAATTACCCATATTTTCTTTTCTCTGTTTTTATTCTCCCTGTTTAACTGAGATGATGTATTTAAGTGTTTCTAAAATCACAACCATCTACACGTTATTTCAGACTTTATCCTCACTCTTAAAAGTTACACGCTGTTTGTTCTTAAGTCCCTATAATATGTGTCTACATTGTTCCTGTTACCTAATGTCTTATGAATAATATAAATCTACTGACTTCCCATTAACAAGGCATGCTTAGTCTTTCTTTTCTCCACCTAAAGTAGGAGAATCCATGAGTTCGTCTCCTCACAACCAAAGGCACACCTCTCAAGAGAGCTGACCAGCTTCACTCTGTGATATGCATTTAAAACAGAATGAGGCTAATTGGAATTAAACTCTTGAGTAATAAAAAGATGTCAACTCAATCTGAATCTATAAAATATGAAGTGTCCACATAATACAGGTTTAATAAACTCAAATCACTAAGATATAAAACTAAAACTAATACAGTAAAAGTCCAAAATTAAACAACATATTACCAAATCAACCTTGTGTACCATATTGTACATTTTCAATGCTTTATCCCATGTAACTCTATTTTCAGGTTTGTAGAGGAAATCAGATAGTTTACATGTTGGTTCTGGAATTACGCCTTCAACACGGTATCTATAGTTAACAAAATAAAGAAAATTCAAAATTTAACAAGTTTCATCTAAGTTGACTAATTTAGCAAATAACAGTAAAGAAAACTTGAAGGCAATATCAGCAATTCAAAACAGTAATATTCAATTGGAAGTGGCAAAGTTAATTTAAATATGCATTGCAATAATTAATATAAATTATTTAAAAATTCATTTTTCTGCTAATTTTGTTTATAATGTTTCTATAGTTGTCTTTCCAAAGGGTCTACTTTCACTTAGGATTTTTCTAAAATCTTTCTTATAAACACTTACCTGCTGTATTTATCATAGGTCAACAGTAACTAATGAGAAGTTTGTGTGCTTATGCAGTATCTTGTGGCCCTAATTCCTAATTTGAGGATGTAATGTGGTCTAAATCAGAGGTCAGCACACTTCTCAGTAGAGGACGAGATGGTAAATAATTTAGGCTTTGTGGGCTGCTCAGTCTATGTTGCAACTATTCAACTTTGCTAGTGTGGCAGTAAAGCAGCCATACACAGTATAGAATGAATGGGCAACCTCTGTTACAATTAAACTTTATTTTTAGACCCTGACTTTTGAATTTCATTTATTTTTCACACGTCAGGATTTGGGCAAATAACTAACATTTTTGTTTATCCATCAATGAAGTTGGGTGTGCCTATCCATCAACGAAATTAAGACAATGTGAGAAAACTGGATTAAAATCCACTATTTAGCAGAAGATTGTTATATGCAAATGAAGTCTGAATTATACTGGCTATTTCTCTCTGTTAATCATTCTTTCCAAACTAAGGGAATAGGTTAAATAAAATCAAAATTTTAAACCTCTAAAAAGTTAAAATTTCTGGAGGAAGTGAGGAAAAAAAACAAAACAAGTGCTATTACAGAAAATAGTTGTCATATTTATGTAGAGTTCTTCCTCTGACCCTTTGTTTTTAGATTTGGTAAACAAATAAGGAATTCATTAGACTATTTCTTTATTAATTTCTCTTTAAAAGCTCAGTTGGTCTCTAATTTTCTCTATGAGATATCCTCAAATATTTTTATCTTCAGACATAACTTGGCTGAGTTCAGGGATCCCCAGAGCCACAAACAAATTAGCAAAGGGCTGACGTCTTATTGGCTCAAGAGACTCAAGTATCTCTGACCCATCACCAACTAAACAATAAGCTATTCTGACAACTATAAAATAAAATCATACTCATCGCTGGTGGTCTGGAAGAATGTGTGTATGCCCAAGGTTGTGCCCTCTGAGTAATGACCGGTGACACAACTTCCAAGCCAGCAGTCCCTGGCTAAATGCAGAGCAAAACCATTAAAAAACTCCTTGAACTGTGTGAAAACAGTCTCCAGAGAGGTAAGCAGGAGCTAGAATAGTGCCTTGCAGACCATGATAAAGGGTTTGCATTTTATATCAGACACAATGGGAAGGCATTAGAAGATTTGGGGCAAGGAAGTGACAATCTGAATTATATATAAGAAGTCTACTTTGGCCATTGTGTGAAGAACAGGATGTAGTTGGTAAGGGTAGATACATGGAGTCCATTAGGAGCTAGTGAAATGATCCAGACGGGAGATGATGGTGGCAGGCACTAGGATGGGAGCAGGAAGATAATGAAAAATAAGTCACTTCTCTCTGTACATATCTAGTCAATTAGAGCTTCTATTAGAATCTGAGATCATCCATTATCTTGGCCTATGTTTTACAAGTACGTTCTTGGTCAAAATATTTGGAAAAGTTTGATTTAAACAGTTTTTTTTACTTTAGGATTTCTCTGAATTTTAGAGTGAATCTCAAACAAGAGAAGATAGTCTGGAGTGTTTTGAAAAAGTTATTTGACAATCATCCCATTTGCAGGATTACATTTATCAGACACTAGTTTGGCAAAGTGCATTTGACCATACTATCCATCCCAACATGTACAACGTTTACACTCAGTTGTCCATTATAAATTCATATGCACGTTTCTTGCTTTGATTATTTACAACTCATTAAATAAAACCGTGTAGCTATGTTTTGAAGTACTGGAAAAAAAAATTAAGCTTCCCTAGTTTTTTCCCTTAATTTGACTGCAGTCTCTCTTTCTTCTCACTCCAGGCTGGGGGAGGTAAACTTTCCACTGAGGCAGATCGACCTGACCAACGTGTTCAGATTGATTTCTTTTGTGGAAAGCTAAATATCTGCCATAGCTGATTTAGAATAATATAGATAGTTTGAAAAACACAAACTGTTCCAATCATACTCTCCTTCTGTACATAAACATGGCAAACTCAGAAGAATCAGTGGGTTGTGCTTGAGAGAACAAGCGTGCAAAATTGAGTTTCATGTACCTTTCATCGATCCTAATTTTTAAGCTGTGCTTGATATTCATTGGACTATAGCTCAGTTATAAAAAAGAATTAAGAGTTTGCCTGAACCAGTGTGTAACAGACAGCCTCAAAAATGGCCCCCATTGATCTTTACTTCCTGGTATTCACACACTTGTGTAATCCCCTTCCCCTGAGTTAGGGCTGGACCTAGCAATAAATTTTATGTATAAACTACATAACAAAATTATTCTTATAATAAACTGAATATTGTAAAAGTCATGGGAAGTCACTTCCAAGATTAGGTGGCAGAAAAACTCTGGCCCTCTGTCTCGTTTGCTTTTTCTTGCTTTCTCCTAGAGCCCTCCCTCTGAGGCGAGCAAAGTGCCATGTTGTGGCAGCCCTCTGGAGAGACCCATGTCAAGGAACTAAGGAAGGCTTCCAGCCTAGAGCCAGCAAGGAACTGAGGCCCTCAGTCCAACCAGCCCACGGGGAACCGAATCCTGCCAACCACCACGTAAGGGAGCTCAGAAGCAGAGCTGTATTCAGATGAGACCTACTGCCAGCTGACACTTTGAAGGCAGCCTTGTGAGAATAGTTGAAGCAGAGTCACCAAGCTGATCTACACCTGATTCCCAACCCACAGAAACCATGAGATAACATATGTCTGTTAAGTCACTAAGATATAGGGTAAGACATTGTGCATCAATAAATAACTAGTATTCGGTATATATCAATTTCACTTAAAATGTGAGTGCAGAAAGTTCCAATGTTTTTCATGTTTAGTTTTGCATGTAAAATATCTCTGATAAAAAAATTTTCAGTAAAGCTTTAAACAGCCTAATTGAGGCTATTCTTTGAACAGCTCTAGGCATTTTGTATAGCACTTTGCTAGTAAACACCCAGGAAGTATTTGTAGAATGAATAAATAACTTCCAAGGTTTACTTGATGTACAGGGTACTGTCTACACTGATTTAATATGTGAGGCTCCCAAAAACTACAATATCCAAGCATATTCCCCTTGTATGCCTGGAATTGACCTTACCTCAGCCTATTTTTGAAAGTGCCACTATTAGACTCATAATTTAGATAAAGGTAGGGGTGATATTCCTAAATTTATTAAAACAAATAGGAGAAAGCATACCAGCTCTGTCCTATCGTAAAAAATTAGACTGAACACACAAACACTAGATAGGTAAATTTTAGATGAAAAATGGGCGAGAAACACAAAATGAAGTTGTTGAAAGAAGGAGTGGAATCTTAAAAAAAAATTGAATAATATTTGGTTTCCTTAATAACATGATGATCTTATGGCATTAGTGTGATATCATGAGCAATAAATAAATGAACAACTCTTAAAAATAAGGTTAAAAATGTCAGCATAGTTTCCCTTAGTGTATTTATATTTGAAATAACAGGGTCCTCAAAAATATCCTTAAAAGCAGCTTACAGAAAAATATAACATATATCAGAAAAAGAAATAAATTGGGGAAAGAAACTATGTTCAGTGGTTCATTTATTGGAAAAGTGAAGTGTTTAAAAGACCACAAAATACTACTGTTAGCAAGAAAATACTAATCTATTTTTATAGTAATTATTTCTTGAAGTGGCAATTACCTATCCTAGTGAATTATTCAATAAAAGGGATTTGTTTTTTCTGATTGTCTTCAGGTTTGAAAATGATTAGATAGTACATAATTGCTCTATTTTATAAATATAATTTCAACCTAATAACTTTATTATTAATTTCTATTTCCTGATCACTAGCAAATAATGTGTTATCACTAATGAAGCAAAATTAAATTCTACATACATCAGTGCCACTGATTATGTCAAAACAATGATTGTAAGTAGGAAATTGTACTCACAGATTTCCATGGAATTTTTTAGAAGGCTTGCTGGAAACAGTTACTTTTTTCTCAAAGGGGAACAAAAATCCACAAATAAATTAGCTATCAGATACAGAAAAAAAGGAAAAACAGAAAACAAAACAAAACAAAAATCCAAAGTAAAAATATATGTTTTTGTTGTAAAAAAATATTTTAAAAATGTCTGCACAATGAATTGTTTCTTATTAAAAGACAAACTCTTGAAATATATTTAACTTGTTTTCTTACTGAAATTTTAACAACTTTCCAGCCTGATGTATCTTGATTGTAACCTAAAATTTCTTGAGCAGTTTGCTGGGCAAGTGCCTTATAGTCCATCTACCTGCAAAGTTTTAAAAACAAATAATGGGTAAAAAATGTAATCATACAAAACATTTTAAAATGTTGTATTACATTTTGATACTATTTCTACAGTGCCCATCACATAACAATGAACAATAATTACTTATTGAATGCATGTATGCATGAACCCCTTCCTCCTTATTCAGTCTTTCAAATGAGAAAACAGTGTGGTACACAGAGCAGGCTTTGGAGTCAGAGACCTGGGTCACATCCTGTCTCTGCCATTGACTAATTGTGAACCGTGTTATTTAATATTTCTGTTTCCCCATGTTCTCAAGTTTTAAAACTGGGATGATATTGAACTCTGTGAAATTAATGTGAGGATTAGATGAGATAATGCATTTAAATATCCCACCTATTCCTTGGTACATAATTGTCATTCAATAAATCATTTCTAACAGCTTAATCATGTTTCCTTTCTCTTGTAAAGCATAGTCTGTTGATCAGATGTTCTTGAGAATTAATCTTTTTAAAGTGAGTGGCAGTGGCACTAAATGATCTGACCCCTGGCTTCCTCTCCAAAGGCAACTTTTGTCTACATCTACCACTTGGCTGCAATCATATTGACCTCCTGGCTGTTACTCAAATACACCCAAGCATCTTCCTACCTCAGGGTCTTTGTACTTGCTGTTCCCTCTGCTTGTAACATTCTTCCCCAATATTAATGACTGACTCCTCTTCATTGGTGTCTTTGTTTAAATGTCACCTCTTCAGACAGGATACCAAGTTCACATCAATTTAGTTTAAACACATTTACTGAACCCTTACCAGGGGTTAGGGATGGTAAAAACAGTTGAGTAGGATATTGTTTCTGTTGTGAATGAGTTCGGGACGCTGGAATCTCATTGGTCTTCTGGCCCATCATTCACTTTTCAGTTAGGGGAAGCTGGCTGGTATGGTGGAAAGAACGTGACAACACAGAGCTGGATTCAAATCCTGCCTTTGCCACTCACCACCAGCTATATTATTTTGGATAAATTCCTTAATTTTTGAACTTCAATTCTCACATCTAAATTGGGCATAATAATAATATCTATCTCATGGGGTCATTATAAGGATTAAGGGAGTGATCAAAAAAGTTAGTTTCTGTTCTTAAAATGGACATTTAAGGCTACCTTTAAAAAAACTCTCCATAGAGTTGCCTCAATAAACCTTCTTAAATTATCAGAACATGTCTTCCTTAGCTTTCATCTAAAGCGCTTAGGTTGGAACATAAATCTATTTTCTCTTGTTTAGTTCTCAGCAACGAATGACAGTTACATCTAGATTTGAAAAACTTTCTTAAACCATTATAACTCCTCTTTCCTCGTAGATTCTTGGTTTCTTTACCTTTTCTAATAGATTTAGTCCAGGATTTTAATAAGTATTGGGACTTTCTTCCAAATCCTCATGGAGATCTTCATATCTCTTAACCTGTGAAGGAACAAAATGGAAGTAGAATTATTTTGATCCATGAATTATGTCAATATATCTGCTAATTTCCTTTATATTTTCCCAGAGTCCTTTATTTACAATCTGTGTCCTCATTAGGAAACATTTGCTATCTATACCCCAAGGTGGAAGAAAAGGGTAGCACCTAAGAGAAACGTTCAAGATACTGCCTAGGTGGAGTGTGCATAATAAAAGGTCTAACTTTTTAACTTCATGCCATTAACAATCCTTGCCAGGTCCCTGACCTGGGCTTGGCCCAGCATAAATAACATGGTTCTTTATTTCCTATCAGAAATGTACTTGCTATTGACTGATCTAGGAATTGAATTGCACAGGTGATTGGAAAATAACCGCTAGAGTGTAAACTCCTGCAGGTACTTTGTCTTATTCATTTTTAAATCACCGAGCACTTACTGCCACAATAAACGAACCACTCAACTGAATTTTGTAGCTTCTGGACTTTCTCGTTTGCCAAGAAAAAGGGGAAGGTTACATTTAGTGGGCTAGAGAGGTTGAAAGAAGAGTACTCAGCAAGAGTACTGTTGTATTACCTGGTGATGTAACATCGGATGAGCTGGAACATACTCAGGTGGCGTAATCAAGGATAATCAAGGATAATCAAGGACCCACAGGGCCAGTGGAAAACAAACATAAACCAATATTGAGATGGCATCTTTTTTGGATACACCATTTGGCTGAAACTGTATTCTTCGCACCTCATATCCTGTCCCAGCCTTGTAGACAGGTTCACACATGTTGTTAGTGGGTCTTTACATCTGTTTGTATAATCTCCCACTTTCTGGGCTGCCTGACTGCATCCCCACTCCGTGCTGGGTCACTGCCATTCTTCCTGGGAATCAAGGTTCCCAAGAAGTTTGTTAAATCCCCTCCCTGGCCAAACTCCCCTCCTCCAATTTCGCATCTACTTTGAGTGTGAGGGGCTGGCTGGGAGCCCAGGAGGGCCGAGCTCAGGGATAAAAATGGGGAAGGCACGGAGGAGGAAGGGAAGAAAGCGGTCGGGGAGGATGCCCCCCGCCCCTCTGGCCGAGATGGTGTCTTATCCTGGGAGGGGTGCTCTGAAAGCGGGGAGGCCGAGCTTGGAAGGACTGGGGAGGTGGAGGTGGCTCTCGGCAACCGAAACGTCAGCCACAAGGGCCCCAAGTCTCCTTCCCCACCCGATCCCCTCGCACAGTCCCAGGAGCCCGCCGGAGGCTCAGCGTGGCGTCTGGGCAGACTGGCGGCAAATAGCGGTGACGGAGGTGGGGAGGGCGTGCGCGGCAGCGGCGCGGATATTGGCCAGAACCCCCACCCCCGAAAGCTGGAGAGGGAGAAACTACACTCCCCAGCAAGCAGTGCGACCTCACGCCCCGCGACGCCCCTCGCCCCTCGCCCAGCTCGCCCCGCCGCGCCCGAGCGTCACGCATGCGCACCGCAAGCCCGCGCCATGTTGGGTCCGTTTGAAAGCCAGCGCGGGCGCCGCGTGCCGCTGTGACGGCGGAGGAAGCTGCGAGCCCGCCGAGCCCGAAGCTCGGCGGGGTCCAGGTCGGGGATGCTTTGTCGCGTCTCCAGTCCGGTGGCAGGCCCGGGCATTCGGCGCGGAGTTGTGGAAGTGTGCACTTGTATTTCTTTTTGGATCTTCGCTGGTGAGTTCGGTCCGAAAAGGGGTGTGTGTTTTCCAGGGGCGTCCCATCCTCGGACAGCCCTAGGGAAAGGCTGAAACGGAAGGGTGGCGGGGAGCGAAGGGGAAGACTGTCCCGAGGGAGGAAACGTGTGTACGGTCCCTGTGGGAAAAGGACAACTGTCGGGGTTGGGCTCCCGGGCCGTGGAGGGTCGCGGAGCGGGACGGAGGGGACCTGACTTGGACCTCGGGGGACTTGAGGCGTCGATGGTAACGGGCGGGGAGGGAGCGGGCCGGCGCCTCCAAGGACTCGGTCGGCTCTCGGCGGCGCTGACTCCTGCGGCCTGATAAATGGTTTCTGAGAGGTCTGTGTCTGACTGTCGGGCCGCTAAGGTCCCCAAGGGAGGGCGTGTCCTGGATGTGGGCGGCGGGTTCGAACCCCACGCCCGGAGGGAACAGGATGCTCTGGAGCAGGGGCGCCAGCAACCTTCGTTTCCCTGGGTTAATTCTTTTTGCTGTGGACTAAACAAATGTTCGGTTTCGTAACATAAGTGACAGCTGTTCTTGCTAAGAGTTGTTCTTAAGTTCCCGCGAGCTCTTCCCATTGGTTATTTAACACTGAACGTTCTGTTTTGAATCAAAGGTAGTGGAAATTGCTTGCCGCTCGTTTTACCCTTTTATTCGGAATGATGGATTTCCTTCTGGGAATACGAACGGTTACGGAAGAAATGGTAAATATATGGGATTTGCTTCCGAATAATCCTGTGGGAGAAGGGGGAGAAGTTTGGGTAAGTTGGTAATTGTTTGCAGCAGGATGATGGGTGCATAGGGGCTTATTAAACTTTTTTCTACATTTGTATACTTTTGAAAACTTTCCATAGTACAAGCAACTGTAGATTTTCTTTTTGCCTCCTGGGAGTTAAAATAACAATTATAACCCGCTTACCGAGAACTGTATGTAATCCAACAGCTTTGCCTTTTTAGGTTTTTGTTTTTGAGGTTTTGTAAAATTAAAATCTGTAACCTGTACTGTGTTTGAGTAAGGGAGAAAACGTTTGGTCAAACTTACTTTCCAAGCGATATTTACTTGAGGCAATTTTAAACATCATTAGACAGTAAGTAGTGTAAAGAAAGGACAAAACTGATTTAGTCTAGCCCTCTTATTTATACATATTTTTTATTAAATTTATTGGGGCGATATTTGATTTAGTTTTAAAAGAATGTCATGTACTAAAGTAGTGCCTTTTCACTATCGTATTTCTTTGGTTTTCAGATATAGATCCTATTGCAATATTAAGGTAGACAGAAATTCTCTTAATTTTAATAATGGAAAACATTAAGATGAATACATTAAGCCAATTTCCTAATTATTTGTCTCCTTTAAAAGAGAGGTGGGCTGAATGGGTTTAATATAAGAATTGAAAATAATGAGGTACTACGAAAAATGAAGGTCTGAAAATGATATTAGCAATGTTATTTTAGGAAAACATCATTTTGCTAGGTCATTTTATGGTATGACTTGTAGTTTCTTTATAGATAAATACTGTTTGTTCTTTCAAGTCTTTTCCAGTGTGAAAGTGTTGGCTCAAGTTACATTTTGGCATTTACAACATTGAAAGTGGGCTTTTTTCTCCACTGCTCCTTTTTGTTTCTAATATCTCGTTTGATGCCTTAAAAAATTTATTGAGCACCTACTATCTGCAGTGCGTAGTAGTAGGCTTATGAGCTTATGAATTTAAAAATATTCCATATGAGGGAATATTAGGTATTGTGATGTCATAGAATATGTCACCATAAGTAAAGACTGTACATCAGTAGTTTTTAGGACTTAAAAAAAAATGTGAGTACTATTCCCTTGGTGATTTCCATGTATATTCTGAGATAATTTTTCTATATATAATTCCACATAGTAGATGCTCACTAAATGTTTTCTAAATCAATGATGAAGGAATTCACAAAAAACATACAAAATCTATAATGTGCATTGCCTAAAAAGGATTTATAGATAATAGATTTTAATCTTTAAAGAAAATGATAAAAAGTTTACACATTTAGTAATTTCTTTGCATATAGCTATTATTCCTTTTACTTGGAACCTTAAACTTTTGTTTTTATATTACAGTTGTTTCTAAAAGAAATGAATAGAAATAACCCATTTTGAGGAAGCCATGGCAAAATCAAATATAAAACACAGAGTTTGTTCTCGGGAATCTTCAGTATCTTCTCTGTTAGCAAGCTGCAGCCTGAGTGGTAGTAATTCCTCTAACCCTGATGGCTCTTTTCAGTATAAAGATAAACTGTACAGTTCTGCATCTCAGGCTCTACAGGCCTATATTGATGATTTTGATCTAAGCCGAATGTATCCTGGTGCGAGCACTGGAAAGATTAACATTGATAACTGTTCTGCTGATATACCGGAATTCTCCAACAATATTTGGAAACCAAACAATGGTATGCTTTTATTCTTATTATCTTTTTGTCCACAGATTTAAAGCACTTGAGAAATGTGTTATAGTCTTGGAAAACTAAATGCTTTTTTGTTGTTGTTTTGGGGTAAAAATGACTTACAATATTGCGATCTGGATATTTTTCTTAAATGATTCTGTAATTCTCTGGTTCTCAGGAATTTTCAGCTAAGATCCCCTTTTGACCTTGGAGGGGAAGCTTATTACCCTGTTTTCCTGAAAATAAGACTAGGTCTTATATTAATTTTTGCTCCAGAAGACACATTAGGGCTTATGTTCAGGGGATGTCATCCTGAAAAATCATGCTAGGGCTTATTTTCGGGGAAACATGGTAATATAATTTATAATAGCAGGTGGCTGACCCTAACCCTTAAGCCATTTTATTATAGTGTAATGGAAAGAGCACTGAACTGATGGTTCCAGCTTTCATTGACTAGCTTAATGACTTTAAATGAATCTCAGCCTTTCTGAGTTTATACTTGATCAATTCTAATTAATGGGATAAGACTGTATTAGTGGTCCTGATCTGTTTTCTATGGGACAGTAATATTCACAAGATATTAAGAGTTTTTCCTTAATAAGGCTACTATGAGGACAAGTTTGGAAAATGAATCTGTTGATAACCCAGTTACTGAGCATTTATGAATAGCAGTAGTATGGAAAAAATTTGCATTGGACTCTTAGAAGGATATGGGCACTATATTCCAGAAGAGAATTGGAACATCTGTTTTTCTCTGTGCTAATGCTATTACAGAATTAGGCAAAAAAGCACCTAATTTAATATCATATTTTTTTCCTGTGGTGGAGCCAGTCTTGAGTGACTATTACTAATGTGAGTGCATTAGTGCGTTGGGTATGTCTAGATGAAAAAACTTGAAGAATCAGTAAATTAAAGAATGTGGAAAAATTCAAGAGGTTGGAGAGAAAAGTGTAGGAATTGGTTAAAACACATTGAGATGTGAGGACAAAAAGCACACCCTATTTCATCAACCTATACCTTTTGTGCTTTTAATCAAAGCTTTAGTGAAGGTAAAGGGGAAGTGGCAAAAATGATTCTTAAATTCTTAATTCTCATTTACTATTGAATATTTTGAAATATTTTTATATGTGATATAGGAAGATAACAGAACTATGCTTTGTTTTTCAGCTGTTGAGACATTTGATCACAAAAAAGGCTCGTCCATACCTTACAGACAACCGACTATTAATGACATAGACTCCATTAGCCTAACAACTGATGATCTATTAAAACTTCCAGCAGATGGATCATTTTCTTTCACTTATGTTGGATCACGTCACCGAATTAGCAAGAAAAGCAAGAAATGCACTGGAAGACTGATTTCTTCAAACACTGGAAAGAATCAAAAGTTTCAAGAACCCTCTACTGCCATGGGCAAGGATAACTTAGTTACTCCAGTTGTATATACAAATATAAAAGGAAAGCAATGTGGTAGGCTAAAAAACCCAAAACTTGTGAGTAAGACTAATAAATGCATTTCTGAACCATCTTTATCTTTTTCCAAGAAAACGTCTTTCAAGGACAGTTCAGAACACAATCTTGAAAAGAATTACCCAAGATGGCTCACTAGCCAGAAGTCTGATCTTAATGTTTCAGGGATAACTAGTATACCTGAGTTCAAATACCCAGTCTGGCTCCACAATCAAGACTTGCTGCCTGACACAAGTAGTCAAAAGACTTATAAAATATTTAAAGAAGATCAGTGTTCCCCTAGACATAGTTATCAGGCACAAAGAACTTCTCGGCTTATGAACAAATTAGATTGTTTTGAATATTCTTTTGAACCCTCAAACATTTCACATTTTTTGAGTGATGATAAAGGATTAGTTAATGAATACAAATGTGATTCTACATGTAGCCAGTGTCAGTGTGAGAATCCACTTCTCCCAGGACAATCCAAAAAGCCATTCAGTGGTAATTGTTCTGTTTTGTTTTTAAAAACCAAAAAACTGCTGTAAATTTGATCTAATATCTAGGAGCTTTTATGTTATATTCTTGATGTAATGATCAGAGGTGATACATCTTTTTTGAACTGTTATGGTCTTCATTTATGTAGCACTTTTGTGACTAGAAATGTCTTCTCTTTATTTGTTTAAAATGTCACATTTTGACATAATTTGCTGTTATAGATATGTATATATTCCAAATTATCTGAATTCTTGTTGCCTTTGAGAGATTTTGCTGTGCTTTGCGTTTACTTTTTTCTTAAAGAATTAACGTAGTTTTTTAAAATAGGTGACAAAATTGAATTGCTTATCCTGAAGGCCAAGAGAAATCTAGAACATTGTACTGAAGAATTACCAAAGTCTTTGAAACAGGACGACAGTCCTTGTTCGTTAGATAAACTTGAAGCAGAAAGATCATGGGAAAATATTCCTGTTACTTTGTAAGTAAGTTATAATGGAAAAACTGTTTTCCAAATGAAAAATATGTGAACATCTAATTTATTTTTTAAATAACTGAATGATAATTAGTAATGGTAATAACATGGTAATTCTATAGAACATAGTGTTCAGTGTTGCCTTGCTTTATATTGCTTTTTTCATTTGTTACCACAAGAGGGTGTAATGTTTCATAATGTTAGATACATTGTGTAACTTGTGTCTTTGTTACATGTTCCTTTTGTTGTACTGTAAAATATTGATATGTGTTTCATGTGAGAAATTAGAAACAAAAGCATCTATTTTTAAATGGAGGAGTGCTATGAAGTTCTTGTTACTTTAATTTTACTTCTCCGTCTGTAATCTTTCAGTATATTAAGAATTATCCATTTCTTTTCATTTATATTTTATTTTCTCTTTATATTTTACTTTCTCTTTTAGTCATTATTTTCCTGAAATGATGGTCCATTTTTTAATGTGGTCTATTGTATATATTTTTATACTCCCTAAGATTGTTTTAATTTGTGTGCTTAACCTTAATATGACATAGTTTCTCAGAATAATCTAAAAAATTCACCGAGAAACTGAATGTGAGCATGGATTAAGGATTGGGAGTTTAGATAGGAAAGCTTTTTTTCTTAGTGCTATTATTGTATCTAGACTCCTTAGAGATGCATTCTTGGTAACCTTGTATCCTGCCTTACGTTCTGATATTTATTATCTTTAGTTTTCTAAACTTTTATTTTGTTAGAGATAGAGTTTATTAACTCATGGATTTTTCTTTTTTGATTACTCTTAATTGAATGGTTTTTTTTTTTTTTTTTAAATACGTACCTGACTATAATAATTGGTTTGCAATCCCAGTTCTGTCACTTCCTCATTAAGACCTTGTGCAAGTTATGTCTACTTTGTACAACTTCTACTTTGTACAAGTCCTTCCACTTTGGGGTTGTTGTGAGGATTCAGTTGATTAGAAAATGTAAGGTACTTAGGACAGTTTTTGACTACTGAATGATCTCTTTTGTAAATTGTAATGGTGGTGGTGATTATCCAGAATATTTTTTTTCCTTTGTTTAGCTTCATTTCTCAATTGTTGGTTCAATGATATATATTTTTTAATGGGTTAATAATTATTATAGCTCATTTAATTCTTAAATTTATCTTTCTTGTTTTTTGAATTTCTTATTTGTTGGTTTGTGTATTTGTAAAGTACCATAGCTGCAATATTTTGCTTTTAGTTGGAACCAAAATGGGTGAGCAAATAGTATCAGGCATTTTAAGAGTAAAATTTTTTAATGCATTCAATGTATTTTGTAATTAGGTAATATAACTTTTGACTAATGTAATTATTATCATCAGTGGTTTGACCCAGGACCTTGCATACA
Organism: Rhinolophus sinicus; assembly: GCF_057876585.1. Lineage (NCBI taxonomy): Eukaryota > Metazoa > Chordata > Mammalia > Chiroptera > Rhinolophidae > Rhinolophus > Rhinolophus sinicus. The sequence continues at coordinate 102,346,709 of NC_142504.1, forward strand.
GTAGTTTTTAGAAGGTTGAATTCATATAAGAATAGGTATGTTTGTATATAAAATCAGTGATGGATTGTGAGAGAGGAATAGACCTGGCCTCAGTGTGACATTGACAAATTATTATCAATCTGTCATAAAAATAAAAATCGACCTAGAAATGCACAAGGTAGTATACTAAAAGATTGAACACAACCACAGCCAGATAATTCCTTTTTTGTTTGTTTAAGTTTCTGTAATGGAAAATTTCAAACAAATATAAAAGTAGAACAATAGTATAATGAATCCCTATGTACCCAGCACCTATCTTCAATGATCAGGTAAATTTTTTTGATGATGATGGGTGGATGTATAAACTCTTAGTAAAGAATGGTAGAAAAAACTACTGGGAGCTATAAAAAAACTCATAGTGAATTTCAAATCAAATCAATAATGAAATGCTGCTAATAAGAAAAAAATAGCATATTGATATATAAATGAGAGAGCGATAGAATGAGTTTTTTCTCTGTGACTAATAGAATTTTGGTTTGGGGAAAATTCTTACTTTTGCTGGGACTACCCTTCTACCCCATGAACATCAAGAAAGAAATTAATATTTATGGAGCACTTGTTAAACGTATCAGGTACATAGAGTTAATTTATGCAATACTTCTGTGAGATAAGTGGACTACAAATGTAGAAACTGGAGTTTGGATAATTAAGTTACGTAGGGTCATATAGTGAGTGGGATTGGGATTTGAACTCAGTTTTAATTTCAAAATTGATTTTTTCCCACTCTAATCTGTCCTCTACGTTAGTGTTAGTTCTGGAGAGGGATGTCTGTCTTATTGTTGTGATGTGGAAGAGCATATATAACTGCCATCCCAGTAGAAAATCTTATAAATTTGTGGGGGTTTTGTATATTATCATTGGGTAACTAACAGTGTTTAATTGGGAAAATGTACTGCTTATTTCAGACAACTGAGCTTTTGGAACCTAGCCTATAGTTGAAGGCTTATTTATTTAGTTGATAACTAATGTCTTTAATTTCTTTATAGTTTTTCCTTAAAGTTTTCAAGGAGAAGCAAGGAGATGGGGAGGGTTAGTTTTGGTATCAGAACTAGGGAGAAAATGAGGGACTTACCAAGCAACATCAATAGGAATCATACATATAATGGTCCTTTCTTTGTGATCATTTGTATTTAAATGATAACCATTCAGTTATATACAGTCTAATGTTTATAAATTGGGAACTTAATTGCTGTCTTGTATCTTAAATTCTGTTTAGCAAATCTCCTGTTCCTGTTAATTCTGATGACAGTCCTCAGCAAGCTTCAAGTGCAAAGTGTGCTGAAGCGTTCCCTGAAGACTTTTTAGATAATGATAATCAGGTGGGTGAAGTTAATTTTTTAAACTTATTAAAAGATTACTAATATATAGATATTAATTTCTATGTTATCTATATTCTATGAAATAAAAAATGACCCAAATCCCCTCTTCCCCAACACATCTAGGAAACCATCACTCGTAGAATTATTGATAATTTTATTTTAGTATTCTAAAGTGGAGGGGCCTGGGATATAAGCGATTGAGCTTAAATCGTCATTATAATGTTTTGTTTTGTTTTCTTTTCTGGAAAACATAAAACAGACCATTACAGAGTAAATCATATTTTCCCATAGGGCAGTTGATAATTGAGAGTTGTGTTGCTAAGATAGAATTATAAATTTAAATAATTTAAAATGGGAAAGTTAATGATATATAATTTGATTAAGAAATATAAGCCATGGTGTTAAATATTGAAATAATACTTTTGGGATCTCAACATCTGGAAGATTTGAGAGGGTGAATAGACAAAATAAAAATTAGCTAAAAAATTTAATAAAATGTCTTTTTTTCTCCATTGAAATTTACTAGAGAAAGTTGAGGCTGTCAGAATAGTTCTGACCTTAGACCTCCATATAAGATGCTATAGCAGATGCTGGGTAAGTGTAGCTTAATTATCAAATATTTATTTGACAAACATTTGAGTACCAAGCACTATTCTAGAAATTATATTCCTAGTTGTGAATAAGAGACAGGAAATCCTTGTCTCGGCTTTTCTTTTTTTTTTTTTTTTTTTCAATTTTTATTGGGTAACAGTGTATTTTTTCCAGGGCCCATCAGCTCCAAGTCGTTGTCCTTCAATCTAGTTGTGGAGGGTGCAGCTCAGCTCCAAGTCCAGTCGCCGTTTTTCAATCTAGTTGCAGGGGACGCAGCCTACCATCCCATGCGGGAATTGAGCCAGCGACGTTTTTGTTAAGAGCTCGCACTCTAACCAATGGAGCTATCCGGTTGCCCCCCCGCCCCTTTTTTTAAATTCCAGTTGGAGAGAGAAGCAAAAATAGAACATTTAGTATATAAGGGAGTACTATAAGTATTATGAAGAAAAATGGATTGGGATAGAGAAATGAGGGTAGTTTTAGATAGGGTAGTCAGGAATGGCCTGTCTAACGAGGTGATATTTGAGCAAAAACCTAAAATGAGTGAATAAGCCAAGTATCCATGGGGAAATAACTTTACGTGTAGAGGTAATAGTAAGTGCGTGTTCAAGGAATATCAGAGTCCAGTCAGTGTACCTCAGTCAAAAGGAATGAGGGAAAGAATGCTAAGAGGTAGGTGACGAGGAGCCAGATCATGTAGGGTCTTGAGAGCTATGGAATGAAGACTGTACATTTTTGAGTCATAAGTCACTGGAGGAATGAAATGATCAGATCTACATTTAAAATGTAAAATGGCAGCTGTATGGAGCATAGACTTAAGAGGAGCTGGAGAAGGAGCAGAAAAGTTGAGAGGCTTTTGCAGTCTTTCAGGGTAGGGATTGTAGAAGCGTGGAATAACGGTGCATTGGAGGTGGACGGAAATTGTTAGACTTGGGATGCGTTTTGAAGATAGACCTGCTATGATGGAGTTAGAGAGGATTCAAAGAATGAATCCAGGATGTTTGAGCCAAGCAACTAAAGGATTGGGTGGTGCCATTTACTTAAATAAGGAGCACTGGTAGGGGAACAACTTCACTGAAGTTTTTCTAGGTTTGAGATGGATGAGTGTTAAATACCGACCAACCGTCCCTTTCCCCTTGCTCATACACATCCATTTTCCCGTGATCATACACACATAACCTCATTACCAGAGTGTTTTTGTTTGTTTGTTTTTAATTTATGTATATAGAAAGTTGTGAAAAAGATACAGATAGTTCCTGTTACCGTTCTCCCAGCTTCCCTTATGTTAACATCTCACCATAATGATCACAAATGGAATTAACTTAGGCACAATACTTATTCTAATTTTACCAGTTTTTCTATCAAGGTCTTGTTTCGGGATCCAATCCGAGATTCAACGTTACAATTAGTTGTCATGTCTCCGTAACCTACTTCAGTCTGTTAAAATGCCCTGTCTTTCCTTGTCTGTCATGACCTTGACACTTTTGAAGAGTACTGGTCAGTTGGCTGTTTTGTAGATAATTCCTCAATTTGGGTTTGTCTAAAGTTTTCTCATGATTAGAATGAGGTTTATGCATTTTGGCAAGAATGCAGCAGAAATTATGCTATGCCCTTCTCAGTGCATCAGATCAGAGGGCTCATGATCTATTGATCTTAGTTTGTGCCACTGTAATAAATATGCCAGAGACCGGGTGGTGGCTTAACCAACAAACATTTCTCATGGTTCTGGAGGCTGAGAAGTCTAAGGTGAAGGGGTCTGATGAGATTCTGCTTCCTAGTTTGAAGATGGCCATCTTCTCCATGTGTTCTCACATGGCAGACAGAAGAGAGGAAGCAAGCTCTCTTGTATCTGTTCTTAAAAGGGCACAAATTCCATTCATGGTGGCTCCACCCTCATAACTTAATTACCTCGCAAACACTCCTCCTCCAAATACTATCACATTGGGATTAGGCTTGAACATATGAATTTTAGGGGGACAAGCGTTCAGTCCATAGCAACATGTTAATACAATAATATAATAATATGAGATGTGATCAAAAAATATGGTGAATGTTGCTGCTGAGTGCCATCCAATGGAAAGGCAGGGATCTTCAACATGGGAAGTGGCACATTGAATCTTAGTAACAGTGTGTGACAAATTTCAACTTGTTTGGTGCAGTCAGTCAGGTGTAAGCTATAGTTGAGAGAAGGTGTGTTTTAAAGTATACTCTAAATCATTGATCATGAACAATGTATTAACAAGAAATTTTGTTTTAAACTGCAAAAAAGTACTAAAGAAACACACGAAATGTTAAAATTAGTTTATGGTGATGCTGCAGTGACCATGAAGACGGTTTACAAGTGGTTCGAGTGATTCGTAATGGTTGTGAATTGATTGAAGACAGGAGAGATCGGGTCATCCTTCAACATTAAAAACCCAAGAGAATGTTGAAAGAGTAAGCAAAATGATTTGATCAAACAGGCGATTGACTATTAGGCACATTTCTGAGGAGCTGAACATCTCTTATGGTTCCTTTCAAAGCATTTTAACAACAGATTTGAACATGAGTGCGAAATTTGTTCCACACATTTTGACTGTGGAACAAAAGCAACATCATTCGTTAGTGTCATTGGAGTTACATGATCATGCCACTTCAGATTCCAGCTTTTTGAGACATGTCATCACAAGAGATGAAACTTGAGTCTACGAGTATGGTTATGATCCTGAAACCAAGGTTCAGCGTTCTCGATGGAAATCACCCAGTTCTTCTCATGCGGAAAAAGCTCATCAGTCAAGATCTAATATCTAGGTGATGTTAATCGTGTTTTTTGACCTTGATGGAATTGTGCAAGCTGAGTTTATACCCAGAAACACTATGGTGAACTCTGAAAATTATAAGGGCCTATTAGAGCGCTTAAGAAACGTTATGCATAGAAAATAGCCCGAGAAATGGGCAAACAGTTTCATCTTCCCTGATGACATTGTTCTGTGTCACACATCGCTGCTGGTACAGCAATTTCTGTCAAAAGCATTACGGTATGACGTCACGTTATTCACCGATTTGGCATCAGGTACTTCTGGCTCTTCCGCAAAGTCAAAATGACCATGGGAGGTAAATGTTTTGAATCGATTCAGGATATCGAGGCAGCCATGACAGCACAACTAAAGATACTCACAAAAGAGGACTTCCAGAACAGCTTCAGAAAGTGGCAATAATGATGGGATAAGTGTGTTCGAAGCAAGAGGGAATGTTTTGAGGGGGGGATTAATGGCAATGCGTCTTTTACTGTAATTTTTTAAAAGTGTAAACATTCACTGTATTTTGTGATCACACCTCTTATATAAAGTTATAATAACATGTTAAAACTTGTTCTGGTGATCTTGAACACCTGGTATCTACTGGCTTTCTCTCTAGTAAAATTACAGTTTCCCCTTGTAATAGTAAATATCTTAGGGGACCTACTTAAGACTATACAAATGGTCTCAAACGTTCATTCACTGATTTTAGTATCCATTGGTGGATCTTGTCTTCTACATTATCAATTGAAATTCTTGTGTAATGAAGAGTTCCTTCTCCCCCATTTATTTATTAAATTATATCAGGAGGGACTAATAGATAACTATTCTAGATTGTAATACAGTATTATTATTTATTTATTGATCAAATTGTTGCAGTTTAGGCCATAAGGAGTTTTTTAGGTTGGCTCCTCACTGTGTCCTTACATGGCCTTTCCTCAAGCTCTCAGGTTTCTCTTCTTGCAAGGATACTAATCCTTTGGTATCAAAGCCCCACCCTTATAACCTCGTTTAACCTTAATTACCTCCTTACAGCCCTGCCTTCAAATACAGGCACATTTGAGGTTAGGGCTTCAACATGAATTCTGGGGACACAATTCCATCCTTAGCATCATATCAAAGAATCATATATGTCCTCTGTGACTGGCTTATTTCACTTAGCATTGTGTCTTCAAGGTTCATCCATATTGTATCATGTGTCAAAATTTCCTTCCTTTCTTAGACTGAATTGTATGTATATACCGTGTTTCATTTATCCAGGCATCTGATGGACACTTGGGTTGCTTCCACCTTTTGCTGTTGTGGATAATGCTGTTATGACCTGGGTATACAAATATCTGTTTGAGTCTTTGCTTTCACTTCTTTGGGTATATAATCAGAAAGGGAATTGCGGGGTCATATGGTAATTCTATGCTTAATTTTTAAGGGATTGCCATAGTATTTTCTATAGCAGCTGCATCATTTTACATTCCCACATCATTTGTTTCTTACATCCTGTTCATATAGCTGTGGAGAGTGGCTTTAAAATCTTTAGCCGCTATGCTTAACTTTGAATCTCTTCACCAGTGAGAACCCACTTCTAATATTCTTATGCTAGTCAACAACTTCTAGATTTGAAGTTTAAATAGTACACACATTACATTGCCTGTGTGGAAATATGTTAAGTTACAGACATCTTAAGCTTAATTGTCACTTTGTGGATAGTCGTCAGAACACAGCAACTCATTTGAAAGATATAAAAATTATAGGTTGATAGACTTTTTAAAAAGAAGGTTAAAAATATCCCTTACAGATTCTCTTAAAAGAATTTGGACTAGCTTTTTTGGCTCAGTGCTATTTATTGCCTTCTTTGGATGCAGGAAAGACCAGTGATAATTGAGGTATGAGTGTTTTTTGGGGTAGCAAGTAATGTGTGGCCAGCGTTGAAGAAGTGGAAAAGCAGCATTCTCTGTGTGAAAACATTTAAAAGTGTGCAGAGAATACTGTATTTGAAATTCTAGTCCTTGCTCAGCTGATAATCAGCTTCATCTACACACTTGAAAAGAGGATGTTGGCTTATCTACTCTCTGGGAACCTTTCAGTTCTTTCTGAAAATCTATGATTTTAAACATGCTAAATGGATGCAATTGCAAATGTAAACATGTACTATTTGTTTTAAAAGAGCAAACAAAGACTAGAAAGAATATGCCAACCTGTTTATAATGATTGGCTCTAAGTAACTTCATCTTGGGACTGGGTAAGGGGAGGTGATGAGTTACATACAATTTTTATTTTTTATTTTTTATTTTTATTAAAGGAGGGCGCAGTTCACAGGGGATCGAACCGGCAACCTTGGTGTTATTAGCACCGTGCTCTAACCAACTGAGCTAAATGGCCACCTCTAATTTTGATTTTTTAAAAACACTTTATTGACATGCATTGTTTTCATTTTTGCATTAATTTTATAATGGGGGAAATAATACAAAATACAATGTTTTGCCCCCAAATTTGGGTGGTTAATCACTCATCTGTTTTAACCTTAGAACTGTACCCTTTCTGGAGGAAAACATCATGGTCCTGTTGAAGCCCTAAAACAAATGTTATTTAATCTTCAAGCAGTACAAGAAAGTTTTAATCAGAATAAAACCACAGAGCCAAAAGGAGAAATTAAGCAAGTAAGCACAAACTTGATTTATGAATTGAAATCTGTGAAGAGATAAGATTTCTTTTCCAGGTCTTTTTTAGTTAGATCTCTGTTTTTATGTTAATACACAACACATACTGTAGAGTTGTACTATTTTTTTCCGAATTGAGAAAAATTGTACTGTTTTACTCAAATTGAATAGTATTACTGTATTGAATATTACTGTATTGAATTGAATACTAGGGGTATACTGTAGTTGTATACCCCTGAATGGATTGTTTTATTTATGATTAGAAATACAACATCTTATTGAGATATGAAGATAATATTGTACAACTACAGTATGAAAGGATTGTCAGAGTTGTTTTTTTAATGCCCTACAAAATTATTCTATATAGTCTAACATATTTACAATTGGGGAGATCTGGAAATCCTTTTCAACATTAGACGTCTCCATATACCTTTGTCATCTGAAATTAAATTTTGTTACCATGTGTTTATTGACTTCTGAATACAATTAATGTAAAGTTTTATCTTAAAACCATTGTATTTTTGTATATTTCCTACGAATTTGGAAATCTTTCTGTTTTGGGCTGCTATATTGTAGGGGTTGAATTTTCTTCACAGTGGCATAGTATTTATGAATATAGAGTTTATATTCTCCCAAGTCTGATTGTAAGTTCTAATTCTGCCACTTACTTGCAAGTGCAATATTTGTATCTCTTTAAGTTTAATTTTCTCTTCTGTAAAACGAGGTTGTTGAGAAATTGAGATAAATTATGTAAAGTGCTTATATTATGGTGTTTGGCACCTGATAAAAACTTAATAAATACCTTATTGTTAAAATAATTATTTTCTAATAAAAACTTACTAAAATTAAATAACAATACTTAAATTATTTAAAAATAATACCTTAAAAACACTTAATAAATGTTTTTATTGTTATTGTTTCTTTTGTTATTGTTATTCAGTAGAGCTTTATGAAATTCAGTTTTATTACAAATGAGTAGGTCAGCTCTTGGGAACTATCATAGCCCGCTCATTTGAGTTGTATTTCTTAATTTTTCTCTTTATATTCTAATGATCATAACATTAACATACAGCATGTAATCTGTCCTTTTCCTTTTAAACCTTATTGAGTCATAACCTAGTTCAGTAAAGTCATAATTTTAAGTCAAGATTTGATTTTTTGACATACATTTAGAAGCATACTTTAGGACAATTGAAAGATGAATCTAAATGGTAGTTGTATTTTTAGAAGAAAGGGAAAATAAAAATATTACTGCTTCACTGAAAATTATTTGCTAGAATTATTTCATTGGAAATGAAGATGATATTTTTAATGTTCTTTTAAATCACATTCAATAGCATTTAAGTTTATAATTATATAATATTTTCAGTATTTTGTTGTATTTGGTATTTTTAATAATAGGTTTCAGAAGATGATTTCTCCAAATTACAATTGAAGGAAAACATGGTTCCTATTACTAGGTCACTTCAAAAGTAAGTATTCTCTACTAATTTCTGAAAATATGGATACAAATCCATTTTAGCCATCCCTTTGATTAAAATCAGAAAGTTACAGGATGGAATTAAGTAATTCTAAGGATAGAGTAGGTATATTTAAGCTTCTTGAAACATATTGTTTAGTTCTGAAGTTTTCTGTTAGACCCGTGCTCTTTCCTATTTAAAATGTTCTTAGGACCTAATGAGATAACCTTAGACATCTAAAATATAATGAACATGAATGGCCTAATGAGATTCTCTTTTCATTTCTGAACAATAGCAATAATTTGAGATAGTATTGTAGTGGATATTCTGGAAGAACAACTTGTTCATGAAATGTGTTTTCATATATTTCCTCTAGAATAAATATAATAATTATAAATATCATTTGACATATTTCCACAGAAATTTTAGTTACTATTTCTTAGTTATATTATCTGAAGTTAAAAAATGGGGAAGAATACAAGTCTTTCCTTATTGGCAGAAGGGAGGGGTATTATGGGTTTGGTGTATGAATTTGAAGTTCCCTCAGTAGATGGTGTACTAAGCTTAGGAAATGATAAGATTAAAATTTTTCACTTTTCTAACACCATTTCACTTGGCTGTAAGTGGGGCTAAACAAATCACGTCTACCTTTTTGTCCTTTCAGAATTTGCTTAGGATTCTGTTATCTAAGGAAGCAGTGGAAAAGTGAAACATTAGATGTAAACTAATGAGTAATTGTCATGGTATATACATATACATACACACGCACATACACACACACACATATATGTAGTTTTCATAGTTTAAAAAATATATATCTGTATGATTTTTCCCTCACCACTTAATTTATAGTCTGGGTAGAAATAATGGATAGTTTGCCATAGTAGTTTGATGTAGTGCCCCATACCTAGTAGGACTCAGTAAATAATGATAGTAACTAATATTTATTGAACATTTACCAAGTGTCAGTGTTCTAAGTGTTTTTTAATGTAATTCATGTGCTCTTAACCCTATGAGGTTAAGTACTACTATTATAATACAGATCAAGTAATAAAAAACAATCAAGTAATAAAGTAAATTTTGTAAGGTTACAGACTGTATTTTGCCGTGTATAATGTGCACCTTTCCCCCCAAATTTATGAGGGAAAAATAAGGATACACATTATACATGGGTAGCACTAATTCCGTATCTATATAAATGTTTTTAAGTCTTTTATTTATGCTTATGAGTTAAAAGTGTAACTCTAGAAATCAATAATGATATCTATAAGCAAAATAATACCCTGGAATACAATAATAGCTTTTGTTGAACTTACGACAAGCTTGCAATCAAAATAATCTCGGCCAACAATTCAACAAAATGAAACGAAGAGCGATGTATTGTTGTCCACAGAGTGACTCTTGACTTGATAAGAGAGGTGATGCGGACTTTATTACCGTAGGGTGAACAGCGCGACATTTCATACACTTTAGGCAGGAGCTAGCAATCTAGCTGATATTTTTACAAAAATCGTGGAAAACCTTTTGGAAAATTAAAATGAAAGATCCTTTTTTCCCTGAAAGTTTGGGCAAAAAACGTGGGTGCGCATTATACACAGGAGTGCTTTATACACAAAATACGATAGCTACGGTAGTAATAAGTAGGACTAGGATTCATACCAGACAGTCTGATTCTATAAGCTGTTTTGCTAACACTTATTAATGGTAGTGATGCATTATCCATTTATACTACCGTGTTTCCCCAAAAATAAGACCTAGTCAGACCATCAGCTCTAATGCGTCTTTTGGAGCAAAAATTTATATAAGACCCGGTCTAATATAAGATGCGGTTTTATATTATAATAAGACTGGGTCTTATGTTAATTTTTGCTCCAAAAGATGCATTAGAGCTGATGGTTCAGCTAGGTCTTATTTTCGGGCAAAATGGTAGATGCAGAGCCTCAGTTAATTAGGATAAAAATCTCATTCTGCTATAAAATTTAAAGTAGATGACCTCAAGCTTTCTATTGCTCTTAAAAGCATTGAAACTGAACTTGTATCACAGACTTAAATGTGTTCATTACAGTATATATCCTGGACGATATTTTTCTTGGTGAAAATGAACACTGGGCCTTAAGTAATTAAACGTCGAAAAAAATTGATACTGATTGTGGGTGCTTTTACCATTTGCCAGAATTTTTTAATAGTAGTTTCTTTTTTCTAGTTTAGATAATCAATTGTCTTGCCTACGTATAGAATGCCATTTTTAGACAGGAAGATTCATATTTTATTGATGGCTTTTAGCATTGATTCTGTTCGATTAGCTGAAGCAATCTTAACTTGACTTTTACTTTACATTTCATATTATGAATGAGACATTTGTACTGTCATGATGTAAGTTTAGGCATACAAAAGCATGTTAGTACATTTTTTCACTATTTTCAGTCTGTAGATTGAGATTTTGTAAAGGACAATTTAAAGTCAGTTCAGTCTCAGAATTCCTCTTTCTAGACTGCAAAATGTTCTGGGTAGGTTTATGATCACCTTTTCGTATTTTAAAATAAATAGACTCAGCTTCTTCAAAAGGTAGATTATTCCTTAAGTGCTTGCTTTAATGACCTTTCCTAGGGTGCAAGTCCTATTATGTCTCTCTCCATTTCTCAAATAACAGTTTTTGTTTTGAACAGTTTGGATTGCTAAGCAGTTTTAAAATATCTTTCGTTACCCTTGGGAAACTCCAAGCTCTTATTATGGGTTCTGTTTTCTCCCTTGGACACTCAGTTTTCTTATATTCTTCCATTAAAAATAGCTGTTCTCTATACTTCATTGGACCTGAAATATAAATGACTGATAGCAGCTTAAAATGTTATTTTTTCCAGAGGGATTTTGCTTTAGTAGGAATCAAAACTATAATTGTTCCGCATCCCTATAATACTTAGCTTTATTTTATGCATTTATATATTAAAACCTCAATAAAAAGTTATTAACTGAAATATCCATAAGAGAAATCTGTTAAGTGTATGAAAAAAAATTGTAGTTTTTGAGCAAGGGTCTTTTCTAGAATCTTTTATTGTTTCATGTAAGCCATCAGCCAAGGCTGGTTTGAAGAATGAGCAGTAGTATATTGCTCATATACAATAAAGGTAAGCAATAGTAGACGATTGCAGAATCATCCAAAAATAATTTGTATTTGGCTTTGTGATGTGTTGTATATATAATTTGGAAATGAAGGTGTAAGATTTTGTAATTCTCAATATTAAAGGCCATGATTTGAAGACGAAACTTGATAGCTAGAAAGTTGCCGTTTTTTATCAGTTCTTTTTTCCTGCTTAATTTTCTGGTCTTCATTCTATAGTAGAGAGAGAGAAAATTACCTTTCAGACTTGCAAAACAACCTAAAGCAAAGATTTTTTTTTGTTCTAATGTACTCAGACTTTGCTTCATAGAGTGGTAGGCAGTTTGTTCTGAAAAGTTTTTTCATTCTGTTCTTCCTGAGTACTAAGCTGAATATAGACCAGTAAATAGTATTTAAAGAGAGTAGTCAGTATAGTAGTACTGAAAGGAAACCAAAGGCAAAATACCAATAAGTAAATTAAGATATAGTTTAAATTGCTTTCATATGTTCAGTCTATTATTGAGTTTCTTTGGGTGGATTTGTATTTACTTTAATGCTCATCAATAAATTGTCACAATAAGAAATGAGTTTCTTTTATTTCACTTTTTCAGGTAAATGACTACCCAGTGTTGTAGCATAACTCTTAAATTGATGTTTTCCCCATTAGCCTGTTTTTTTCACTTTTGTAGAGAAGAAAATCAAGAATAATTTCCTTCTACAATTTTATCCTCCACGTCTCCCTACATATGTCTTTGAAATAGCAGTCACTTTTGATAGCCTCTTCTCTAAGTAGATTGTTTTATTTTCAGTAAGGTAGGTAAAGGTTAAATGAAAGGAACTGCCAGCTGATTGTGTAGCAAGGTAGGGGGACTGAAATTTCATTTCTATTTAGCTTTTTTTCCCTTCCCATCATTCCACACTTGACCTTTCCCCTCTTCTCTCCTTTCTCCCTGACGTTGTTTTTTAAAGGCTTACAATAAACTACATAGAACTGGAAGGGAAATTAGTTATATTGAATTATAGTTATGAAAATATTAAAATAAATTTCTGATTAGTAATATGTGGTTATTAATCCGTTTAAAATAAGACAATACATTTAAGATACAGGCAATTTTTAATTTATTTTGTAAAAACATAATTTGTATGAAGGCCTTTTTTACAGCTTGAATAAAAACATTAACCATGGTGTGGGCTTTTACTTACCTTTCATATGTTGATCAGACAATTAGAGAAAGGGAATATTGAAAAGAATTGATGTCTGAGTCACCAGTGAGACCTCACTATTTAGTGGATGAATAACTAGGCTTAAAGTTGTCTGATAGTTGGTCAGTTATGTCATAGAAACTTTTGGACTGTAGACGGAAAGACTTAGATTACGTATGTCCTAGCAGTGGGTTTAATATCTATTACAATTTTGAGCTATAGTCTAAGTATAAAAGAACTTTGAGATTCCTGCAATGACTATAATATGATATGAAAATATCTGATTTCTGTGGCATATGAGGTCATAGATTTTGGTGTGTTGCTTACATTCATAATGGAAGGAAATGCTAATTTACAGATAGCATTTACTGAAAATAAAGATGAGGATTTTTTTCCCCCTCATTCAGTTTCATAGACCCTCTAAATCCAAAGGATCTATGGTCCTTTGAGTTGTAAACATGAGATTCTAGCCACTTGCCTTTTCTTTCTCTTGAATCACAGGTAGTTAAACAACAAACCTGAAAAGAAAAAGGAAGATGAGTTTCCAAGTATATTTACAAATTATCTTTTTTCTCATAAGTATGTGTCTCTAGGAAGAAAATAGTTCTTTAGGTAAAGAGCTATTACTGAAGGATGTAGAAATGACAGGGTGTAGTTAGTTTTAGGGTGTAGTTAGTTTTACCCCTGATTATTTAGTAACTGGGTGAGTTGTCATTTAGTTAATGGAGATGAGAATCTCAAAAATTAATTGAAGTTGCCAAAAGGGTGGCAGAATCCATATTCTTACTACGTTTGAATAAAAGTGTCCAAGAAAGAGAAATGGGAAATAGATATAATGCAGTAATTAACACTGCCGTGTTTCCCTGAAAATAAGACCTAGCCAGACAGTCAGCTCTAATGCGTCTTTTGGAGAAACAATTAATATAAGACCCAGTCTTATTTTACTATAAGACCAGGTATAATATAATATAATATAATATAATATAATATAATATAATATAATATAATATAATATAATATAATATAATTAATATAATATAATATAAATGTAAGACTAGGTCTTATATTAATTTTTCCTCCAAAAGACGCGTTAGAGCTGAGTGTTCAGCTAAGTCTTATTTTTGGGGAACCACAGTACTAGTTTTCTCCACCTCTTTATCCTGAGTAAAGTGAAAGATGTATTTTATTTGATATACATTTATTGAATCTGTGTTAGAGTGCTGTAGTTACTACCTTTCAGCTTGCCTTAGAAATAAACCATTAGAGATTACTGCACACATTGTTACATTATTTCTATTTTTCTTGGTCTCTTAGTAGAGATCTGAAATACGATTGATTGAAATTTTTTGAGTGGCCCTGTAGGACCTGTAGGGTAGGGGAGAAGAAAAACTCAAACAGTCTTTTTAGAGGAAGACTAGAAAGTTAAGGGTCTCTCTCTCCCTGTTTTGTTTGAAGGATGATTGAATTTTCTCCACTGATACCTGACAAAATTTTAGATTTATTTTAGAGAAAAACCAGGTTGTTGTTATACTACATTATTCAACATAATTGTCATTTGTTTTCTCCACGCTCAGTTTCCTCAGAACTGTAACTTATCTTTCAGTGCTGTTTGTAATTTTGCTATCTTGAATGTACATGTTAAATGTGAACTATGTACTTTATTTCTTAAATGATATACACAGTATACCAAAAGAAAAGCTATCATTTCACAGATCTGTTGTGAAAATTATGTGAAAAAAATATTTTAAATGTGATACAAATGATACCTATTATTGTTCCTTATTGATCTTACTTGGCAAATTTTGAAAAAACAAAATAACTTGAATGTCAACAATATAATTTTTACAGTAAGTGTTTATAGAATTTTAGATGAATTGTTTTAACCCTCAATTATTCAAATCTCAAAGTTTTAGAAGGAAAAATTCTCCAAGTTTGATACTTAAGTTACTCTATAAATTCATTCCTCATACTAATTTTGAAAATAAACAATGTAATCACCATATTTTCTGTCTGCGTTGCCTATTCAGTACTTAATATTGGTTTATAATGTATTTTATACTTTTTAATGAAGGGCTTTGCATCATTTATCTCGCCTGAGAGACCTGGTTGATGATACCAGTGGAAAACAGTCACCGAAAATGTGAAGAGGAAAATAAAAGTCTAACCAATAAATAGTCACCACAGAACAAAAATGTGTTTTTTTTCCTATTGCTTAAACTGACAAAATAATAATTATAAGCTATACATTATTCTGATTGGTTCAAGTATTATACATTTAAAAAACAAACAAACTTGAAAATGTCTGTAGGTTTTGTGACCTAGCCTTACTTTGTGCCAACATACCTGAATGTGAACCGGAAGGACTTACACCATGTCCTACAGTCTGACTTTGGACTCAGGTCAGCAAATGTCTAATATTCAGAGATGGATGATTTCTGTTCTTGGAGCTCACATGGACTTAACCTTCAGTCCTCATCGTTTTATCACCTGGTTCTGGATCATCAAGAAACTCGCACTGGTTTCTATCCAAAAGCTCTTAAGTTGAAATAGACTTTTGATATAGTCAGCATCCACTTTTGAGGAGCGTAAAGGACTATCAAAATTGTTATGGTGTACCTTATCGATATAGAAGTATGTAAAGTTTCATAAATCAAATATTTAAGATATGTTGTGTTTGCAGATAACAATTATGGGGCCGTTCAGTGCTAAAAGAAATGTGGTTTTCTGTTGTAAAATCCAGGAGAACCTCATTTAATTAATGCTTTGATTTTGATTTTCTGTAAGATAATCTTGATAATACTTGACAGTGTACAAAACATTTGGGGGGGGATATTTGAGAATTTAGCATTTTAATATTATATTATTTCCCAGATTTTAATTTTGGGGTTAGCTCGGACTAGTAAAAACTATGAGATCAGTGACCAATTGCTTTATGAAGTTTTGTAACTAAACTTAAAGAAAGTGAATATGGGAAATCAGAAAGCAACACTATTTTGAAGCTATTTTGTTAAGAGCCGAACTAACTAAAGCAATCTGTAGTCTAAAGTATGTCTCTACTTGAAAGTGAACAGAACTCTATAATTTTGCAGTTTCTACCAAGTGAATTTCTAGTAAGCAGGAAACATGTTTACCAAAAAGCTAAAAATTAAGTTATAAAGTGTGACTAATGAAGCATGTTAAAAAGCCTGATGAAATTAAAGAATATCTATCTATATATGCAAATACTACAAATTAACACTTTACCCAAATGGCAATATCTTTGCTAAGTAGCTTTATTGTCAAATAGGAATTTCTAAGTATATTGGGCCAAAGAATTTGCTTTTTTCCCCCCTCCAATTTGAAAGCACTATATGAGAACTTTGTTGTAGAACTTGCATGTCAAAAAACGTAGAGTGAACCTGTCTTGTTTCTTGGACAGTGAGTCAAGAGTCGTCATACTGTTCTTTTTGTCCAGTTTGAGAGTCACTACAATTAAGTTTGTTTTATTTTCTCTGTGGAGGTATTTCTGCCAGTGCCACACTATTTTCTGACTGAGGTCTTCTGCTTCACAGCTAATAGTTTGTATATAATTAAACAAAGCTTTACTTTGATGATTAAAATAAGGCTAGCTGTTAAAAATGCGGATTTTAAGTGGGTGAACATTAGGTGAATATGGTTTGATCGCTCTCCAGGCTTAGTGAAATCCACTATTAGACAGATTCTAAAGAAGGCGGAGAAGATAAAGATATCAGGTAATAAACTTCTAGTTACATATTATATATTGATCAGATATAATATGTAGTGTACTTAGAAAGCATCTCCAAAGGGATTATGCTGTAATAGCTCTGAATAGCACTGATTTGTAAGAATATATCTCCATACTAAAGAAGACAAGCCTGCTCTAAAAATTTATGTTATAACTAATGTTTTAAGAAATTTGATTATATTTACCAAAGGAGTATTTTCCTGTTGTTAAATATAGACCTTTAGTCTTTTACCTAAAAAGGGAATAAACTTTTCAAATGATTAATTTTAACCTTTTTAAAAAAATACGTAGAGTCAACTAAGAAAAAAACTTAAATGATAAATATTCAAGAAATTAAAGAATTGATGTAATTAAATGTTACGTATTTCAGTATTTTTTATTTTGAGATTTTCAGGGGGAAAAAAGGAGACTACAGTATTGAGACTGCTGAATTGGGAACTTAAAGCAGATAATGAGAACAATTAGATTTTAAAAATTGCATTGTGAATATAAAATTGTATCAATCGTTTTCTTTTAGATATATTGAGAAATAGAAAAAAATATTTTAATAAGATTTAAAATTTTTAATTGGGTGTGAAAAACATTTAACAAACCTAATTCCAAAAATTATTTGATATCAAGGGATAAAAGTATGGTATATATGTGAAAATTCAAAACTCAAGTATATTTTCTTTATTATCAATAAGAACTCTTAAGTTTTTTTTCTGTGAAAATTCATTTCAGCTTCATAAAGATTTCTGACCAATTTGAGGAATTTTGTCTTCTTGGGTTTGAGTTTACGTCTCTCGTTATTTCTTGTTGAAATAAATGAATGTGGATTTTTTTGTATTTTGTATATAATGTTTATGATACTATATTGTTATACCAAAATTATGTATAGTACCAAAATGTTGCCTGAAGGTAAATCATGAAAAGATTCCTTTCCCCCACCTGTATTTTGAATACATGAAACCACACGTAGATTTGAATTTTTGTTTCATTTTTCCTGTTGTACTTTTCACTGTGTCTCAAAACCTATTTGCTGGAAGTGCTACACGAAGTGAACTTGCCAAAAGTCAAGTAGCATGAAAAGGAGACAAAAGAAGCCACAAAGCCAATAAAATTGATATTTTCTGAACAACTGAAGTTCCTTCAAATGTGAAAGACTGTGTATCATTCCATTCCCCTATTACTTGGATGTTTCATACATGATGATTTGTTGTGTTGGATTGCAGTGCCTATCATATAGGGTCAACCTAGGCCTGAACTTGAACACGTATATAGCAGATTATATGGTCAGATGCTTTTCCTATGATATTTATAATTCTTCCTTTCCTACTTCTCTGCTCCCTGTCTTCCCTTCTTTGTAGTCATCTGTGGTTAAGAGTATTTTCCTTTTTTGAACAAAAAAACCCTTAGCTTTTTACCCTCCCAGTTTAGTCTTTATTGTCCTTACCCTAGACCTGACCTGTCTAACAACGTTTCTCACAATGTAGCAATTTTTATCACAATGTAACAAATGCAATAACTTTTATACATCTTTCATCACTTTAACTGAGAACAGTCCATTTGCCTCCTAATATCTATTTCAACCTTAAACACTCCTCCCTTCACTTTCAGTCCTTCCACTGAAGACAGGCTGACTGGTCTTTGCAAGACACTGTTGTACACCACCACTGTCACCTTACTGATTTATTTCAGCAGATTGGCTGTAGCTAAATTGCTTTACTCAGTTTCTCCCAAACTTTCTAGGAGTATTCTCATCTTTGTGCGTATTATTTCCCATACTTGAAACACTAGTTTTTTTTTTTTTTTTTCATTTCGGTTATCTAAAGCTTACTATTTTTTTATTTTTTTTTAAAGCTCTGACCCAATACTGTATTTCCTTTTTCAAATATTCTAACCTTCCAAACTCTGGTAGGTTGGCTTTCCTTTTTCTTTCCTCTGTCATTCATTTAGCTATTTGTTTTTTTTATTTATTTTTGGAATGGTTATTTTTTGCTGTTGCTATTTATCAAATAAGATCAACATTTGTGTAAGCATTTTGGATGACTTAGCTGTAAACTTTCTAACCCCTTGAGCCCTCAAATCTTAAGATTTTTGAACTTTTGTATATTTTGCATTTCATCAGATACAAACTATTTTACACATCTAGAACTAAGTGTAGGAAAACTTTCAGTGGCTGGTATTCTTTGTGTTGCTTCTTTGAGCCTGGCTTGGTGGGAAACAGTCTGTGTCCAAGCTAGAAACAAACCCCACATTAATTTTAAACAAAGGAAATTTAATACAAAAAAATTTTAAACTATGACAAAAGAGATAAGGCATAAAGAACACAATAGGGTGCCCCTGAGCTGAGAGACAGTATCTAAGGAAGGACAGACTTGGAAGAGATCCTCAGATTTGGGTTCAGACCCTGTTGAAGCAGTAGATATAGCCCACTGGATGGCAGAGAAATTGACTTGTTTTTCCAGACTAACGTTGGTCTTCAGTCACCAGGCAAGTAGAAAGCCACCCTCTGAGGTTCAGAGAAGCTGCAGCCGGTGACTGGATGAGTGGGCGGACATGCAGAGGGAGTGAACATCCCAGGGCTGTCGGGGTACTTGGAGCATGAGGAGTTGTGTGGGATCGAAGGAAGGTGATCACCAGCCTGGGTCTGGTCTGCGAGGTTGCCAAGTAGAGCCATACATTCTGGAATTCTGACTTGATTCTGTCATACTCGAAATAAGCCCACCTTGTTTACTGGTGGTGCAGCTGCCAGAAAGCAGCAGGAGAGCCCCTTCAAGGTGAATTTGGAGCTGAGAGACTATAATTTGAAAACTGGCACAGAAACTGATGAGATTCTGGAAAGGTTTTGGTGGGATAGATCATCATAAGGGAAATACAAAAATGCCTCACCTATCTACGTCTACCCTCTATGTTCTGCAGCATATTTCATAGCTTATCCAAACCAGGAAGTGGGCATAAAGGTACGATGCCAAAAAAGTCAGGTCACTTAGAACACAGTCACAGTGAGAAACCTTGGGCCATTTTCAAAATCTAAGGAATTGGATAACTTTGTAAAATAGTTCTGAACTAGGAATCGGACACTATTATAAGTTTTCTGGAATTGTATGAATGATACCCTGAATCAGAGTATCAGAGAGAGCGTGCATTCCTTCCATTGCTTTTCATCAAGGTGGCCATTTGCTTTTATAGGAATGTTTCTAGAAATGGAATTTTTCCTGTAATTGAAATTCATTGTGTTGTATGCTTAATTTTTGCCTCAAGCCACGGTTTGCTTTTCTGTTCCACATATTGCTCTTAATTTTGCCTTTCAAGACAATCTCACATGCACATTTCAGTCGTCCTAATATTGAAACCACCAAAAGCAATGCTCCTTCCATCTTTCAGGTTAAGTGTTTCTAGCTTCTAAATTATTTCTTTGGACAAAGTCTTAATGTTTTTTTCATTCTTGTCTCGCTCACTCTTTGGATTCTCTCTAGGTTTCAATGTTTTGGTGTTTAAATGTACATCTTTATTTTACAGATAATCAGAGCCCTGATTAACAGCAAAACTAGAGTATACACTTTGTTTTGTTTTTTCTTTTTTAAAACTGAGATAAATTGATATAATTTTAGGTGTACAACAATGATTTGATAGTTGTGTATATTGTGCAGTGATCACCACAATAAGTCTACTTAACATCCGTCCACTTTATTTTTTATTGCTACCTTATAGCTTTTTTTCAGCTTTGTAGAGGTATAATTGACAAAATTGTAAGATATTTACAGTGTATATCATTATGATGTGATATACAGCACACTGAAAATATTCCCTTCATTAATGTATCCATCAACTCATATTTTTCTTTCTTGGTGATTAGTTTTCATTTCTTAAAAATGTAGGACCAGGTGTCCAAAATGCATAGAGTAAAATGGGACTTTACATTTTATTTAATAATTTACTACTCCACTCACCTAGCATTTATTTGGCTCCTGGCACTGTACTAGATACGTGTGGAGCTGGATGGAGGAGAAGGGCGTGTAGGAGTAAGAGAGGTGATGACGAATGAGAAGGCATGACGCATCATGAACTCAATGGTCGGGATGCAGAAATGGATACTGTTGCACTACAACCCGGTAAGTATTGTTTCAGGGAAATGAAGACAGAGCAACTGCCATCAAGGCACAGGAGATGGCCTGGGAAAAAAATCAGGAATAATTTTACTCAGAAGGGAATACTTGAGTTGATCTAGGAAAATGGACAAGTTTGCCTTCAAAGAAATTGAAAGGGTATCTATAATAGGCAGAGGGTAATATGTGCAAAGACTTGAGCGGTAAAAAGGTCTGATACAGAATTTATTGAGTGGGGAAAGGTATGTTTTTTGTGGTAGTGGAAGAAGCCTCCTTAGTATCTGGCAGATTTTGTAATTCCACCATTTATCAGCTCTTTATTGTGAACAAGCTACTTGACCTTGCCTGAGTCCTGTTTTGTTTTCCCTCCCATTTTTTATTTATTTATTTATTTATTTTTTTAATTAGTTTCAGGTGCACAAGACAAAGCAAAACTTAGACGTTTATCATTTATATCCCTCACACTGTGTTCCCTCCCATTTTTAATTGCTGCTTTGAAATTTTGTTTAGAGGATTAAATGGTATGTAATGCTTGGCTCATACGACCTCAGTAAATACTAGCTGCAAATATAATACATCTGGTTGGGAGGCACTAGCAATAAGACAAGGCTGCTTCTACCCTGGTGAGGCACCAGGCACCCATTCAGATCTCCACACTATACCAAGAATTATCCTTTAAAACCATGTCCCATAATGTCACATCTCTTCTCAATATTTGCACTGGCTTCCCATCTCAGAGTAAATGTAAATCTCCTACTATAGCCTAAAAAGCCCTGCGTGGTGTGCCAACGCCTCTCCTCTCACCCTCTCCAACCCCAAACCAGAGCATTTCCTCCCAGCCCATTTGCTTTCGGAGCCAGCCACGTTGGTCTTGCGGTTCTCAGATAACTGCAAACATACTTCTGCCTCCAGGCTTTTGCTATTTCCTCTGTCTGGACCGTCTCCTGAAATGCCCGATGATTCACTGTGTCTGAGGCCTGCCCTAACCCCCACCACTCTCCATGTCGTTCTGCTTTCCCCCTTTACACCTACTTTGTTTTGCTTCACTTAATATTGAAGGCAGGGACTATTGATTCACTGTTTTAGTGAACTAGAATAGTGCCTAGTAGTAATTTAAAGTGCTATATATATTATTCTCTGAATGAGGCTGAGAAAGTGGTTTGGCGTCCCATCTAAATCATTTAGTATGGCTCAGCTAAGACTTTTGTATTTTGTAGGCAAAAGGGGACCAATGGTTTTGATGCAACCTACCTAAGTGAATGTTAACTTTTTTTTTTTTTTTTTTTTTGGTTACTCCCTGCATTTATTTGTTTCAGTCAAGTTGAACTCTTTTCCAAATACTAAAACCAGTCATTTTCCTTCCTTCCAGTAGTTAGTCCTTAAAAACTGCTACCCATAGCATTAGTGCATTTTGTTAGTTAGTTCTTTAGGTAGTAAAGAAAGCTAGAATGTAAGCCTTATTTAGTTTTTATTTATTGAGAGGTATAGAGCTACTTTTACTGGGGTTCCTATTACGTTTTAGTGTATAATAAGTTCCCAGAACGTAGGTCTTATGATAATGTTTGGAGGGCTATTGATTTGCCTTAGATTGCAGTAGTGGATGCTATTTAATTTACTGAATGATTAAGTTGGGTTTTTGCACAAGAGTATGAACAGAAGACAACAAACAAGCTCAAAGAAGTCTCTTGGAAGGGGACTCTGAAGCTCTAACGAGAGTGGAATATTGTGCATAATTTGGCTTGACCAGGGCTGGAAAGAACATAACACCCCTGACTAATAATTCAGCACCCCTCCAAATCACTTAAGTCCACGATTTTTTTAGAGAGACCTAGGGGAAATATGAAAAATTTTTGTTCAGAAACAGATTTACTTATTACTGCAAGTTAAAGCAGAATCGATGTTCTACTAAAAATGAGCCAAATGTAGCAAATGTTTTCCAATTTCTGCTGTCTTGTGTGTGTATGATTTTCAGAGATTTCTAAAATTTAAATGTTTTCCCCTCTTATTAACTGGGGTGCCTTGGTCAAGTTACCGCTTTAAATTTTAATTCATGAAGCAGAGATAATGGTACCTACTTCACACAGTTGTAGGGATTAAATGAGGTAATGCTTGTAAAGTGCTGGCTTAGCACACTGCCTGGCACGTAGTGTGTCAGTACTTGTTTTCAGAATTTCAGCTGATTATAATTGTTGCCATTTGGCTGCCTGCATGTGGATTTTTTGCAGAAATAGGTACAGGTCAGTGTTTGTAAGGACTGTTTAAAATATTTTCCCAGTAGAGGGCACTGTCTACTTTGGCAGTAACGAGATTAAGAAACTGCTGGATTGGTTTACTACCCCTTAATCTGCCTTTGAGCTCAGCCTCTTGCATTCCTTTTCCAGTTACAACTCCTTTTTTTTTTTTTTTTTTTTAAAGATTTTATTGGGGAAGGGGAACAGGACTTTATTGGAGAACAGTGTGTACTTCCAGGACTTTTTTTTTCGAAGTCAAGTTGTTGTCCTTTCAGTCTTAGTTGTGGAGGGCGCAGCTCAGCTCCAGGTACAGTTGCTGTTATTAGTTGCAGGGGGCACAGCCCACCATCCCTTGCAGGAGTCGAACCGGCAATCTTGTGGTTGAGAGGACACGCTCCAACCAACTGAGTCATCTGGGAGCTCAGCGGCAGCTCAGCTCAAGGTGCTGTGTTCAATCTTAGTTGCAGGGGCAGAGCCCACCATCCCTTGTGGGACTCCAGGAGTTGAACTGGCAACCTTGTGGATGAGAGCCCACTGGCCCATGTGGGAATCGAACTGGCAGCCTTTCGGAGTTAGGAGCACGGAGCTCTAACCGCCTGAGCCACCAGGCCGGCCCTCCAGTTACAACTCTTAAAGGCTGTGCTGGAATATGTTAAGAAATGCTCTTTCTTCTCCTTTCC
Source organism: Rhinolophus sinicus (assembly GCF_057876585.1). Taxonomy (NCBI): domain Eukaryota; kingdom Metazoa; phylum Chordata; class Mammalia; order Chiroptera; family Rhinolophidae; genus Rhinolophus; species Rhinolophus sinicus. The sequence continues at coordinate 102,370,593 of NC_142504.1, forward strand.
CACACAAGGTATAACTGTATTATGTTTGGAGGAGGGAGAAGCATCCCTTTCCATTCTGGGGACCAGATACATTTTTCAGACTTAAAACATTGTGATTCGGACCCCATTTCGCTTCCTTCTCTTCACGCTTCAGCCCCAGATTCTGTGAGACCACTACTGGGCTTGCATTGCACCAGGTCTCTTCCTGGTTACTCTCCTCGCAGTTGCATAATGGAAGGTGTTAGGGCCTTGGCACGTGCTTTTGCCATTGTTAAGGAGTGGCCCTTGAAAGAATCATTACATTAGCTTTGGGTCTTCAGCAAGACATTGTGAGCTGGGCGTGGAGGTTCAAGGGCAGCACCTGGTTGCTTCTCATCCTTGAGGCCTCTTTTCCACACGTACGATTAAAGCAAGCAATAGACTAATGGCTGTAGCCTCCCTGACAGCTCTCATTTTAAGTCAGGGGGAAAAGAAGGTGTGAGGCGAGGAAGGAAAAAAGGTAGCAAGGGGCAACAGAAGGTGAAATACAAACTGACAAATCACTGTTTTGAACTAACAGATCCTGCTTAGGTTCATCTTTTCATGGATGAGTAGAAGTCTCAGATTCCTACCTGGCGACCACACCCACAAAGTCACTGCAGGGGATGGTATAACACCCAGTCCTCGTCTTATTGTGACTTATTGTTTTCGTCCTTGTTTCAGTTTGTATACAGTGGAAAGTCAAGATGAGGGCCTAGTTGCTATGTCAGGCCTCCACTTAAGCCACAGCCACAAAGGGGAGCCCCCGACTATGAGAGGGTAAGTAGGACATAGAGAGAAGGGGTGAGGAGGAGAGCGGAGGACCTGCCAGGATGCCTAGGAGGCTGGGGATCCTCAGTGCCCAGTGGAGATTAGAAGGGGGGCTCTCTTTTGAGTCATCTTTGAATTTAGATTCCTGAATTGTAAAACTAGGAGCTGGGGTCCCAGTAGTCCAGTTCTCAGTTTAGAAATGTTTAGATTTTATAGCATAGATTTTAATTCATACCATTCTTACGATTCATCGTCTCAGACTCCACTGAAGAAATCCAAACTCTTACCATTAACTGTGTAGCAGGGGCCTCTCTGGCTACTGGAAGGCCTTGCTTCTCAACAATGCCCCAAACCAGGGCTCTGGTTCAGTAATTAGAACTGTATCTTGTCCAAGGACCACGTATCCTGACTTCCAATAAAAAAGGGGGAAGGGTAGGAATGCTTTTAATGTCCGAGTTGAAGGGTGAAATTAGAGATTTAAACTAAGGGGTTTCCCAAAAGCTACTAACAATTAAAAGTTAGCAACCACTGGTTCTACGAGAACTACACAATCTAATAGAAAAAAAATCATGCTTTTAATAAATCAAGATACACCCTACCGGGAAGAGAAGCCAATAAATGGTGATTAACTGTTTCTTATCACACGCCTTTCTAGCTTTCTAGATGATCCTAGATCCTGAATCTGCGAGTGAAGAGAAATATCTGTTCTAAAGCAGGGGAGGGCAAACTATGACCCACAGGTTGAATTTGCCTTCCACAAGCTAAGAATGTTTTTACATTTTTAAATGATGGAATAAAATTTACAAGATGGATAATAATTTATGACACAACCATAAAACAATACAATCTACATCAACATTACTAGACTACACACATTACAATATTTCCCAACTCACAGCAAAGTGAGTCAATTAGGAAAAAAAAAAATTTTCATCACAGCAGAATTTCTTGACAAAAATGAAAAATGAAAGTGAGGCTGAAGCCACAGTAAGTTTTGAGTGTCTTCTTTGTTAGTCAAATAAGAAAAAAGTACTGATAATGGGTTATTTAAATTGCGGTTGATTGCAGTAACTGAAGGAACGTGTCCAGAGAAAACAAACGTGTTTAACACTACTAGCCTTTTGGGGAGAAGAGTTGACCAAAGAGTGGATGACATTGAGAGCAACATTAATAGTCAATTAAAAATCAGGGCAAATTATTTCAACTTTTTTTCTTGGTTCTTGATGAATCCAAACTATGTTTCTGATACCACTACGTTGTTTTTTTATTCCAAAAGTCAATGCCGACTTTGAAGTGAAAAAAGAATTAGCCTCTATGAATAGTTTGCATATTACAACTAAAGGGTAAATATTTCAAAGAAGTTGAGAAAAATTAATCAGTAAATATGAAGCGGAATCTGTTAAATGTATTACAGCTTACACTGATAAAAGTGTGAAGCAGAAAAAAACTCAGTTCACAAATTTATAAATCTTGTGAAAGTATAAGATGCTTAAAGCTTATTCATGGTATTATGTCTTAGCAGGCGCTTTGCAGAAAATATTTGAGTCTACTGTGTATTGCTGAAACAGTCGTGTCAGTGGTGAACTTCATTTGCTCTTGTGGACTTAACCTTCATCTGTTCTGTGAATTTTTGTCAGAAATAGAAGCTGACTCCTCTCTCTTCCCCTACCACACATCAGTTTGATGGCTCAGCAGTGGTGATGTTTTATTGTGATTTTTTTTTAACCTTAGGACCAAAATTGAAAATTTTTCTTAATGAGAACAAGCCTCAACTATAATGGAATGCTGAATGCCTTTGGAAATTAGCTTTTGAGGCAGACTTCAAGCCATTTCTTAATGAATTCAACCTAAAATTGCAAGGCAAAACATCAATTATACATACAAATCTTAAATTGTGGTAAAGTCATTTTGATGGTATCTACAATTGCTAGTATCTTAAGTAATGGCAAACACTTCCCATGCTTTCAAGTGTTAAAACAAGAATCCAGATCTCCCTTTGGAGTGGATTTATTTTCCAAGCTCAAACTAGTTTCAGTGCATTTTTTTGGACCTCCATGTATGTAGAGAGGAGATTTCCAAATTTAAAAATCCACTTGATTGTGCAACTGAAGAGCTTTCACCTTACCTTCATTTGGAGATGATTAATGATATGTTTAAAAAGGCAAATTTCAAGAAAAGGATTTAACAGAATTTTATAAATGCTTTCCAAATGATGAATATGGGGACAGAGCCAGGAGTGCAGTTTCCAGGCTCTCGGCCTCACATGGAAAGGTGCTGGCTCAGGTAGTAAATGGCCATCAACTGTGATTGGACGGCCATCAGTGTGGCTAGTTGGCTGTCAGCTGTAACCAGTGAGCCATTGGCCACTAATATAACTGCCATGGCTATGCTAGCAGAAAATGGGGGCTAGCAAGAAGATGGTGGCTGAGCTAGCAAGTGCGGATTGAAGAGAGGCGGATTGCAGCTAGCAAGTGGGGTTGGTTGACAGAGAAGTGGATGACAGTTTGCGAATAGTGTGGCTCCTGCTTCCTGTGTCTCCAACCCAGCCACCAGCGAGAATATAGTGGCATGACTCCCCTACCTATGGCTCCGTGCGTGTTCCTTTTTGGCCTCACCATATCCTGCGTTCTTATGTGGGGAGCGGGACCAGAAATCCCACATGAAACCCTGCATGACAGTAACCCTCTAAGTATTGGGCAGAAATATACATTGAATACATATAGCCCTGTGGGGACTCAATTGCAGCCTAAAACCTAAATTCCCGGAAGTAATTTAAACTGCAATTTCAAACAGGTGTACCTGATTCTTTTGGCCACTTTAAATGGATAAAATATATATCAATACAAGGATTTAAGAAATATTTTTAGAGTTATGGTTAAACCTAAAACATCGACACCATGACTTCAATTCATTTCTGTATTAGATCCTATACTTTCCAAAAGTTATTGTCGTGCTTCTTTTGATAGGCTCCTAAGGTTTTAATATTTTGATTATTACCCAGATTTTATCACTTTCATGCGCTGTTGCCGGAACTAAGTATCAACAATTATTGGTTGAGATATTGGACCTGCTTATAGGAGCATGAGGTGGAGTACCATTTTTTTTTAATTGCATCATGAGTTTTACATTTTATATCATGAGACTTTAAGTACTTATCCTTCATACAGATTTTAACTTTTGAATCTTGTCATTCATCCCAGAAATAATTTGATCTTTACATTTTCCATGGCCAGTAGTGCCTGAGCCATTTTCCCATTATTATATTTTATTGACCTGGTGTGTTGGCGTTTTTAAAACACATACATTCCTTAAAGAATTTTATTATAGTTAGTAGGACCATCTAGAATTTTTTTTTTCTCCTAGGAGCTAAAGATTGGCTTTAGAATTATCCGTTCTCTTTAGAAACTTAGCTAATCCATCCTTTTGGAACACACATTTGAACCCTTCTTCTCCATGGTAATTGTATATAACCACAGGTACTGATTAACTGTTGAGCTCCTCTTCCTTCCAGTTATTATATGTGACCTTTATTGTTCCAGTTATTATATGTGCACCTCAGTCCTTCCTGGAATGGGTAGTTTCTGCTTTCCCCAGGATTACTCAGCTCACACACAGTTCCCTTCCCTATGTTTGCTGTGGTGTTTACACAGAAATAAGTATATACCTATAACTTATAAATAGATATATGATAAATGTTAGGTTGGGGCAAAAGTAATTGTGGTTCAAAAGGTTAAAAATTGCAAAAACCGCAATTACTTTTGCACCCACCTAATAGAAGAAATAAGATTCCTATAGATTAATACTCTTCTACATATTAAAATCTATTAATTCTTTTATATTACAGTTACTTTTATCAACACTTTATGTTACTTTTTATCCTTTGAATATCTGTATGAACTTACGCGTAGAGCCTTTTACAGGTAAAATATATTGCAATTAGCCACAATAAAACGATTATTTGAGGTCCAAATGATCACAACGTGGCTTGTGGGGGCCTTTGAAAGGCCTCCTTGGTGTTGACATTCTTGAAAGCATCATTGCTTCCTGGCAACAACAGGATGTTCCAAACCCTCCTGATTTCTTCTTGTCATAAAATATAGTCATCGCCTCCTTCCCAGGAACCAGTTCTTGTTCCTCATAGCAGAGGAATGTGTGAGTGACCAAAGTCTGCACGCCAGAGCACAAGAGAGTGGATTGAGGGCAAAAGTGCAGCTGCTACAGGTGCTATTGTTAGTAGTGACAGAGCTGGACATGTCTACAACTTCACATTGATATTGCTTATTTATTTAACTCATCATATTGCTATACCATATTTTATTTTATTTTATTTTATTTTTGCTTATTTTTTGTATCGGGTAACAGTGTGTTTCTCCAGGACCCATCACCTCCAAGTCAAGTCGTTGTCCTTCAATCTAGTTGTGGAGGGCACAGCTCAGCTCCAAGTCTAGTCGCCGTTTTCTGTCTTAGTTGCAGGGGTCACAGCCCACCATCCCATGCGGGAATTGAACTGGCAGCCTTGTTGAGAGCTCGTGCTCTAACCAACTGAGCCATCTGGCCACCCCATAACTTATTTTTTAAAAGAACAGTTTCTGTATACGATTCATGGATCACTTATAGATTTTTCTCTTATTTAATAGCATTCTAGAAAGGATAAGATAAAGGGAAAGTGATGAAGGTTGGGTGCGTTGGTCACTAATTGGTAATGGATTGGGGGAAGTTGATGTGGTTGTATTGAATATAAAGATTAGGTAAGAGTCAATCGTTTATTCATGTAGGCCTACTAAGTGCCAGGCTTTATGCTAAGCTTTAATGATGATGTGTCTGCTCTATGTAGTTTATAATCTGGAAGTGAAGGCATTCATGTAATAAATAACTTTACAGTTAACTGAAGTGATGACTTCAAATGAAGCATACAGGGTATCCTGAGACTGTGTTTATTATAGGAACACTTAACCTCATCTGGGGGTATTAGAGTGTTTAGATAAATGGGAGGAAGGAAATGGCACTTGGTAGGTGGCTGGTAAAGAGCAGTGAACCATGTTTAGGAGGTAGTTGCTGTAGTTAGAGCTATTTATGGACCCACATAGATAGGAGATGAAATTGTAACTATAGTTGGTTTTAAAGAAATTATTTTTCTTCCAAAGCTTTGTGAATTAAAAAAAAAAAGATGAAGGTTCAAAGTTTACAAACTGTGTTAGTTCAGACTAAGAATGCAAAAGAGGTGAGAATGTGCCACCGTAGTGCTTGGCTGTCATAATGTTGTGTTTGTCAGCAAATATGCAGTGACTGTTTAAAACACGTTCCCCCACATGTGTATGATTGCCTCTGCGGTGCGGGATTCACTCCCCATGGTCTCACATCACAGTCTGGGGGCATTAGTGGGCCAGGCATTGAAATGGTACAGAGGTTTTTGGGGTACGTTTATTTCCCCCACTCAGGTCAGCTATGAAAAATGGAAAATTTCTGTTTTTCTTTTTTAAATTTAAATGTAAATCTTTTCAACTACAGTTGACATTCAATAGTATATTACTTTCATCACTTTATTTCTCAAGAGTAAGAATCGTGGTGTATGTTTTCTGGTTTGCTTCTTAGCCTCTCAGCACACGGCTTGTCATAGCACAGCACTTGATGTGTATCAGTCGCTTGGTTAGTTTGCTGTCATGGCTTTGGCTAAGGGTGTCCGTCCGTGGACGAACCCTGGCATGTAGTGATTTACTTGGTTGCTTCATTCTTAACACTGTGAGTTTTTGCTTGTTGCCTATTAAAAATTTCCATCTGTGGTAAACAGGTTCAGGAGAGGACGTCAAGAGAAGAGACTGTTGTAGGTGTGTGAGGCCACATGAAGCATAAAGTATACTTTATAGTCACCTGGCTTTGAGTAGATGGATCATCTGGCAGAAGGATTAGCTAAACACTCTCACATTTATGTAAAGGATAGATCTTAACACATCTTTCTGCAGTGGACCAAAAGCAGATCGGATAGGTGAAGGCTGCAAGAAAATGATCTGGAATTATTGTCAGGAGTGTGAGAAATCTAGTGTATTTCTGTATATTTATGTACATTTATTTCTCTCTGAAGGGAGAAGGCCTATCAATTTTATGGTGAGTGTAAAAGTTTTCTAAAGCATTTTCTCCAATATCTCTTTAAATTTTTATGAAAACCTGAGAAGGATTGTTGGAAAGGGCTTATGAATTTCCCCGAGGAGTAAGTTAAACACACAGAATTTATATTCCTTGTCTATGGCACATAGCTTGTCACCAGTAAAGCTGAAACTAGCATAAAACTCCCTTTTCTACAAAATTTTACCAAACTCCAGACAAGGACTATTCTGATTCCCTTATTAAAATTGTTCCCTTCCCCTGCTTTTTTTCCCCCATAGCACTTATCACTTTGTAATTTAGTATTTAAGTTACCACTTCTTGTTTGTTTGTTTGTTCCAACTCTTCTACTAGCGTGTAAGCTGCACATGGGCAGGGAATTTTTGTCTGTTGTGTTTATTGATATACCCCAAGCATCTAGACCAGTACCTGGCACCCAGTGTTTGTTGAATGAATTGTACGTGAGGGGTGACAGACGTTGTCTGCACTTGGACTCAGCTGGTTTTGTTGTGCATGTCACCACTCAGGGGCCTTCCTGGAGTTAGCCTTCTCTTCTAATATGCGGTGGACTGGCACTGTAAATTACATATGAAGCACTTATTTGGGGAAATAAATAGCTGGAGTGTTGACTATCTTGAATTATGTCAATGGACACACACAAAAAAAGGGAGATGGGAGTGTTGAGGAACAAATAGTTGAATGTTATTTCTCAAAATAATTATATCCTCAATTCAAGTGGGTAGAGCTAGACAGTCTTCAGGCTCCTTGAATCTAGCCTTAATTTTATACACACGAGGAAACTGACTTAACAAGGTTCAGGAACTAGTCTGAGATGAGATTGCTCAGAGCTGAATGCATAGAGTATTTTCATTTTCTTAATTTCACAAATTCAGTGCTCCTTCCCAGTGTTTCTGACAGTTATTTTAGAAGCCCATCCCAACCTAACACCCACAGGGTTAGAGTTCTTCCTAAGAATATTCTAAGATGGATAGCAGAGGCATGTGGGAGTGGTGGGAATATTTACTGAGGCTTGTCCCACACAGATCTGGAATTTAAATCTATGGCATTGATTCTGAGCTAATAAATATTTAAAATAACTCTCTACATTTTATCTGTGGGGCCAGTAAGGTGATTTTCTCATCTTGTTATCCGGGTACCATAAAACACAATGTTTTTCCTATTTGAGTTTCCTTGTGTATTTGTTAACTGGAATGAATCATTACGTTGTAAATTCTTTGAGGCAAGGATCTGTGTCTTCTATGATTTTCAGTAACTCTCCTCAGTGTCTGGTGTATTATATACCTTCTCATATACCTCTGTTATCCAGTGATCATCTGAAAGTTGAGTAATAGATAAGAAACATTTGTATAATGAGAGCATTGGTCAGTCTTGTTACTGGTAGACATGTCAAAGGAAGTAATTAGAAGGAATTGGCCAACATGGTCTCATCAGCGTTTTCCACCTGAATGATGATACGAGGCAGGTAACAGAGATGGGGGAGGCTAGGGAAATGTTCTTGCAGGAAAAATAGATCCACTTCCTTTTCTCCCTACCAACATGGCATAAAGGAAGGAACGGGTTGGCTCAGTTATTCTTTTGTGATTGGACATGTTCCAGGAAAATAAATTCAAGTCATTCAATGAAGAATTATACCTTAATATATATTCAGTTTATCCGTTAGATAAATATTAGAATTATTAATAGCAGCTCTTAGCACTTGCCAAGTTTATTATTAGCATACTCCTAGCCCTCGTGATGGCATAAACATTTCAAATAAACCTGGCAGCCTACCTTAGTGGACGTAAGGGTTAGAGAGGGTGTAAATATACTTGTTTTGGTTTATGGTAAAAAATAGACAGCCCAAATATAAAGTGGTGCAATAAAACAGAACTTTGTTACTTGTTTATGTGAGAGTTGGAGGTGGGTGTTCTGGGTTGTCAGGTGAATTTCCTCTGCATAATGAATTGGGGACCTCGGCTCCTTTGTTCTGGTGGCTGTACCCCCAGATGTCCTCCCCCAGGACATCACTGTATCCAGCGGGTGAAACGGGGAGGGGACCTGGTGGGGAGTTACTCTCTGTTTTTAAAGTCTTAGCTTGGAAGTGGTGCACCTCATTTCTGCTCACATTTCATTGACTAACCCTCGGTCTTATGGCCACATCTAGCTGTGAGGGTTGTTGGGAAAGATAAACTAGTCGTGTGCCCAAGAAAAAGGGGTGATGATGTTTCTCAGGATTTTCCTTCTCTCCTCCCCTCATTACCTCTCTTCCCCCTCCCTCCTCCTTCCTCGTTCTTCCTTTTCTTTTTTTCTTTCTCTCTCTTCCCTTCAACTTTTTATTTTGAGATAATTTTAGATGTTAGACCTTAGACTTATGTGGGGACAGAGCCATGATTACAGTTTCCAGGCTCTCGGCCTCACATGGAAAGGTGCTGGCTCAGGTAGTAAATGGCCATCAGCTGTGATTGGATGGCCATCAGCTGTGGCTAGTTGGCCATCAGCTATAACCAGTGAGCCATTGGCCACTAATATAACTGCTGTGGCTACGCTAGCAGAAAATGGGGGGGCTAGCAAGACGATGGTGGCTGGCAAGCTTGGATTGAGGTTAACGAGGGGAGTCGGCCAGTTAGCAGAAAAGCGGACAGCAGGTCACATGTCTGGTGAATCCAGTCTCCAGTGACACTATAGTGGTGTGACCCCCTACCTATGGCTCCATGAGTGTTCCTTTTTGGCCTCACCATGTCCTGTGTTCTTGTGTGGGGACCGGGACCAGAGACCCCGCAGGCCACACCGCACGACAACTTGCAAGGATAGTTCCTGAATAAATTTCCTCCAGCTTCTCCTTACATTACCATCTACGTAACCATAGAACAGTTTTCAAAACCTGGCACAGTACTATTAACTGAACAACAGACCTCATTCAGATTTTACTAGTTTTTTCTATAATGTCATTTTTCTGATTCAGGATCCCATCCACTTAGTTTCTTTAGTCTCCTCTAATCTGTGACAGTTCCTGTCTTTCCTTGCCTTTTATGACCTTGTCACTTTTGAAGAGTCAGTGGTTACTGGTCAGTGATTTGGTAAAGCGTCACTCGATTTGGGTTGGATGTTTTCTCAGGGTTAGATTGAGGTTGTGCGTTATTGAAAGGGCTTCCATAGACTAGAGGTGACCTGCCCTTTTCGGTGCATCTTGTTGGAGAGTACGTGATATCAGTATGTATTGTGGGTGATGCTAACCTTGATCCCTTGGTGAGGGTGGTGTGGACAGCATTCTCCATATAAAATCACTACTTTTCCTCAGTAATCATCTAATATTTGGGAGACATACTTCAAGAATATGGAAATATTCTGTTTTCAGCTTAACCATTCAAACAGTCATTTAGTACCCATCAAGGGATCCTGCCTGCTACAATTATTGTTCTGATACTCTAATGGCGATTTTCTATTTTTTTCACTAAAAAAAAAATAGATTTTTGGTGGATATCCAGTGGTTACGTAGATATGAGGGATTCCTGCTCTCTTCTCAGCACCACCTGTTTTAAAGATTAAAGCGATCATGGTTTAAATGATGTTAAATGGCGAGAGGGTGTATTAGAAGACAAAGGGGTGAAAAGATAAGGGATGTACTGCCCCAGCTTTGTGGTACCTAGATGTGGTCCAGATGGGAAGCTTCCCAGAAAAGCAGGAAGGAAACCTGGGTTTTAGTTACAATTCTATTAGCTTAATACGTGCAGGTCTTTTAATTCTAATTTTCTAATTTGTAAAATAAGGACAATTCTATAAATCATTCAAGGTAATGTGTGAGGACATAGTACTTTGAATTCCTAGGAGGGGTAATAGGTGGTTTATGAATTCAGGGTGTCCTTATCGCATATTACAATATGCATATTATTAAAGTAGCAGGTCTACTTATGCTTATTAAAAAGGAACAGGCTAACGTTTATTGGGCGTTTACCATATGCAGGCGCGATGCTACGTGCTTTACAGAGATGAACTTATGTAATTCTCTCACCTGTATGAGGGCTACATTATTAGCCCCATTCTCTAGATGAAGAACTTGAGGCACAGGGAGGTGACATAACGCCCCAGGTCACACAGCTGGTAAGTGGCAGAGTTAGGATCCAAACCATGGTGGTCTGGCTTCAGAGTTTGTGCTCTTAACCACTCCACTATGACCACGTGCCCTCGCCAAGGCTAGCCAGATACCAGTCCTGCCAGTGGCTATGACCAATAGCATGGGCACTGGCAGGACTGATATTTATGGAGCTAGCACTCTCTGGTGTGGCCACACTAACTAACTCCTTCCGTTCTGCCTGCTCGGTGCCTGTGCCTCATACGTTGTTAAATATTTGGGTATAAACCTGGCCACTGATGGATGAATAAATATGTTTGTATTTGCTAATCATGTTTGAATTGAGCAAGGATTGTATTTGTCAGCCTAAGTGAACCTCGGGGAATATTTTCAGGTATTCGTAGTTATGATTGGAGGCACAATAGCTTAAACATTTTGAAGTGAAAAGTATTGGGCATGTATTTGTTAGTTTTCCTTACCCATTTTGAGGCATGAACCCCTGTTTGTCTCTGGCTACAACATATAAGTAGAACTTTTCTTGTTTAGAAGTGAGGTGTCATTTAAATAAAAGCTAAACAGCTCCCAGATACTGCTGTTGGCAGAGAGCTGTGTTTTTCTACTTCCAAGAAAAACAGCAAGACACGAAATTGTATAAAACTTGCTTTGAAAGTACATATAGTACCATTTGCTGGTAAAACTGAAGAAAAGTGTCACACTATATTTCATTGAGTCTCAGAGACCATTCATTGTAAAACACATTCCAGCTAACAAATGCACAAGGAAAGTTATGTTTTATGGTACCCTGATAAGAAACTGAAGAAATCATCTTACTGGCCCCACAGACAAACAGTCATTTTAAGTATTTTATTACCTCAAAATCAATTCCATACATTTAAGTTTCAGGTCTTTGTGAGGAAAGACTAAATTGATACGATGCACTGCTGTGTCTCTGATTTGATGAGATCTGGTTCGAAAGCCACAAAGTTAACTCCCCGTCACTTGAGCATAGATTAACCTGCAGCTTTGTCAGCACCTGAGCTGCCGGTCTCAGATCGAGTTTATGTTTTTGCCACATGGTCTGTCCCAGAGCTGCTTATAGACAGGCCAGAAATCTGGAATTAACTGTGATTGGCTAAGTGTGCCTACCCTGTGAAGCCGTGTTAGCACTCAAAATCTCTGCCAAAATTATAACTCCAGAGAAGCCTTGCTTTGTCTCCCATCTCAGACAATCACTCCCTTCTCTTTCTCCTCAGGTCCTTGTACATCTATCATAGCACAGCACTTTTTTCTGATAATTTACTTTCTGTTTCTCCTACTAGATTATAAGCTATGGAAAGTCCTCTTGGTGTTGTATAGAAGTGGCATACAGCCTGGAATGGTAGCCAGGCTGAATGAATATTGAAGGAATAAAAGTGGAAAAATAGAAAGGAAAGAAGGATGGATGACTGTGGATTTATAGTAGTAGTTTATAGATTACTCAGGCCACGACCCATTACCAGGAAATATGATGCAAATGAATTTTAAATAAATATTTAACTTTCAGGTAACAAACTACATAACTTTCAGGTATTCATTAAACCACATAGGAAGATCAGACACATTATTTACAGGCAGAACTGATTTATGTAAAAAAGGACTGTACTTGACTAAGCCCCCACCCTGAAACTCTGCTGAGAAGCAGTGTCACAGAAGACTCTTTAGATAAAGGGTGCTTTGCTCTGACATTAAACCTAGCTGTGTGATTTGGGGCAATTCCCTTACCTCTCCATCTTCAGTCTCCTCATCTACCCAATGGGAATAATCATAGTACCTGCTAGGACCACTATAAGAATTCAATCATAAAATGTATATGCGGCACTTAGCGCAGTGTCTGGAGCATAAGTGAGAGAAGGAAATAAATAGTAGCTGTTACTATTATTATCTGTGGATGCGTCATCAGGGAGCCAAATTGGGGACCACAGGAAATGTTTTATTGGCCTCTGATTTGGCAATTATTTCTAGGGTGTTTTTTTTTGAACCAAGATTATAATTTAAGAGACAGCTTCCTTATTTCCTTAACTTCCAGCTCTATATAAGTGCTCCCTCACTTAAGACTTTTCATTCTTCTCCTCTCAGGGATCTCAGGGATCTCCTCATTTGCTAAAGCTACATTTCTCCAGTTTTCTTTTTCGGTGAATTGCTTTCCCCTTTTTTCAATGGACAACGCAGCATTTGAAATGCATGAAGGTGCAACACAGAATATTTCACCTGTGGGGAAGACGGACACCATCTTCAGAATGGTAAGGTGGGGGTTTACATCTTGAGATGCGTTCCCCCCAAAACCCTTATGCAGAGCTCAGGAAAGAATCCTCCTTAGACCAGCTTTCCCCAAGTGACCCTCTTTCAGCAAGGTCGCGTCTCTTGCTCTAAATATTTTCTGATTTGCCTTCTTGCTCCTAAGATCTTAACTCACACCTCTTTTAGCTCTTCCATGGCCCAACTCTCTATTAAGTGTAAATCATAGTATTCATGAGTTATTTATTGTTTTATATAACACCCCTGTACAATGTTAAACTGAATATGTTGATAAATAATTATGCGATACACCGTATGCTGTTTAAGAATGTGAAAATCCTAAGAATATCTATGTTACAGTCATTAGTGGTCCAAGCTATGCCTTCTCAGAGAGGAAGGCCAGGAACTCAGAGGGCAGTGGAACAAGAGACTTCGACATCAGTGCTTATTGATGTCCTTTTAATTGTCAGAGGATTGAGGGCAAATTGGTCCAAAGATTAGGGTGTGTATTGTTTAGGCAGCTTTCAATAATGTGGATGGAAAGTCACAGCAATAATGCTGTTGTTTTTAGCATATGTTTGTGACGTGAAACCAGGAAACTAACATAGAAATACATGGAAATATTTTGCTCAGACTTGGTAGATGGGTTTGTCGCTCATATGGAGGGAGGGTAGTTTAATGAAGCATTTAAACGAAGGAGGGTAGAAGAGAGACTGAGACCTATCCAGTCAGTTGTATATAGTATGTTACTTATGTCCATGCATGTACCTGTGCATGTAAGTGGATATGTACATTCTGGAACAAAAAAGTTCTTAGAAAATGCTCTTTATAACCGCTTTAATTTTCAGGTGAAGAAACTGGTAAATGGGGCTGACTGAATTGGAATGCATTTTATGTACATAACTGGCTACTTCATTTTCTGCTAACTTGTTATGTGCCCCAGTTCCTCATATGTTTATTTTTATCCTTGTTTATTTGGATATCAGCAAAGCATATGGGTGTGTGTGTATTTATTGACACTCGTATTTATGCATGTACTATTTTACTGAGTGTATTTTTCCTACAAATGCATCATTTTTAAAAAATCAAAGAGAAAATAAACCAAACTGACAAAGAAGGCAATATTTTTACTGCATGAAGAGTAGAGAATAACGGCTGCATAATTTCTCCTAGGAAAAGAAGAGGCCGTGGTCGCTGATGAGTATTTTCCTGGTGTGTCTCTTGGCCTGCACCGTTACCACAGCAGTGGGGGTACTGATTCTCTCCCTGGTTTATACCAACAACTCTCAGCCCCATTTAGAACCCAAACTGCCAGCAACTACAATTCCGATACTGCAAAAAGACGTTGATCCAAAATTCCAGTTTCTTAATCATTTACCTAAATCCAAGGTATGACTCAGACATATTAGGAATCATCTATTCTACGTGGCAATTTCAAAACAAAGTTTCCACTGTGTTTTTTTTTTTACTAAGCGTTGTTCTCTTTACATTAGAAGGAACCAGCTGTGGGCTACCTGGATGAGGAAGGGATGGGAGGGATAGAGGAGAGGGCAAGTTGGGTTGATATTGGCCCCAGGCAGAAATTTTCTTTAGTAGATAGTTCTATGTCTGGCTGGAGGGGAGAATTGCAGGTGGGCAAATGGAAAACCCTCTATTCTCTTGTTAAGACAGGCATTCTTTTTTATGTCTAACAGGGGCTAGACTGATAGCATTGCTTGTGCTACTATTGTCATTCCTGGAGTCTCGCAGACCTGTCCTTCCTTTTCCTTGTTGGAACTCTAGTATTCACTTCACCACCACTACCTTTTCTGTGTTGCCTTCCTCTTACTCTATAGGCCGTGGTGGCCTCTCGGTCCTCAGGAGATTGCCTCCAGGGTGATGGTTGGTTGCTTTCTTACGACTTTTCAGGTGTTTGAGTTCTCTGGTGGTGCAATCCAATGGGCCCGGTACAGGAACAATGTCAAAGACTACCTCAGCATTGAAGAAGAGGCCTTCGGGAGCAGTTTGAACAGTCAGAGATCACAGATGACTCTGGGAACCCTGAGAATAAAAAGCAATGGCCTCCGGGCCCCTCATTGGCACTTCAATGCTAACGAGCATGGCTATCTTGTACAGGTATGACGAGTTTCCCACGCTGCACTTAAGCATTAATGTTGGTGTGTCCTCAGGCTATTATTTTAGTTGTTGCAAAACCTACTTAGGTGATGGACAATACCCAGGCTTTGGCTATGTATTCAGGTAGATTAGTTAGCAGTGTCTTGAAGTGTTAACCTGTTTGTTTTAGTTATTCTTGGCACCACTTTGAACTTTCTTCAGTATGAAATCATTTTTCATATAGTACTGTTGAAATAAGATCACTGTTTCATACTCGGAGCCAAAGCTAAAGCTGGTGGCTCTGATCTAATGATCAAAGAGATGGCAGCTTCCCTCTAAGGAGAAAAGCAGAGACTGGAATAACAAACTAGGTTGCAGATATTCAGCTGGGAGTCCCTAAGGTCAGGCCAATTGGATGCCCTTTTGTGGTTCAGACCTTTCAGAATTTTCTGGAAGTCAAGTGAAATAGAGCTGGAGGTGAAATGAATGTACTTACTGAATTTCAAATAAGTCATTAATTCTGAAAGGTATTTCTTGGTTGCCTTCTGTATTTCAGACTGGAGAACCAGTAGTGACTAAGCCCTCATAGAGCTTTCAGAGTTGGTCTCACCATAGTGATCTTGTTACTAGACCAGCCAATTTTATGTGACACATTTCTGTTGTTAATAAAACTCCTTTTTTTTTTTTAAATTCTTGACAATTCATTCAATTTTAGAATGTACAACCAGAAGAGAGGTTAGAGTTTCATCTATATGAGACCAAATTTTTCTTATTTCTCGTGAGAGAATAGTCTCAGAAAGACTAAGTGACTTTTCTGAAGATAAACTGTAGTTGTTGGCTATACTTAGACAAAGTCCATGTGTTTTGACTTCTTGTCTTTTTCCACATGTGTAAAATATGTAACAGGATAATCTTCAAAACGTTAGTTTCCATGGCCCTGGTTGAGAAGTGGCAGAGTGATAGGCAGGAAGAAAGACAGTTAAATGGTCTTTCCTGGAGGGGGCCCCCTAAAAAACAAACAGCAAGCCAGGAAATTAGTCTGGAGCATGTTGCAGTAGGTAACAGGCCTGGGATCCAGTTCAGCTTGGGTAGGCTGTTCTCTAAGTCCAGAGAGAGTTTATGCTCTGAGCTTTTACATGTGGGCTAGAAGGTGGTCAAAAGGTACAGACTTCCAGTTATAAAATGAATAGGTCAAGGAGATGGAATCTACACAGTGGCTGTAGTTAATAATACTGTATGGTTTATTTGAAAGTGACTAAAGAAAGAAAAAAACAACTAAAAGAGAAAAAAAATGTAAAAAGAAAAATATGCAACAACAGCAAACAAAGAAAGAGAGTAGATCTTAAAGGTTCTCATCATACAAAAAATGTATAATTATGTGTGGTGATGGATGTGATCATTTCACAATAGATACAAATGCTGAATCTTTATGTTGTACACCTGAAACTAATATAATATTGTATGTCAATTACATCTTAATTAAAAACATATAAAATAATTTAACTCTAAAAAAATAAAGTGGGTGAGAATATTCTCTAGATCCCAGGAAAATTGTGGGATCCCTCACTCTCACAATCAGGCTAGGGAAGCAAACAATAGGATGTGAGGGAAGTCCCTCCACAGTACGTCACCCCGTGGTAATTGCCTTTGTTTCTGAGTATCTTCACCAAAGCTTTGGAAGGAGTGTCCCTGAGGGGAGCAGGGCAGCGTGTGTGGCCCTGCAGTGAGTGTCCTATTGGCCACTATGCTGTCTCTGCTCTGTGTCTGGAGTAGTTGATGCCCTGATAAGAACAGGTGCATATCTATTTCTGCTGTTCCTTGCATGTGGACTTGGAGAGAGCTCTTTAGAGGTTTACCTTTCCCCTGCATCTGTGATACCCATTTGGATCCAAGTGATATATGTTGTCTGTGTGGACAGACCGAAGACTTCTTTTTCATCCACCCTTGTGGATGTTTCTGCTATAGGACCATGAGTCTCTGGTAAAACAGAAATAGCGGTACTTGCTCTACCTACCTCACAGGGTAATACTAAGGAACAGATTAGAAAGTGAGAGAAAGGATACAATTCTGTAGTCAGCAGAATCAAAGTATGATGCAGTATGAATTAAAAGCATAGACTTCCCCCCCAGTCTCTGGCAACCACCATTCATTCTACTTCCTGTTTCTGGATAACTTGATTAAATAATTTTAACTAGGTAATTTGACTAGATAATTAAGTTTTAGAGATCTGTTATATAACATTGTGTCTCTGACTAATAATACTGTATTGTACACCTAAACCTTTGTTAAGTGGGTAGATCTCATTTTAAGTGTTCTTACCACAATTTAAAAAACAGTGTAGACTTTGGAGCTGGACTGCTTAGGTCCAAATCCCAGCTTTGCCACTGATGAGCTGAGTAACCTTGGGAAATTATGTATTCTGTCCGGACTTAGTTTCCTCATCTGCAAAATGACAATAGTAATAGGATTGATGCAAGGAATAATTGAGTTAATCAGATAAAATACTTAGAAGAATACCTGGACACACCGTAAAAGCACTAAGTGCTATTATTATTTACATTGTATGCAGACTTTTTCTTCTCTGGAAAATAAATACACATCTGTCTGCATACACATGAAACATGTGTGTCTATGTAACCGCATATAGACACATGTGCCTGCAGTCTTTTTAAGGGGGCAAAAACTGGTTCTTGGGGGACAAAAAAACTTATTCTTTTTATGTATAAAGCATAGATATGTGTAGAGTACACAAGCAGTACGTGTATAGAGTGTACAGATCCACAGTACATCTGTAGTATTAAAATTTTACAGAAAAAAGGACTAAAATGGTACCTTAGGGGGGAGGCAATGAACAAAAGGTTGAGAAACATTGCCGCAAAGCGATGTTGGATGTGCTTTTCTGTTTATGTTTCAGGGGACAGCATGGATTGGGGTGGTTGATGACGGTCACGTAGTTACCACGTACAATGTTACAGCGGGCCAAGTGATCTTCTTCCCGAAGAATACACTGCACTGGATAAAGAATGTGGGGAACGAAGACTGCTTTTTCTTGCTCTTCTTTTCCACACATGATGAACTTCAGACGCTGGATCTTGATGACGTATTTTTTTCTACACCTGAGGACATCGCTTCCAGGTCTCTCAAGGTCTGTACTGAAAAGTGAATCCCACCATGAGGCTGTGCATTACAGAGGCACAAAGAGAGCTTGAGAATTTGTGTTTCTAGGACACCAGCCAATAGGGTAACAGCTGGAGAATGGACTCAAAAACAAACCTTGTGTTCCTACTAGAGATATAAAACTTTTAATGTTTGCTCTGTATTTTCCTTTATGAAAGACTTCTATAGGAAACTATAATGAATTCTGTGGAAAGGTTATGATATAGTTAATACAAATTGCTATAACTTAAATGTCTGAAAAGCCATAAGCTAGTACAGGGAGAAGTTTGCTACAAATAATGTAATTGAGCTTTCTTACTCTGATGCAGAGAATCCTACAGGTTTCCTGAACAACAGCTACTTTTGGTCTGTTTAAATATTAATATTATCATTGGAGGGATTGCTGATAATGCTGGGTGCAGAGGGTCAGATGTGGATGCTGACAATACAAGTGTGTGATCAGATGAATTGGTGATGGTCCATGATTGGCTATGGGAAGGGGATCCATGGTCAGTTTAGAAATCTGTCTAGTAAGGTATAGAGATCTATTTAGCAGCAGATCCTGATCTAATGTTATCGGGAGAAACAGAAGAATTGAGTCATTAGGGAGAGCATCTGTAAACATGGGAACCAATGCATGTTTTTGTAGGAGTTTTTATTGACCATAAAACACCAACACATTTAAAACCAAAATTCATTGAAAACTTGGAGGGTTTTCATAATTATCACAAGTCTTCGGCTAATCGAGGCCAGCTCCTTTGGGCCACTGAAAACCACACTGGTGCTGACACTACCCTATCCTCAGCTACCCACCCTTCTATTGCTAAAATCTGTAGACTGTTTCACAAATATCTCATGTGGTTTCTCATGTGTTTCAGCCTGAAGGTGGAGTTAATTTCATTAGAACATTCCATAAGCAAAAAGAGGATCAGGGGGTCAACCTTCCCCCCAACTTGGCAGAACTGGTTATGAATGCTAGTTACACACAGTCTCCAGACAGCCTTGTGTGGAGATACTTTTATGACCTTAAAGGTATAGTATGTTATTTTGTGAAGCCTTTTTAGTTAGTTAACTATTTATATATGTTATTATATAGCTGTACTGGATTAAGATGTAAGGTAGTTTGTTTTTTGTTTTTTTGTTTTTGTTTTTTTTTACGGTGGGTCCAGAGTTCTCAACAGAGTAGGAAATGTTGAGAAAAGACTGGGAAACAAAAGAGAATGTGGCAAAAGATTTCAAAATGTGAGGGTGTGTGTTGGGTCTGGGGGAGGGGATTGTAGGAGAAGAGGCTGATGGGAGAGGAGGGGTCCAATCGTGCAGGTTTTATGTGAATGAGTTTATACTTTATCTTGATGGAAATGAGGAGCAACTAAGGGGTCTTAAATAGAAAAATGACACATGAGGCATTTATTTCTTTATTGTTTGTTTGAGATATAATTGACATACATTATGTGAGTTTCAGGTGTACAACATGACCTTCAATATTTATATATATTGTGAAATGATTACTGCAATAAGTCAGTTAACATGGTCACCATACATACGGAACTTATTTTTCTTATAATGAGAACTTTTAAGATTTACTCTCTTAGCAACTTTCAAATATGCTATACAGTATTATTAATGAATTAACGATAGTCACCATGCTGTACATTACATCCCTGTGGCTTATTTATTTTATAACTGGAAGTTTGTATCTTTTGCCTCTCTTCACCCATATACCCCCGACCTCTGCCAACCACCAATCTGTTCTCTGTCTATGAGCTTATTTTTCCTTTTTTTTCTTAGATTCCACATTTAAATGAGATCATACAGTATTTGTCTTTCTCTGTCTGACTCATTTCACTTAGCATAATGCCCTCAAGGTTCATCCATGTTGTCACAACTGATAAGATTCCATTCTTTTTTATGGCTGAATAATGCTCCATTGGATCATTTCCTTTATCCATTCATCTGTCAGTGGACACTAAGATATGTTTCCATATCTTAGCTATTGTAAATAATGTTGCAATGAACATGGGGGTACAGATATTTTTCTGAGTTTGTGTTAGTTTTGGTTTTTGAAGTGATGACCAATCCTGCTGAATTGTCGAGAATGGATTGGAAGGGGTTAGATGAAAAGCAGGGATATGAGTAGGGGCTCTCACAGTCCCTCAAATAGGGAATGATGGTGGCCTGTACTATGACATTTGTAAGCGGGAGAGAACTGTTATGAAGCAAAGAGAATTTAACAAAGTAGGGATGACAGTATTTAGGATTACTCTCAAGTTGTCTAGCATGGTCCCCTGAATTGAATACTTTGTCTTAAAGATGCCACTTTATGTTAGAAATTTCAGAAGAGCTTGGAAGATAGGGTAGTATCTGACCATCTCAGCTCAATATCTTGGGGGCACATAGGATCTGGCGTTCGCAGTTACTACCACATAAGCTTTTTGTGACTGTAGAAGAGCAATGTCCTTTACTGGGGCTACTTTAGACTCTCCTTTTGTGGTACAATTTTGAAGTATTTTATCTTACTTTGGTTTTTAAACTTCATCTAACCCAGGTTCAAAAGAATATCGATTTCCAGGAGGAATAATACAACTGGCACAATATTGGAAAAATGGAAGTGAACTAAGCAACAACGAAAAAATTTTTAGTGAATTCTTGAATCAGGTAATTGAGAAAAAAATGTTTTGATGGTTATTAAGGTGGATGAAATATGAGATTTTGATCAGATTCAGCCTTCTTTTGGACAAAGAGAAAAGGAAAGATCTAGTTGAACATTAGTTGATTTGATCAATGTAAACTATTAATTGAGGCCTCAGTGGGGATTTGGGAACTTAATTTCTTGGTGTGGATAGTTACATTAATGAAAAGATTGGATGCTTGTAAGATTTCTCTTTTCATTTGTTTTAAATGCTGTATTGCATAACTCTGAGGACAGCTATGGTGTCAAATTCCCTGATTCAAATCCCAGTTCTGCCACTGTGTGAACCTTGGTAAATTACTCACCACCAACCTAGATTTTAATTTCATCACCTGTAAAATGGGAAGAATAATACTACCAACCTTTTAAGACTGTTATAAGGAAAAAGTGACAAAATAAATGGAAAGGACATAAATATTACACGTCTTAGTGAGGACTGCATAAATATTAGTTATGATTAAATGAATTGTTAAGTTGCTGAGTAGGTTGTTGGCTAAATAATTCGATTTCACTTTTTCTTTTTCAAGCATCAAAATACCCTCGCTTTGAGTACAGTCAGAATTTACAACAATGGATTACGACAGCCACATTTCCATTTTAATGCAAATGAAATGGGATATGTAATAAGTGGATGTGCAAAGGTAATTTTTCTGTGAACTTTCCTTTCTAATGCAGAAAGAAGCAAGTGGGAGGTATTTATTTTGGTTCGGTTGTTGGTCACATAAAAAGACCCGATGCTAATGGCTTTCCGGACAGTTTCCAGAGGATAGCAGGCAGGCTCTGCTAGAGAGCGTCCAAGTTTGAGCTCAGCAAGCAGGAGGCTAAGAACCTCAGCCGTGATGAAGAGTTATCACATAGGGTGAAGGGTCTGGAACACCTGCTTACATTTGCAGAGTTTTGCATTCTCAGGTAATGCAAGGGTTTAATGCACCGTCCTTTGGAGAATGTGAAATCACGGTTTGCCTCTCAGTGCACTGTGAGTTGGGGTGGGTGGGTGGGGAAGTGTAAAGCATCAGTTGAGTGGCCACATATCCCCGTATACCTGCAGTCCTCCTGATGTATACTTGCCATCTTGGGGAATCATTAACAGCACCCCTTTTGACTCTTGAGTCCTGGTTTGGATAATCAATTATATCATTACCATAATAAAAGCCAAACTGAGAAGCATGTTCCCATAGTGATTTGACAGTGGTTCTGGACTTTCCGAGAGCTCCCTGGGGAAATCTGTCATGGTATACATGGGTAAAATAGGCTTCTCTAGCCGGTACCGGTCTCAATCTTGACAGAAAGAGCCAAACCAGACTGACACTCATCTATTATGTCATCCCTAGCAAACGTTTTATGCTTTTTGAGGTGAAGGCTTTGTAATAAATTGGAAAAGGGCATTGCAATTTTTCACAAATTATATTTCAAGGATCAGATTTTATTTTTGGTGTGCTTGTGTACTCACATGCGTGTAATTTAGTCTCTCACCCTTTTAAGGAAGACTGTTAGGATGTTGCTCTCGTAGAAGGCGGAATTTCCCCCAACAAGTAGAAAGGAGGGCATGGGAAGAGTAAAACACCGAAATTTAAATCCTTTGCCTAATTAGGTAATTACCAAAGGGTAATTTATAACCCTTAATTAGAACACGGTGATGGAGGCTCTTTTTTGCATGATGTTCTGCAGTATTGAACTCGCTGATGGCATTTCGGGGAACATTCACTTAAACAGAGTATCTTTTGATTTCTGTGGGACTTTGTCTCAGAAGCAGGAGATTTTATGTGAAGGATGGCCTCTATCTTCTGCTATTTGCCCTCACTGAGAAGTCCCTTTATAACCATGTGCTCTTATTCCTCTGTTCTTCACTAGTCATACTTATCCTTAATGAACATTTGATTTGATTTGCTTAACGTCAGGATTGTTTTCCTTCCTTAGGTGGGTATTATTAATACTCAGGGTACCATCGAGTTTGACATTCATGTTGGAGACGTGATATTTTTCCCCATTGGAAACCAGCATTACATTAAGAGCGCATGTGATGAGGATTTGCTTTTACTTCTTGCCTTCAGCACCAGGGACCAGGTGAGAATAAGCTCGCTTAAAAGAGATTGCTGAGTTGAGTGCCAGTGGTGTGCAGAATATGCCGCTGAGCAATGTATCTGGACCACGGGCTCTCAGTCAATGTGTGTTGAATGAATGAATGAATACATGAAGGAATGAATAAATGAAGGAACTGGCAGAACCAATGTGTGACTAGGAGGAGAATCAAATAATCTTTCATGTGGTTATAAAGGAATCTGATATATCACATTTCCTCTTAATTCCCTAAGTTCTGACCTAACTGAGAAAAAAGACCAAAGAATAGTATATAGAAATCCACGAAAGCATTTTTATTACTAATGAAGCGGGCATTAGATAACGTGACTAATACCTGTGGACAGGTGGGTTTCCTAATGTCAATCCCCAGAATTGGATTGTCCTCCGCATGTCGAGGCGGCCCCTTGTACACCTTATGGCTCAAAGGAGCAGAACATGCGCTTTGAAGCTTCGCCAGCTCCCAAGAGAGAAGGAGGAGCTGAACTGAGCATGCCCAGTTTATTTTTCCAGCATTTACTTGGCACAAAGAGAGAGGGGGGAAAATAGAGACTCTTGTATATGAAAAGAAACTTTAGGAGTAGTGAAATAACCCTGAGTGTGACTGAACAACGTTAGTGTGTAAGAGCAGCCTTTCTTCCTGTCCTCCTTTATTTTAAGCACATCTGATATGATGGTCTGGGTTATAAAATGAATAATGCATTAGTCTGTAAACTAAGAGGAATTATTTGTGGTATTAAAAATAAGTTGCTGTTAAAAACTCACCCACGGTTATATAATTGCAGGGAATGATGTGTATGGGGTGGAATTCAGATGTTGAAAAATGCTGAGGACAAGGTTCCCTTCTGAGATTTATAACAGTGAGAATTTTAACAGTCTGACTGGGCAAGTCCAGGAGCTGACAGACATTTCTCTTGGCCGTGGTCCTTCCTGTGAGATGCAACAAGATCTCCAGGGAAGAGCACAGCATGAATTTGGCAGTACCATCAGCAGGACCTGCCCCTAGAGGTGGTTTGGTTGTGCTCTTTTCCCATAATGACACATCCCTTCTTTGAGAGAGACTGGAACATTTCAGCATCTGCTTCCCTGGGTCTCCAAACCTTCCTGGGGGGACCTGGGATGAAGTCTGTGGAGAGCTATGGGAGGAAGAGTTGGAATTGAAAGCTATAGAGTTTGTTGGGTGGGGGGAGTCCAGTGTTCCCTACTTTTGGAGTGGGTCTCACTGATACTGCTACCCCTTTGGTCACTCTTCTCTATAGCCATTGTAAGAATAAACGATAGTGCAAAATCAAATCAAGTAAAACATAAATAGGAAAAGAAGAAAAAACCCTCAGGTTATAAATAGCAAGTTTGAGTTTGAAAAGTTACGAGTAAGAAGAGAATTTTAAAAGTGAGCACAATGTAGATTTTATATAAGTGTAAAAGTATTCCAAAGGTAAAAACTTAAGAATTAAATAAGTATGGGAGATAAAATAAAAAAGAATTAATGTGACATGAAAGGCTAATACCAAGAAATTAAAACATAAAGTATGAAAGAAGGATGAAAATATCAATTGAAAACCATTAAATATAAACCAAAAAATAAAGAATATAAATCTTTTAAAAATGGAATAGAAATAGATTTTTTTTCAATGAAAAGGAACAATTTAAGGGAGTGGTCCACAACAGAGAAGAAATAAATGAATCAGAATTTTAGGTAGGACAAATTTTTTTTAACCTCTACCCCACCCTCAGGAATGTCTGCTATTCCACTTGAGGGGGGATAGTCCCCCACTATGCTGTCAGAGTGGGTAACAGGAAATGTTTCTAATGGGGATATTATTTTGCATAAGGGGTGTGAAGGGAAGGAGGGAGAGAGAGAGGATGCGGAGATAGAGAAGAAGCGGGAAACACATGCCCAGAGAGAAACACAGAATAAGAGACAGAGACCCAGAGACATACATGCCCAGAGACATACAGAGATAGATACAGAGAGAGATGCCCAGAGAGGAAAAGACATGCTTAGAGACATACCCAGAAATAAAGACATGTGGAGAGAGAAACACACGGAGAGGAGGAGAGAGATCTACAAAGACAAATACAGAGAGACAAACAACGCAGAGACACAAATAGGAGACACACAGATATAAACACAGAGGGAGTAACACCCATAGAGAGACAGAGGCATAGGAGAGACACACTGACACATGCATACCCATACAGAGACAGTCCTATACATAGACACAGAAAGACAGACAGACACAGCATATACATGCACAGAGACAGACAGACGTAGACAGACACATACATATAGACAAGAGACAGATTCTAAGGCAAATCTCTCTCTCTGTCTCTTTCTCTCTCTCTCTCTCTCTCTCTCTCTCTCTCTCTCTCTCTTTCTCTCTCTCTCTGTCTCTCTCTCTCTCTGTCTCTCACACACACATGCAGAAATTGAGAGAGGCCGACTGAGAAAGAGAGATAGGGTCAGAGAGAGAGAGACCGAGAGAAGGAGAGGGACAAAGACGGTGGTAAGGAGAGCAGACAAGGACATTCAGTCACAGCTACTTGACTGGATAGTCCGGCCAGACAGGCAGAGATTATTAACCCAGCAGAGAGAGGCTGCTCTCTGGTTGTGGAACGTGAGGACCACTTACGTGGCGGCGAGGTTGGCCTCCATCATTTGCTTTTGGACATGGTGCTCTGAGAAGCTGTTTTGTCATTAGTCCCTGCTCACAGGAAGACAGAGTCCTGTTCCCTCATCAAAGAAAACTGTCTCTCAGTAGGATGGAGGTCCCTTCTAAAGAAAGCTTCAGATGCCCCAGCCCATCTAGCCATCAGGCACACTTTCTTTATTCTCAGAGTTGAAAAGCTGAGCTCCCCATGGCAAGGGAAGAGCAGGCACACAGGTGACCATTCACAGGACTTCACAGCTGTGCAAAGCTGCACAGCCAGCTACCCCGCTGTCTTGTAAGTGCCTCGGTAAGATCTTTTCGGAACCTGAGTAGTTCACTGCTGATACATCTTTTTTTTTATTTTCCCATTGTCAGCTGCAAACCCTTGACATGGACGATTACTTCCAGGCCACAGCAGACCACATCCTGGCCCAGCTTTTCTTCAAGAAACAAAATGAGTTTAAGAAGATCCCTAAATTCGCAGAGGACCAGGCAATCAACCTGCCTTAGATTTGCTGATGAGCACACATTTGTTCTTCCTTCTTCATTTGTTACTGTTGTCTTGAAAGACGGACCACTTGGCTAATGAACACGGAGCTCTTACAGAGTGGAAGGGGGAGAGCCAGCGCAACGTGGCCCTGTGGGCTCCTTCAGCCCACAGTGCTTGTAGGCAGCCCATGCTAAGGGGACGTTTGAGTATACTCTGCGTAGATTCGTAGGCCTGTGGAGGAGACCCTGCAAATTAAATTAAGGGTCTCCTCCACAGAAGGAGTACTGAACGTTCCTTATCGCTTCTAAATAGCGGAAGGTGTTTATAAAAAGTTTCTTTGTCTCATCCTTTCCTATTGAAGAGTAACCAGGCTGCTTTTGATCACCCAACTGATTGGGCAAAGGAATATAGTTACTGTTACCATATAACTTGATTTCCAACCCTGATTTCTCAACGGTTGAAAATGATACAACTGTATAGTGTATGGATTTTAGTATATGTGTTTAGTTTCCCTTTGTTACTTTAAATTTATTATTCCAAATGAAAAGCCATTATTTTTGCACACATTAGTAAATATTAGTACCATGGATGTGTTTTTGGTATTTATCACTGAGAAAGGAAGGAAGGAGGTCAGCCTACCTATGTACATATTGAGGCAACTGGAACCCAGGTAATCAAACCTTATTGGGAGACTTGATTATAGAACCCCAGGCTGGTGATTCCCAACCCTTTTGTTGGCATGAAGATACTTTTTATAACGCCAAAATTTTCAAGGTCTAACTTATATGAGTCATTGTATACTTATTGTATATTAGCTGGGAAAATACTTGATGATAAACTAAATTATGAATTCAATACCTTCTATGAATGTATTTTGATTTTATTAATCATGTCATCCACGATTTACATTTGAGGACTAGCCATCTCTGTATTTGAGAAGCATGTGGTTTGTTTATTCGATTGGCAATGCCGGCTGTGCACATGGATTCGAGGACTGCTCATCATCTCTGGGAAACTGGCAGGGGCTGGTGGTCTCCAAGTTGGCTCATTGTCTTAAGTAGAAAAGAGTTCATTCATATCCAATCTGTGCTTCGTTTTTGTTTGCAATTTATTTTAACAGGTATCTGGTGGTACCCCCACATGGTGCTCGGGTACCACCATCAGTTCTGGGCCCCCCTACATACAATTCTAAAGTTAGTAATAGCTGGTTTTCAATGCTTCTGACCACTACCTCCTTCCAGTTATTCCACTGACACCTAATGGGAGTTTTAGATGTCCTAGGATGTGTGTTCCTAGGCTAAAAAGAATCTGTACTTCTCTCTCTCTCTCTCTCTCTCTCTCTCTCTCTCTCTCTCTCTCTCTCTCTCCTATAAGTACAGAATTCAGTGGGAATCAGGAAAGGCTCACGTTTAGGATGAGAAAGTACCTACACAGTATACATAATCAGATCATCAAAGGCCTGTTATCGCTTGGAACTGCCTTACTGTGTATTTATTTACCTTATTGCCCTTTTCTGGAAGAGCCAGCTGAGATCAGAGCTCGGTGGTGCCGCTGATTTGAAGAGACTTTATAGGTAATAGGTCACCAGTCAGGAGAAGGAACACAGTTGAGAAGGTTCAGGGAACAGCACAGGGCAATGGGTATATGGAAGG
The DNA here is from genome assembly GCF_057876585.1 of Rhinolophus sinicus. Classification (NCBI taxonomy): domain Eukaryota; kingdom Metazoa; phylum Chordata; class Mammalia; order Chiroptera; family Rhinolophidae; genus Rhinolophus; species Rhinolophus sinicus. Next base: position 102,398,611 of record NC_142504.1, read on the forward strand.
AAGATACCAGATGGAGGGAAAATAGTCAGGAAAGGTAAATGGTAATGTGTGTAGACAGATTTTACCTACAAATTTTGTTTTACTGTGGGAATTTTTAAATATATCACAAACTAGTCAATCGATTTTCTTGTATCAGGAAGTATTGTATCACATTACTATGTGGTCATTTAATAAAGATTTTGTGCATCTTTGTATATTTTTGCCATTGTACTTTGAATGAAATCTGTTCTTATGGTTTTATGTATTTGAAGCATTACTGGATTCCCTCTATGCATCCTTGAAATGTGACTTAGGAATCCAACCCACTATGTATTTTAAAAAAGAAAAATCTCAATAAAAATCTAATGAAGACAATTTAATTGGAATATTGTCGGTATGTCATTTTATGGGAAGATACGGTCTTAACTGTCACTTGGTTGTTCAAATTTCATTCAATCCTTTACCCTCCTTGGGATGCTGAATACTGTTTTTTTTTCACCTCTCCCCCCACCCCGGGGTAAATTAGTCCAATAATACTCAAGTGTTTTTAGGCTTTTTGGCATATCTACTTTATTACCGGGTCAATAGATTGAAGAGTGAATTGCCAGTCAGACTGATCATTTACTGCTCAGCATTCAGGCAAAACCCATACATTTGACTGAAAACATGCTTTACAACTGAACCCATCCTAACCATTTTATACACACAGTATAATATAGCCATATTTGATTCATTTGACATGATATGAATTGTACATAACATGTTTTTAGATATCTTTAAAAATAACTTTTTAACAGCAGCTTTGAATAACTGAATAGAATGAATTCATTTGAATAGAGGAACTACAGGTTAGGAAAATAAGTACTGAATGTTCCTTATTGCTTCTAAATAGTGGAAGGTGTTTATACAAAGTTTCTTTGTCTTATCCTTTCCCATTGAAGAGTAACCAGGCTGCTTTTTATCACCCAACTGATTGGGCAAAGGAATATAGTTACTGTTACTATATAACTTGATTTCCAACCCTGATTTCTCAACGGTTGAAAATGATTCAGCTGTATATTATTGCTTAAAAAAAAAAAAATCAAAAAAGAAAGTAACAAAAAAAAAGCTACAGCAATTTTGTGTTATGATTAGAAGTGACAGGTGGTGTGTCCTCCACACTTTGCACTCACCATAGCTTCGTGAAACTGGTATGTTCACTTTGGATCACTGTTCCTCTGAAAAGGGTAGGAAGACAGTGGAGAGTCCAGGAAACAGTGATGGCTGATGACATGGGACACTGTGTTTATCTTCATTGTACCTAAGTTGGAATTGTTGGGGAAGAAGAAGTTAAGGGATGATTTAGCACCATGAAATTATAGAGCTGGTAGAGGTCACGTATCATTTGGTCTTATTGCTTTAATTTGCAGAAATGGAACCTGAGACTCGAGAAGGGCAAGTTATGCAGATTGCAAGTAAGATACCTGAGACCAAAGTCCTGATCTTTGGAGGTGCCTCCCACCCCCTGTAGTGTATTTTGGGTGACTGCCTTCAAGTGTATGAAAGATTCCTCCACATGAGGCAGAACTCCATACTAGAACATGCACCATCTTCAAGTGGGAGAGGTGGCTTCTGTTACCTACAGATCAGCAGCCCCCCAAAACAGCACTGCTGGGGCTCCCACACGCTGGATCCCAGGTCCCAGCTGCTTCTGTAAAGAGGTGGTGAGAGTCTCCTGAGATCACAGGTCACTATGCCTATCTAGTCAAGTACTCACTGCTTGTGTTTCATTTTTAAATTTTTACTGTGATAAAATATACATAACATAAAATGTACCGTTTTAACCACTTTTAAGTGTACAATTCAGTGGCATCAAGCACTTGTATATTGTTGTGCAGCCATCATGACGAACATCCATCTCTAGAACTTTTTCGTCAGGCCAAGCAGAAATTCTGTCCTCATTAATCATGAACTTCCCCAGGTCTTGGTAAGCTCCGTTTTACTTTCTGTCTCTATGCCTTTCCTTATTCTAGGTCCCTCATATGAGTGGAACACAAGATTGTCTAACTCATTGTTTACTTTTATGAGATTCTTGCTCATTTTTAAAAATTGTGCCTTTACTATGTGCTTAGCATTGGGCTAGCATATATAAGAAACATAAGATGTGGCCTTAGAGAGAATTTTTAATGTAAATGTTTCTTACTCAGTTCTGTATTTTCCTTCCCTCCCAATCTGCTCCCTGGGAGAATTCAGCCCTTTTTTGTGAGTATTCAAAAGAACGTTTTGTTTTATTCTGTTTTGTTTCCCATTCAGGTTATGTTAGGGAGTCCATAATAACAAATGTGAAACAAATTAAAGAGGTTAGTCTACATTATGCCATCATCTTGCCAGAGAAGGCAACACACAACCCCTGCGGCGATTCCCATTCCAGTGTCTTAACAGTCCTGGGTGCTCAAATATTTCATAACTCGCATAAAATTTCTTTTTCTCTACGTTTATTTAGGGCAGAGCTTTATTCTAGTCCCTGAAGTTCAAACGTTCAGATAAGAGTGTTTGAATTCTGTTTTGTTTTTTTTTCAATATTAACAAGAAATCCCAAGTGGCCTCGAAGGGTATCCTTCGCATTTCTTATCTTGGTTTAGTAATGCCCAACTTAATCCTACTGGCAATAGATCTATTGTTTTATTATTTTATTCAGATTCCTCCTTGGCTCAGAGGGCAGAGTACCTCAAGCTGAAAGGAAGGAAGTTGCAATGTGCAGGTTAAACGGGATTTTGTCCCACGCTGGCTGGAGTGAGGGAGGCTCAGACAGGGTGTTAGCACACATCCAAAACACCCAGTTTGGATGTCAGATCAATAAAAAGATTAAAACATTTTAAATCATCATTCAGAAAAAAAAACCTGCAAAGCAATTAGTAACCACCTTTAAAAAAAAAATCTCTCTTTTCAGGAAATAAGGCAATTAAGAGGAAGGGTTTTTAATTTGTTTTTGTTTTGGTATTAAGGGGTGCAGCGTGCTGTATGTGTTGGTAGCATCAGGAGTAAGTTAAATGAAAAACCAAACAATTACTAGTATTTTTATGTACGAGCACGGCTCAGATGATCATTATCCTGAGAGATTATTTTGTCTCTTTTCATAAGGAGTTATGGATAGTAAAAGCCGAGAAGAAAACATTTCTGTCAGCCAGGATGAATTGTCCTTTCAATATGCTTTCTCCTATCTTGTAAAGTAAGTCCTCGGAGATGAGTTTACGAGTTTATAGTACTGAGCTCCCGCTTAGCCCGGGTGTGGGAAGAAGATCTTAAATATACAAGCGGCTGCAGGACGGGTGGGATCAGAAACACACACAAGGAAAGGGAAAACCATGAGTTTAGTTTTTGTTTTAAAATTCCATGACTTGATCAAGGGCTGGAGCAGAATTCTTGAGCTTTCTTCCAATGAGCTATCTTGAATTTTCTCCAAAAACATATTTGCTTTTGGATGGGATACTTTTCTAATCAGGCATGGCCCACTTCAGCCCATATTTTTAGCGACCACTCCTTAGGTTTTTAACTTTTAACTTCTTGTTTAAATATAGCATACATGGAGAAGTGTGTATACATCACAAGGGTAAGCGTGCTGATTTTCTACAAACTGAACACACCCATCCAACCAGCACTTGGCATCAGCAGCAGCGGGAGAAATTTAGGTTGAAGGTGGAATTTGGAGGAAGTAGGAGACTTCAGAGTAATGGTTGTTGTGATTTTAGATGCTAAGGCAGATACAGACCCTCCTGTAACTCTACAGTGACTTCAGGAAGGGGTGTCGCAGTGGTGGGATATGGGGCAGGGGGTGGTGAAACCTTTTGGCAAGTCCCCTCTTACATTCCTTGAAACTGGCTGCCTATCTGGAAAAGCCACTCTAGAGGCAATAACTCACTCGTAGGGGCTCCCTCCATTCTCCTCTTCTTGGGCATGTGGACCATTTCTACTTGCAACATGAAATATTGAAAATTCTGTATATGCAGGCACTAAAAATTCCCCAAACCCAAGACATAAAGGTCAAGTGGAATAGGATACATCTTGAGTGGAATATGGGTAGAAAATTTGAATTTGAGTATTTTTGGACAGATGCTGGTAAGGGCAGCTTGATTTGAATGATGAACTGGATGCAGAGCTGGGGCTCCAAGCATCAGTCACACATCCACAATAGGCATGTAGGACATTAATATGAACTTGATTAATATCTGAAGACGTTCTTCAAAGTGCCTTTGTTTAAAGGAGAGAAAAACCCCACTGACTATGGCATTTTTATAACCATCTGGAATGCCGCATGGTTGGTAACTGAGTTTTAACGACTCCCTATTTGTAGTGACCCCACTTCCTTCAGCAAAAGCCCTCTATGTGCCACTGTACTCCTGCCTTCCAGATCCTTACCATCGCTTGACGTCCCTGTACAGCTGTAAGAGCAAAAGGGACCTCAGATCTGGGAAGAGACCATATAAATCATCTAGAACAGGAAGTCCAAGCTGTGCTTCTCCAGGGCCCCAAGCAGCCTCCATAGAGTTGGACCTTGGAGAAGGGGTGAGCCAAATGGGGGTGCTCAATGCTCCTACCTCCCTTCAACCCGGCCTTGCTTCAAAAAAAAAGAAAAGAAAAAGAGTTTGAAACTCAATGGTCAAGTCACTTTCCAGATATGGAAATTGGGGCCCAAAACGCTGACTTCCTAAATACAGTGTGCATAAGAGTGGTAGTGATAAAACTGCTCTAGAAATTTGATGATTTGTGGGAACCGGAAGGCCAGCTGTCACTTGTGGAGGAGGGAGTTAAAGGTAGATGTAACTCTGTAGAGTTTTGATTTCCTTGAGAGATTTTAACCTTCCCAAGGCTGTGCTTGCCACCTTCCTTTGACTCTCTCTGATTTTGGAACACAGTTTTGGAGAGTTGTACATGCTGTTTCAGGAAAGAATTCGCTGGCAACTCTCAGCTAGTACTGCTCATGGCAATGTGAGGCCAACCACGGGTGCTATGGTGAAGACTGTTACTTTACTTCAGGCTTAACTTCAGTCCACAGCGTCCTCTCATCCCATGGAGAAGGCCATGGAGAAATGATAAACATGCCTAATCCACATTTCATAACTCCTGGATGACTCTTTCTTGACTTTTGATGGTGCTGGAGATCTTTGCTTTCACCCCGCCTCCTGCCTAAACCCATTTCTCCTTTGGCCCCTCCCTCTCAAGCTCTCTTATATGCAACTGTCTACTTGACATTTCCAGTTGCTTGTCTAATAAGCATCTCAAACTCAACATGACCAAAAGTGAATTTCTGATCTTTTCTCCCAAATCAACTCCCTCCGAGCACTTTTCATCTTGGTTAATGGCACCTCTATCCTTCCAATTACTCCAGCCAAGACCTCCTCTTCTCTGTCTCACACCCTCCACTCACTATTTCAGCAAATCCTGGATCTGATCGGTTCCCACTACCTCCACTGCTACTGCCTTGGTCTGAGCCTCCATCACTTCTCTTTTGTGTTGCTCCAGGAGATTCTTAGCTTGGCTTTCTTTCTGCCTTTGCATCCCATTGTCAGTCTATTCTTAACAAAGCAGTTAGAGAGATGCTTTTTATGTCAGATCATGTCTGACATCCTTTCTTCAAAACATTCCAGTGGCTCCCCATTTTGCTCAGAGAAGTGAAAAGATCTGCCCCCTCCATTCCCCACCCTCTTTCTTAACCCACTGCTCCAAGCCACAGTCAAGCCACCCCTTTGCAAGCCACGCCACATGTTCTTCCATGGCTTTCCTCTTTTATGCTCACTGGCTCCATGCCTCACTCCCATAGCATCTCTGGCCTCATCTCTATTACTTTTGCTCTTCGTCACTCCACTCCAGCCACACCAGCCTCTGACCTAAGCCTCAAACGCCTTTGGCATTCTTCTGAGTTTCCACATTTAACTGGTGGATCCTTCTGCAGGGACCACTCCAGCCCGATTTCTAACTCCTTCCCACCTTCAGGATTTTGCTCAAATGTCACTTTCTCAATAATCGTCCTAGCTAAAATGGAAAAATACCTGCCCCCCTACACAGGTCCCACCCCACCCATTCTTGCATATGGATATACATAGGAATAGTTCTAGATATGGAACAGCTGGGGAGAGCTCTTGGCACTCTCGCGAGACCTGCCCCCGGAAGTGTGTTCTGGGAAACCCATTGCTTCCTTTACTCCGCTGCCCACGGAGAGGCTGCAGGGCCAGGAGTTACTGTGAAAGATGCTGGGCACTGGCATGAGTTGGGCAGAGCACTAGCAGCTTTCCTCAGAAAGTCCAGTGTCAGGCGGGGTCTCAGCTCCCGCTCCCTGCACAAGAACGCAGGACATGGTGAGGCCAAAAAGGAACACCCACGGAGCCATACATAGGGGAGTCACACCACTATGGTCTCGCTGGCGGCTGGGTTGGAAACACAGGAAGCAGGAGCCACATGATGCGCAATCTGCCGTCTGCTTCTCTGCCAACCAACCCACCCACATAGCCCGGGCAGTTACATCAGTGGCTAATGACTAACTGGTTACAGATGATGGCCAACTAGTCACAGCTGATGGCCATTTACTACCTGAGCCAGTACCTTTCCACATGAGGCTGAGAGCCTGGCAACTGCTCTCTGGGACTCTGTCCCCACATCCAGGAAACTGCAAGTCCCTGAATGGGTGGACGCTGTGGAGCTGGTGAGGCATAAAGAGCTCATTCCCTACCATGAGAAATGGTTCTGCATACAAGCTGCTCTCACAGCGTGGCACCTGTCCCTTGGGGCAGCACTGGGGGCTGCCATGTGACCAAGATCTATGAGGATGTCATAGAAACAGTGTCATGCCCAGCGGCCACTTCAGCCAAGGCTCTGAGAGTGTGGCCAACCGGGGACTCTGAGCCTTGTAGGAGCTACAGATGGTGGAAAAGGACCAAGATGGGGGCTGCGGGTTGATGCCTCAGGACGGAGAACTCAGGGCGGGATCACCGGACAGGTAAGTAGCTGCCAACAACTGGCATTAGAACGTGATAGTGGGTTAATAAATTGCCTCATTTGTCAAAAAGCAAAACTAAACAAAAAAACAAAAAGTGAGTTTGGTTCAAGGTAACATACATTTTTGCCAGCTATTGCCAAACGCTGTCCAGAAAGTCCACTAATTTACATTCGCACCAACAGTGTGTTAAGTCCTTATTTCAAACCCTTGATAACAATGTATTATCATTAAAAGAAAATTTTTTTTCGCCGATCCTATAGGCAAATAATTAAACATTTTTATTGTTTTAGTTTATGTATCTTTGATTACTATTGAGGGTGAACATCTTTATTGATACTTTGTGATTTTTACTTCATGAGTTGTCTTTTGTATATTTTTCTTTTTAAAAAAATTGTCAAATTATAAAAGCTCTTTAGGAATTAACCACTTCTTAGCATTACACATCGTACCTGGTTTACCTTTTATCTTTTTTGTGGTGTTTTTCAGGTCACGTAAAAGTTTTAAATGTTTAGCTAGTCAACTACATCAACCTTTTATAGAATCTAGTTTTGTTATCTTGCTTAGACCAGTGTCTCTCACCCCTCCTCATATGAATAGTTATCTATATTTTCTTCTAAGTTTTCTATGATTTTATCATTACATTGAAATATTCGTGTCATCTGGAGTTTATTCAGGTTTGATGTGTATCATAGTTTGCAACAATGGCTGTAATTCTCCATCCTTCTCAATAGGGACCCCTGTCTGCAACAGGATGGTTGCAGATCTGCCCATAAGCAGGTGGATTGTTTCCCCACTTCTTAAGTCAGGGCTGGCCTTGTGCCTTGCTTTGACCAATAGAATGGAGTGGGAGTGATAATGTGCCAGTTCCAAGACTAAACCTTAAGAGACCTTTCATGCTTCTGCTTGCTCCCTCAAAACCTTGGGGCCACCATGTGAACAAGCCTTCGGGGTGAGGAGATGCATGTGACCTGTTGCTCTCCATCACTTGAGCTGATGATGGCAAACCAACTTCCAGAGATGTCAGTAAGGTTATCTTAGAACAGCTCATCCTTACCCAAGATATCACCTGAGTGGTAGCTGACAGTAGCAGATACATGAATGAACTCAGCCAAGACTAGAAGAAGAGCTGCTTTGCTGAGTCTAGCCCAAATTGCTGACCCACAGAAGAGTGAACCAAATAAATGGTGGTTGTTTTTAAGCCCCTGAGGTTTGGGCCTTGCCATGTTATGTAGCAAAAGGTAACTGATGTGTGAAGTATGGAATCCCATTGTGTTTTCCCAAGGGTTAGCATGTGGTCTAACATCATTACTGAATAGTTCATCTTTCCTCCACTGATTTGAAATGTCACTTTCACTTCAAGTATATTGTTTTGGTTCTGCCTCTGGGTTCTCCATTATATTCTATTGATTTGTCCGTCCTCTGTGTAATAGCCTTGTGCAATGATAATGTTTCAATATCTGGAAGGATAGGTCTCATTTCATTACTCTTTTCTCTTATAATTCTTAGTTATTCTTGTATTTTTATTCATCCAGAACTTGGTATTATTTTTCCATATTTCAAAAAAACGTACATTGCGCTTTTGATTGGGGTGTTTGTTATTAAACATATAATTTGAAAAATATTGACATTTAACATATTAAGCTGTTTTATCTAGAAACACAATATTTCCAATCAGTTAAATCATATTTTGTGTATTTCAGAATTTTATAGTTTTCTACATGTAGCTTTCTCACATTTCTTATTAAACTGATCTTTTATGTTTTAAATTTTATATTAAAAATGGGATATTTTTTCATTTTTTTAATGGATTATTTTTGATATTTAGGAAACCTGTTGACCTCGATATATTAATTTTGTAATTGACCACTTTACTGAACTCTCTATTTTAAAAAAATGTTAAAAACTGGGTTTTCCAGCTATAAACATCATATCATTGTGAATAATGAAAATTTTTCCTCCTTTCCAATATTTTCCCCCCTCTATTTTGTTGTTGCATTTTATTGCTTTGGTTAGCATTTAGAGAATAATGTTAAAGAACAGTGGTGATGGGGTCACCCTTTCCTGAATCTTGCCTATATTGTTTTCTTTAAACAAGATACCATGTTTCCCCAAAAATAAGACCGGGTCTTATGTTAATTTTTGCTCCAACAGATGCATTATATTCAGGGGATGTCATCCTGAAAAATCATGCTAGGGCTTATTTTCCAGTTAGGTCTTATTTTCGGGGAAACATGGTAGTAACTCTTTGAGAGCAGGGTCCGTGTTTGTTCTTTTATTCTTTCTCCTGTGACCCTTAGCACAACTGCCTTGCTTATATTTAACATTAAACAAATATTTAGTAATTCAAAGATCAAACACTTATTGTGGCCCTTTCTTGTGTCAGACATTGTACAAGAACTGGGTGTGCAAAGATTATGGTAAGGTCCCCCAGCTTCCAGGCTCTTTTAGTCTATTCATATTGTATGGGCTTTGGAATTGGATAGAACTAGGGCCTAACCCTGGTTTGATGTCTTACCAGTTGTGGGACTTCGGAAAACTTATGTCACCTTTCTAAATCTCAGTTTTATCCCCCTGAAAGTCTGGAAATTAATAATAACCCTTTCCTGAGTTTGTTGGGAAGATTGGATATGTACAAAAGCATAGTAAAGGAGTTCTAAGTAAATGAACAGACATAGAAAACACAGGAAGAGAGCTATGGAGGGGGAACCGTGGGTTCAGATTCGGACATGCTAAGTTGACAGTGCTGTGAATGGAGTTATATGTTGGGCAGTCGAATATACAGATCTGGAATTTGTAGAGATTTAAATTTATGAATGTGCTACTTCAGTCCTTAATGTTTCAAGACCTAGAAAATCACTCAAGCCCCTATAAACACCCTTCTCTCTGTGTTATTGGATCCCCCACTGCCCCTAGCTGCCACGTTTTACTGCAGCGGCCTATCCATACCGACCCTATCCATATTGACCCTAATCCGCTTTTTGCTGAGCCCACCAGTCTCAAGGAAAGAAATGCTGCCCACTCTCCACCCCCACAGGGCAATAGTCTCCCCTAGTGATCTCCTACCCACATTCATAAAACCTCCCTGACCTTCTCAGCTGTAAGACAGTGGATCTTTTTCTGGATATTCTTTCAGTTTACTTCCATCTCTTCTGATAACAGCCTTACTGTTGATGTCCCCCCCACCCCCACCCCATACGGTTGTCAAGATGTTTTATCTCAGCTACAATAGTGGAAACTCCCTGGGAGCAGGTTTTTGGGTTTTTTTTCTCCTTATTTATTTTTGTTTTCTGTGCAGTATCAAGAATGGGGTATCACACAGTAGGTGCTCAACAAATTTTGGTTGAATAAATGAAATTGCAGGTGATATAACTATAAATATAGTTATAGTTTATAAGCTATGCCTTGCTAAGACTCAGGCCACAAGTATAAAATGAAATTCATATAAAGAAAAATATGAACATCAAGTTTTCAACTAAGGTTTTTAGCAGTTATAATGGACATTACTGGCTATGCCTAATTGATGAGGAAATCCATGGAATCCGAGTGGGTGACCCTGTATTTTGATGACATTTTGTGGTTAGGCTGTCAAACCTGAAACCTGGGGTCTGAGACAGAAGCCACCCTGCCTCTGGGCGTCAGATGGCGCTCACACACCACCACAGAAGTTTTGCAAACTGCTTTAGTCTGAAGTTTCTGTTTTACAAAAGAGATAGCTGCGGCTCTACAGGAAATTCTGCAACAAATTGATTTCCTGCAGACTTCTGGGCCATAGCTCCAGTCTCCAAAGAAGGGTTTATTTAAGACTCACGCACGAAAACCTGATTGTAAAGTATCCAGCTCAGGCTGTATCGAAGGCCAAATCCTATTTCTGTGAAGGCAGTGACAGTCTTTTCTGGCTTGGTCTTTGTGCTTCCTTCCATAGAAAGACACGACCAAAGGAAAAAGCAGAGAAAGAAAGCAGAGAGGGTATTATCTGGACTTGGGACCACTGCTGACCTACACAGAAACCCAGGGTAGAAGTATCTGGGGCAAATCACTATACCTGCGCAAACCTGGGTTTCTTCATACACGGAAAGAGGACACTGCTTCAGTACTAAGGAGGGGACTTTTTATTATGTCTTGTAACTCTCGTCACCTTCTTCTGCAAGAACTATTGTGCCTTGACCTCTCTCCTCCTGTTTTCTCTCCTCTGTTACTCCCTGGGGGTCTCCATTATCACTCTGTAGGGATGAAATGGTAAAAAGAAACAAGGCTCTGCCACTTACCACCTAATTAGGGTCCTCTTTGAGCCCCAGTTTACTTATCTGTAAAATGAGGTTAACAATACATACTTGGAGAGATTGTTTTTCTCCAAGTATCAAACAAAATAATAAATAAGTGGTGAATCATTTGCATTCTTATGTCTCTGAATAAAAGCAAATGCAGACTAACACTAACCACGAATTTGAGTCTGAAATCTTCATTGATTTATTTTCAGTCTCATGACTTCTGAGCCATCACATTTGTTTCTCTTCATTTGGGCTGGCTCTTAATGACATGATTATTTTTCCATTCATTGCTTTATGGAACAAATATTTATTGGGCACCAAATATGCTCCAGGCACTGTACTGGGTACTGCTGAGAATATGATAACCAGAAGAATAACAGCCCTGACTTCACTGAATGTATGTTTAGTGGCAGAAATAAACATAAACAAGTAAACATAATAGGTAATTGCAAATATTCACTAGGAAGGAAGAAAATAAATGCCATGGCTTAAAAAAAAAAACAGTGAGGGGAAGGATATCTTAGAATGGTCAGGGAAGGCCTTTTTTGAAGAGGTGAAATCAAAATACAGAAGAAATGGAGACAAAGGTGAATACTTTCCTTGTGGAGTAGGCTAAGAAGCAATCCATGAGCACATGCTAAAATATTTTTATTTTTATTATCCTTAAATAATAAATGTAACTGTGCTTATAATAATGTAATAATGCCATCCATTTTGTAACATTTCACAGTTTATATTAACATATTTCTTTGGGAGATTGTATCAAATGTATCTTTTTACCCTACTTTCCAGCTTGGTCCATAGTAGGTGCTCAATAAGTACTTGTTGAGTGAATAAATGGTTACAATGATTCCCCAGTGTAGACAAGGCAGGTATTATCGCTCCATTTTAGTGATATTAAAGGACTTGTCCCTGGCCTTATGGACAAGGGAGTGGAACTGGAACTTGAATCCTGATTTTTTTTTTTTTTTTTAATGTTTACTCCAGTGTTCTTTTCAGTATTTGCATCTTAGGAATTAAAGTCTCATCCTTATGTTTATGGAAGTTCTCTTCAGTGTATTAGAATGTTTAGGTGAGATAGAGCCCATACATCTGACAGAAAACCAGTGTGATCTTGCAGGGAATAAGTTGTTTTTCAGTAATACTGGTGTTAATCCTACTGGAATTATCCGCACTGCCTACACTCCACCCATAAAATTCTGGACAGGTTTACACCTGCCAACTGCTGATTCTTGGGCGTGTTCCACAAACCAATGATTAGCTCCAAAATTTCAATACTTCTAGGAGTTGTTGTTAAAGAGTGATTCCAAAGCTTCAGAAAGGATGTGGTGACAGCATCATACATATCATAGAAAATCAGCATTTTAGGAGTGGGAGATGGATTTCTTCACATTCCCATCTACATTCACTCCGCCTTTGTAGGAGGTGAAGTTCAGAGAGATCTCATGTGTTGGTGGAGTAAGTACCGTGTTTCCCTGAAAATAAGACCTAGCCGGACCATCAGCTCTAATGCGTCTTTTGGAGCAAAAATTAATATAAGACCCTGTCTTATTTTACTATAATATAAGACCAAGTCTTATATAACATAACATAACATAACATAACATAACATAACATAACATAACATAACATAACATCGGGTCTTATATTAATTTTTGCTCCAAAGGACGCATTAGAGCTGATTGTCCGGCTAGGTCTTATTTTTGGGGAAACATGATATGCATTGTTTTGTGTACCCTTTAAAACTTTTTTTATCATAAAATACACATAATATGTAATTTACCATCTTAACCATTTGTGTATCCTTTAAAAATCCAAGCTCTTGAGCTAAATAACCTGAATACATTTTTTAAAATTTTTATACTTATATTTCATAAATGTGTAGGGCTCCATACATTATACATTAAATTTATCCAGTTGGAACATTCTTGCCTCCTTTATACTGTTCTGTGATAAAAGTGAAAACACATGATGAATAGACACATCAGGAGTGTATTTCCATTATAAACTCATTAAACTTTAATTTTTGTTTTTGTAATTAATTCTGGATCGTGAAAGGCCAATTGTTAAGTTCCCAGTTATGGACAACTGCCCCAAGCTGTGTTTTTCACCTACATCCTTTTTGAGGTTTCAAATGTTGTTGATACTCATGGTGGGGGGTGAATTGTTTTTGACTTTACGTGGAGTATTGTGATTTAAAATCTAGGTTATACTAGTAATATGAATACTACTAGTAGTAGCTAATACTCATCAAGTATACTTACTGTATTTCCTGGGGGTATGCTAAGTGATTTACATAGACTGACTTATGCATGCAAAACATTAATTCTAGTCAATTCCTGTGCAGAGTAATAGTTAATAATTTCTAATGAAGTTAGACATACAATGTATGCAGAAGTCTCTTGTCTTCCCGAGTTTGTTCTTGGGATATAAGGCACAGATATTAAAGCTCACCAAGAAGTAGGTGAGTAGCAAACTAACTAGATTGGAAATCTCTTGAATTATTATTTTTGATGCCCCAAGTGTTACTTATCATATAAATGTTTGAGAAATAAATTAATGAATATTACTTGATTAAAGCCCAACAAAATATAGCATCACAATTGGCTTTGAAATGGCAGGGGAAACAGCTGTACTGGGAGCTGAGTTTGCAGCTAGAACTTACCTGCTGTCAGGAAGGGAACTCTTCCTGTCGAGGAAAAATTTAAAGTACATAATATTGGCTTTGTGCATGATTGCAAATGTCAAAATTCCATTAATTTGATTTTTAAAGTTTAAGGTATTCTGCCATTTGGTTACTAAGTATATGAATAGAATGACATTTATTCTGCTTGGCTCTCTGTAAGCTACACATGCACATTTGTTTGAAGGGTGTCATTTATCCCTTTAATGAGAATTTTTGGAGCATACCGTGTTGG